>NC_136806.1:53021478-53072835 GCF_951216825.1 Electrona antarctica
TTATTTGAGTATTTCCAATTTCCAGTACTTTTACTTCTACTCCACTACATCTCAGAGCCAAAATTTGTACTTTTACTTCACTACAATTATTTGAAAACTTTAGTTACTAGTTACTTTGCAGATTTTAATTTTGATTAGAAAAACATACATTAACCACTTCAACCCTATACATTTTGGCCATTTGAAAATAGCAGATTGTTTTTGAAAATCGTCTATTTTCAATAGACCTTTTTTTTACACATTTTGAACTTGTGAAGTGGGACATTCTGCAATATGAGTACTTTTACTTTTACTACATTAAGTACATTTTGATGCCGATACTTTTGTACTTTTACTCAAGTACATTTTCAATTCTGTACTTTTACTTGTAACAGAGTAGTTCTAAATTGCAGTATTGGTACTTTTACTTAAGTAAAACAATTGAGTACTTTTTCCACCACTGGCAAAGACTGACAGGAGGCCAAAACACACAAGCCACTGTGTGGAGTGAAGGGGGTTGGGCACCAACAAGCCTTAATGGGAAGGCTCATTTCCGAGCAGGGAACCTGCAGATCTACTCTTGACGGTATGTTTGGTGGTTGCTGTGCTGCTTCTATCTAGATATAGGATGCTTTGTTATGACTCGGGTGATAAGCGTTGGTACGATAGTGTGGATGATAGCGCATGTTTACAGCTGTCTGGTGTCTAGGTGGCCGCGTTTTCCCAGACGGCGCTGCATGGGAGCTCATACCAGAATTGCCAGGGTAGTTTATTTGGGTTGTTTGTGGCTTTGCGTTTCAGACAATGGAATGGGCCCTATTGTGGTTCTCTCAACCTTTTCAGGCTGTGGTCCTCAAAAAAAATGAACATATTTGATCCGGGAACAAGCACTTGGAATTGTAGCAGTTGAGGCATTGGCAGCGGTGGCCGAACGGTTTGCGGAGCGGTCTTGAACCGGAAGGTCGCCAGTTCGTATCCCCGGACCGGCACGTTAAAATTACCACCGCTGAAGTGCCCTTGAGCAAGGCATTGAACCACTACCATGAAATGTTCTATGAGCAGGGCCTGGCTGTAAACAAGTATCTGATGCTTAGTCCAGTTACCCTGGGTAAATATAGTAACTTTGCTTTGCTTTGCTTTTGCATTACATTTAGTTTGACTCGGTTCCACAGATAAATATTATGAAAATATGTCAAAGTTTTTGCCTCTAGTTAGTTAGTTAGTTGCCTTTCTTATATTTGACAATTTGCCCAACGTAAACCAGTTTGTTTGTTGTTTACTTTTGATGGAGTAATGGTCTTTTTCTTAGTTTTGTCTTGGGTATTAAAACGTTCTTAAAAGTGAAAAGTCCTTGGTTTGTCATTTTACTGTCATCTGGGAACTACACACCAAAAATAGCAGATCCACCAGCTCATAGCACGGCAGGAACTGACGCGTTATATATGAGCTTGGAGATCTGCGATTTTTTTGAATAGCCAACCAGCTTAAATCTAAAATGGCATGTGCAAGGATGCAGTGTTGTTTTTGGCAGTTTTAGTTTTAGTTTTAGTTTTAGTCATAGTCTCTTGAATAGTTTTAATTTAGTTTTAGTCACATTTTAGTCACCTGGACTGTTTTAGTGTTAGTCACTATCATGACTAACACATCATAAGATTTTAGTCGACTATATCAGTTGATTTAGTTGATTTAGTTGAACAAAATGTATTTTGGCGGGCCTTGATGCCGTCGTAATGACAGTTTTTTTTTCTCTTGCTGAAAATCGGCTATTTTCAGCATTGTAAAATGACTTATACTGGATCTCTTGTCCACTAGTCCCTTCCTAACATTTTAGTCTAGTTTTTATTTGTTGACAAAATTGTCAGTATATTTAGTCTTAGTTTTAGTCATCATAGCTTAGTTTCCAGTTTTCGTCAATCGTCGAACATTTTCCGTTTTAGTTTTAGTCGACGAAAACAACACTGCACGGATGCTTCCCCAGTTAAATTAAATACATGCATTTCCTTTAGGGAAAAATAGACTTGAGTTGATACAGCACACAAGTTCTTTAAACGTTCTATACCTTGAATGAGTCAAAATCTATGTGGAAAGAGGTAAGAAGGTGGTGAACTTTAAAGAGGGTCCATGAAGCCAGCTCTGTGCCGTTGAAGTAGAAAATCCTTTATTTCATGAAGATTAAAAAACAACAAGAGTTTAAAAAACGACCAACGCGTTTGTCGTTTCTGCACAGAGCTGCCTTGGACGGTGGACCCTCTTTAACCGATTTTGGGCGGGAACCTCTTTTGGTGCCATAAATGGCCTACTGGTGCGCAAGCAGAGCGTGCAAGTACTGTAGACCGCTACAAACTTTCAAATCTCAGCCTCTCTGTGAAAGAACGTTTGCAATATTGAATTATTAGGTTTAGCTATTTGCTACGTACCTTGCTTTTGGAGGGAAAAAAGTAGTATTTTGAAGTATGGTAATGATTACTTATGCCTGTTTATGGCAGTGGTGTCAGATTACATACATGTATAGATAGGGGCATTACCTTTAGTCCACCCGACACTGAAACATGTCATCGTTACGTCACCATCGATAACCAATTATACCCTGGCATTGGTACATATATTCATCACGTCATATGCTCATATGTCTATATATATGTATATGTCTATATGTATGTATATGTAATTTCTGAGTTGGTTAGTGGTATAATGTGGTTACTCGGGTGGTTTGATGCGTATGTCCCTTGAATCCACCCGACACTGAAACATATCATCATTATGTCACCATCGTAAAC
Organism: Electrona antarctica; assembly: GCF_951216825.1. Classification (NCBI taxonomy): domain Eukaryota; kingdom Metazoa; phylum Chordata; class Actinopteri; order Myctophiformes; family Myctophidae; genus Electrona; species Electrona antarctica. Next base: position 53,024,235 of record NC_136806.1, read on the forward strand.
CAATTATACCCTGGCATTGGTACATATCTTCATCACGTCATGGGACATACGCGGAAAACATACCTGCACGGTCTGCTTCCGTATGTCCAGTGCCAGCATATGACGTCATATCTTTTGCTGCTAAGGGACATAGGTACATATCTTCATCACGTCATGGGACATACGCTTCGTAGCATGACCGAAAACATACCTGCACGTTCTGCTTCGTGCCAGCATATGACGTCATATCATATGCTGCTAAGGGACATACGCATCGTAGCACCTGACTGATAACATTACTTGCACGCTCTGCTTGCGCAAGTAATATATATTCTTTCAGAGCGAACGTTTTTAAGTCAAATCTTTGCTTCTGGGGGGGGGGGGGGGGGGGTCCCTGGAACAACATATTTTCAGATGGGGGTCGGCAGCCAGAAACCCAGAAATCATATGAAATTCATAAGATTTCTGGGGTCCTTGACATGAAAATGTTTGAGAACCACTGAAATAGAAACATATAGGTTTCAGAAAACCTTTAGGATTTAGAACATTTTGTACATTTTTGTAGAATCGTCCTCGGGTCTAAATGGGTTAAAGTTTGCCACCTTCTTACCTCCTTCCACATAGATTTTGACTCATTCAAGGTATAGAACTTTTAAAGAACTCGTGTGTTGTGTTATTTGAAACCCTCTCCAAAGAGCACCTGTTTTTACATTAAGGACCCACGAAGCGCTTCTTCTTTTCTTTTTTCAGATTTGAGTTGATGTTTGATAAAAAATAAAAATAAATCACAATGACACACGTCATCATACAAAGAAGTATGAAAGTATAAAATTACCCCTCCTCTACAAATCGAACCCTACATGTTCGCAATAGTCTTCAATGGTTGGCCACTGAATACCTCCACTAGTGGCCAACATAATGGTTTTGATATTCATTCATGGAGTGCTTTTAAAATGTAATGTGAGATCATCATCATAGCCCTGAAACTAAATACCCAATTTACCAAAAAGTATAAAGAGTCCAATTCCAAAATACCATATGGATTTTGGAAGAAAATCATTACCTTGTCTTAATAAATAATAATTCCATGCACAGACATGGTCCGTGAAAGCGTTGTCTCCAAGAATGCAGTGATTCTTTTTTTTTTTTAATATATCATCCTGCTTTAGAGAGGTGTTGCTTTTTTAAGTGGTACAACCACTCCTATAGACATGTATGTGTGTCAGAGTGGACTGAGCATTGTGACAGAACAGCGTTGGGAAGACCCCACAGGACGCAACGAGACACACACAGAAAGACTAGGCAAGAAGAAACGAGAGAGATGTTCGTCATCTTTTCAAAAAAAGTCACAATGTTCATTTAATATAAAACACCCTTTAAATTGACAGGCTGGATGGAGGCCCGCCCGAGGGCAGGGCTTTATCCCATCAACGGGCTATACCACTGAGGGCAGGGCTTTATCCCATCAACGGGCTATACCACTCTGCAAACCGGGGGTGGGAGGAAAGCCCATATCCTCCTCCTCCTCCATGGCAGGTGTCCTCTCAACGCCCATCGTGTCCCGAGTATCACACACAAAAGATTTTGAAACATGCATTTTACTACATTGTACAAAGTCAAAAGCGGGGAGGGGGGGAAAAGGAGACCATTTTTTTAATTTGTTGCCATTTGGCAGAATGTCAGTGTCTCTCTGCCTGCCGCCTCCGGAGAGCTGCAGACTGAGGCGTGTCCTGAGCCCCACACACAGAGGGGGGGGGGGACAGTCTTGATAGTTGGGCATCTATTAGAGGTGTCCATTTTGTTTCCTGGCACTCTGCAGGGTTAAGTGCCGTACGTCCTCCCTTTTTAGACCGACAGCTGGAGGGAGAGTGGAAATCGTTGTGTGAGGGCAGGAAAGATTATACTCAACAGTTTGCAGGTACCTTAACCCTGTAACACCCAGCGTTGCAATAATACAACATATTTGAATTCATTAATTAATTAATTAAATTATGTTCTGTTCTTTTTTTCACCTAAACGTCATCATTGCAATGTCATTGGTCATGATATTTGCATATAAATACCCCCCACAGAGGCTGAAATTCACACAAATTAAAAATCTCTGGATCTTTTTTATGACCTTTGACATTTAACCATGATAAAAGTAAGTAAAATAACTGTATATGTTTTTTTGTGATCATTATAATATCTAGAACATGTTTTATTTATTACTGTGAAAGATACCCCCCAAATGTAAATTTTAATTTATTATTATTATTTTAATAATTATTATAAATGTGCATAAAATGTCTCAGTCTCTGCACGTCCTTGTTTCTTCCTCACAAGGCTGCTGCGGTTAACGATCAAATGAATGGGGGAAAACGCAGTGATGTCCAGTTAAATTATTTCCATGGCAAACTTCCTTTTTTTTCGACCCCTGCAGCTACAGTATATGACGGTGTTGCATTATTGTCGTGTTTATTCGAGGGGTTCTGTTTCTCTAAAAGAGAGAAGACTCCCGTCTGTCCGTTCCTTATACACTGATGTCATTCACATCACCCAATATCATGCTCTGCCCTCTCTCACTCTCTCTCACTCTCTCTCACTCTCTCTCTCACTCTCACTCTCTCACTCTCACACACACTCTCTAATACCTGATTTATAGAGTACCGAAGTCCTGACGTCACTTGCTCATCTCCTGGGTCGATACCGAAGTATTTTCTCTATGGAAAATAACATGGGGGTTCATCTTAGAATCGTGTATGTATAAGAATCTGTCACCGGCGATATTGTCAGGGAGGTGCAGGCTCTGCAAGTCTGTATCGCATACGATAATCGGTCACCAATATTTGATACAGTCTGTTTCTGGAGAAAGGTTCATTCATTAATTAACGGTAACATAGCGTTTTCTCGCCGTCAGTTGATGTTTCACATCCATGAGTCAAACTGCTGTGCTTGTCTGTTTATTTTTGGAACTCAGTTCTTACATGACGTGATGTTAAACACGTCAATGGGAATTCAGAACGAAGGGAAAAAACATAGGACCCAGGTAGGATGAGTAAATTACATCAGACTATACAGTGCTCTATACTCGGCTGTGCACCATAAGAAATTATAGCAGATCTACAACCCCCACAACGTGTCATGTGATATCACAAAGCATTATGGACTCGTACATAATGCTATAATATTCATGACACATTTGCGAGCTTGTAGATCTGCTATTTGCGGTGGTGTGACACCAGCGCACAACTAAGCATAAATCAGGCTTAAAAAAATCCTTTACGGGCCTGGGCCATGGCTCAGTGGTCCAGGCACCTTGGCCTTTACTGCATGTCTTCCCCCCCATCTCTCTCCCCATTTCCTGTCAGCCTACTGTCTGTCCCTCCATAAAATATATAAAATAAAGGCGAAAGCCACAAAAAAAAAACATTTAAAAAATGCTTTACGTCACACGCACGCACACAGTCACACCACAGAGGCCACGTGGGTGACGGAGGTCACCTTTTGGTCCTCGGCCCAGGGCTGCAGGTTCTGGAGGGCGTACAGGGAGGAGTTGTGCAGACACAGGGGGTCCTGCTGCAGCGGCTGGCTCAACGTCTTCTGGAAGGCCTCCTGTTGCAGCTGCAGCATCAGGCGGTTGGCCTGCTGTCTCTCTGCCTCTCTCTCCTCGGCTGTCTGCCTCCTGGACCGAATGTATATAGGTGGGGAGGGAAGGGGTGGTGGTGAAGGGGAGAGGAACGTTGCATAAAGTTATATTAGATGGATATTATAGGTAAAGTAAAGTATAAACCTTGCTTATCTCCTGTTTCTGTAGCGTGAGGCAACATGATGTACAAGTACCGACTATAAAGCGCACCTGAATATAAGCCGCACCAGCTAAATTTAGGGAAAAAAACAAATGTGTACATATACAGGCCGCACTGGACTATAAGCCGCATAGAGGCCATAGCCGGCCATAGAGATAGATTTAGAAGGTCCCCTAGTGGCCGTTAGCTGTAAAAATCCATAGATTAGCCGCACCTTATAGGCCGCAGGGTTCAAAGCATGGGAAAAAGGTAGCGGCTTATAGTCCGGAAATTACGGTATACACCCCTGCTGGACATGTCGCTAGTATGTCCAGGGACTTGCTTACCCCAATAAACCATGTGCAACCCAGATTCGGCACAAACAAGGGACTAAATTATTTAAGCTCCTATGCCACCAAAATGTGGAACGCCCTACCAACAGTCATTAAGACATGCAAATCCCTTGACTCCTTCAAAACCGCTCTCAAAGAGCACCTATACGGACGGCTGCAATTCGAAACTGGCCCCCGTAAAATCTGAATCCCCCACCCACCCTATCATGTGGGGGCAAAATCGATGAAAAACGTGCATATTATTTTTTGAATATTCCTTAAAAAATCACACCCGTGTGAACTGAGTGGTGTAAGATCTTATATAGCCTGTCTGACGTAATGAAATCATGTCTGACGTAATGAAATCACACCCGGGTGATTTCTGTGCAGAAAAAATGAGCATGGTTGCTATGTTCACCCTGTTCACCCGGGTGTGATTTCATTACGTCAGTCAGACAGGGTGAACATAGCAACCATGCTCATTTTTTCTGCACAAAAAAGCCAGTTGTAGGAGTGGTTTACACCACTCAAAAAGAGAAATGAAGTTGGGAACTTCTCCTTTGGTCGACCCATTCCTAAGACATGGTCCAGTGAATAAAAAAATACAAAAATTAAATGTCCATTGTGGGTGTATGGGATTTTTTCTCTATCACACTATCACTAAACACGGGTAAAATTCACCCGAACACCTGCCTGTCGAAAACACCAGGGATGTGGGCAGGAAAAAAAACCTACAAGCTACCTTCTATGATGTCACTGAGCATCATGAAGGTACTGAAAGACCCACCCACCTCAGACATCAGCAACATTATGAAAATTGCAAAAATATAATCGTCCGGGTGAAAATCACCCGTGTTTAATGTTCTAGGGTTAATTAATTAACAAATGATTTGTTCAGTTATTTCATGAGGAAATAAAAGAAGAATCAAGACATTCCATAAATTAGAAAACAAATGTTTAAGTAGTAGTGAAAATAGTCGTAAAGCGTCGCGATGTGAGCTTGTAGATCTGCTATTTTCACCAGTTTGGGTCCCGGGAGACATCAAATGTATCTTTTGGGTAACTGACTCGCAGGCTAAAATGTTTGGGAACCACTGATCTATAGCGGGGGTTTTCAACTGATTATGAACCAGGGACCACCACCACCCTGACTGAGAATCAACCTGATTATGAACCAGGGACCACCACCACCCTGACTGAGAATCAACCTGATTATGAACCAGGGACCACCACCACCCTGACTGAGAATCAACCTGGGGACCACCACCAACCTGACTGATTATGAACCAGGGACCACCACCACCCTGACTGAGAATCAACTGATTATGAACCAGGGACCACCACCACCCTGACTGAGAATCAACTGATTATGAACCAGGGACCACCACCACCCTGACTGAGAATCAACCTGATTATGAACCAGGGACCACCACCACCCTGACTGAGAATCAACTGATTATGAACCAGGGACCACCACCACCCTGACTGAGAATCAACTGATTATGAACCAGGGACCACCACCACCCTGACTGAGAATCAACTGATTATGAACCAGGGACCACCACCACCCTGACTGAGAATCAACTGATTATGAACCAGGGACCACCACCACCCTGACTGAGAATCAACTGATTATGAACCAGGGACCACCACCACCCTGACTGAGAATCAACCTGGGGACCACCACCACCCTGACTGAGAATCAACCTGGGGACCACCACCAACCTGACTGAGAATCAACCTGGGGACCACCACCACCCTGACTGAGAATCAACTGATTATGAACCAGGGACCACCACCACCCTGACTGAGAATCAACTGATTATGAACCAGGGACCACCACCACCCTGACTGAGAATCAACTGATTATGAACCAGGGACCACCACCACCCTGACTGAGAATCAACCTGATTATGAACCAGGGACCACCACCACCCTGACTGAGAATCAACTGATTATGAACCAGGGACCACCACCACCCTGACTGAGAATCAACCTGATTATGAACCAGGGACCACCACCAACCTGACTGAGAATCAACTGATTATGAACCAGGGACCACCACCACCCTGACTGAGAATCAACTGATTATGAACCAGGGACCACCACCACCCTGACTGAGAATCAACTGATTATGAACCAGGGACCACCACCAACCTGACTGAGAATCAACCTGATTATGAACCAGGGACCACCACCACCCTGACTGAGAATCAACCTGATTATGAACCAGGGACCACCACCACCCTGACTGAGAATCAACCTGATTATGAACCAGGGACCACCACCACCCTGACTGAGAATCAACCTGATTATGAACCAGGGACCACCACCACCCTGACTGAGAATCAACCTGATTATGAACCAGGGACCACCACCAACCTGACTGAGAATCAACCTGATTATGAACCAGGGACCACCACCACCCTGACTGAGAATCAACCTGATTATGAACCAGGGACCACCACCACCCTGACTGAGAATCAACCTGATTATGAACCAGGGACCACCACCACCCTGACTGAGAATCAACTGATTATGAACCAGGGACCACCACCACCCTGACTGAGAATCAACTGATTATGAACCAGGGACCACCACCACCCTGACTGAGAATCAACTGATTATGAACCAGGGACCACCACCACCCTGACTGAGAATCAACTGATTATGAACCAGGGACCACCACCACCCTGACTGAGAATCAACTGATTATGAACCAGGGACCACCACCACCCTGACTGAGAATCAACTGATTATGAACCAGGGACCACCACCACCCTGACTGAGAATCAACTGATTATGAACCAGGGACCACCACCACCCTGACTGAGAATCAACTGATTATGAACCAGGGACCACCACCACCCTGACTGAGAATCAACCTGGGGACCACCACCACCCTGACTGAGAATCAACCTGGGGACCACCACCAACCTGACTGAGAATCAACTGATTATGAACCAGGGACCACCACCAACCTGACTGAGAATCAACTGATTATGAACCAGGGACCACCACCACCCTGACTGAGAATCAACCTGATTATGAACCAGGGACCACCACCACCCTGACTGAGAATCAACCTGGGGACCACCACCACCCTGACTGAGAATCAACCTGGGGACCACCACCAACCTGACTGAGAATCAACTGATTATGAACCAGGGACCACCACCACCCTGACTGAGAATCAACTGATTATGAACCAGGGACCACCACCACCCTGACTGAGAATCAACTGATTATGAACCAGGGACCACCACCAACCTGACTGAGAATCAACTGATTATGAACCAGGGACCACCACCACCCTGACTGAGAATCAACTGATTATGAACCAGGGACCACCACCACCCTGACTGAGAATCAACTGATTATGAACCAGGGACCACCACCACCCTGACTGAGAATCAACTGATTATGAACCAGGGACCACCACCACCCTGACTGAGAATCAACTGATTATGAACCAGGGTCCACCACCAACCTGACTGAGAATCAACTGATTATGAACCAGGGACCACCACCACCCTGACTGAGAATCAACTGATTATGAACCAGGGACCACCACCACCCTGACTGAGAATCAACTGATTATGAACCAGGGACCACCACCACCCTGACTGAGAATCAACTGATTATGAACCAGGGACCACCACCAACCTGACTGAGAATCAACTGATTATGAACCAGGGACCACCACCACCCTGACTGAGAATCAACTGATTATGAACCAGGGACCACCACCAACCTGACTGAGAATCAACCTGATTATGAACCAGGGACCACCACCACCCTGACTGAGAATCAACTGATTATGAACCAGGGACCACCACCACCCTGACTGAGAATCAACTGATTATGAACCAGGGACCACCACCACCCTGACTGAGAATCAACTGATTATGAACCAGGGACCACCACCAACCTGACTGAGAATCAACTGATTATGAACCAGGGACCACCACCAACCTGACTGAGAATCAACCTGATTATGAACCAGGGACCACCACCACCCTGACTGAGAATCAACTGATTATGAACCAGGGACCACCACCACCCTGACTGAGAATCAACTGATTATGAACCAGGGACCACCACCACCCTGACTGAGAATCAACTGATTATGAACCAGGGACCACCACCACCCTGACTGAGAATCAACCTGATTATGAACCAGGGACCACCACCACCCTGACTGAGAATCAACTGATTATGAACCAGGGACCACCACCACCCTGACTGAGAATCAACCTGATTATGAACCAGGGACCACCACCACCCTGACTGAGAATCAACCTGATTATGAACCAGGGACCACCACCACCCTGACTGAGAATCAACTGATTATGAACCAGGGACCACCACCACCCTGACTGAGAATCAACCTGATTATGAACCAGGGACCACCACCACCCTGACTGAGAATCAACCTGATTATGAACCAGGGACCACCACCACCCTGACTGAGAATCAACTGATTATGAACCAGGGACCACCACCAACCTGACTGAGAATCAACCTGATTATGAACCAGGGACCACCACCAACCTGACTGAGAATCAACCTGATTATGAACCAGGGACCACCACCAACCTGACTGAGAATCAACTGATTATGAACCAGGGACCACCACCACCCTGACTGAGAATCAACCTGATTATGAACCAGGGACCACCACCACCCTGACTGAGAATCAACTGATTATGAACCAGGGACCACCACCACCCTGACTGAGAATCAACTGATTATGAACCAGGGACCACCACCACCCTGACTGAGAATCAACTGATTATGAACCAGGGACCACCACCACCCTGACTGAGAATCAACTGATTATGAACCAGGGACCACCACCACCCTGACTGAGAATCAACTGATTATGAACCAGGGACCACCACCCTGACTGAGAATCAACTGATTATGAACCAGGGACCACCACCACCCTGACTGAGAATCAACTGATTATGAACCAGGGACCACCACCACCCTGACTGAGAATCAACTGATTATGAACCAGGGACCACCACCACCCTGACTGAGAATCAACTGATTATGAACCAGGGACCACCACCACCCTGACTGAGAATCAACCTGATTATGAACCAGGGACCACCACCACCCTGACTGAGAATCAACTGATTATGAACCAGGGACCACCACCACCCTGACTGAGAATCAACTGATTATGAACCAGGGACCACCACCACCCTGACTGAGAATCAACTGATTATGAACCAGGGACCACCACCACCCTGACTGAGAATCAACTGATTATGAACCAGGGACCACCACCACCCTGACTGAGAATCAACTGATTATGAACCAGGGACCACCACCACCCTGACTGAGAATCAACTGATTATGAACCAGGGACCACCACCACCCTGACTGAGAATCAACCTGATTATGAACCAGGGACCACCACCAACCTGACTGAGAATCAACTGATTATGAACCAGGGACCACCACCACCCTGACTGAGAATCAACTGATTATGAACCAGGGACCACCACCACCCTGACTGAGAATCAACTGATTATGAACCAGGGACCACCACCAACCTGACTGAGAATCAACTGATTATGAACCAGGGACCACCACCACCCTGACTGAGAATCAACTGATTATGAGCCAGGGACCACCACCAACCTGACTGAGAATCAACTGATTATGAACCAGGGACCACCACCAACCTGACTGAGAATCAACTGATTATGAACCAGGGACCACCACCACCCTGACTGAGAATCAACCTGATTATGAACCAGGGACCACCACCACCCTGACTGAGAATCAACTGATTATGAACCAGGGACCACCACCACCCTGACTGAGAATCAACCTGATTATGAACCAGGGACCACCACCAACCTGACTGAGAATCAACTGATTATGAACCAGGGACCACCACCACCCTGACTGAGAATCAACTGATTATGAACCAGGGACCACCACCACCCTGACTGAGAATCAACTGATTATGAACCAGGGACCACCACCAACCTGACTGAGAATCAACCTGATTATGAACCAGGGACCACCACCAACCTGACTGAGAATCAACTGATTATGAACCAGGGACCACCACCAACCTGACTGAGAATCAACCTGATTATGAACCAGGGACCACCACCAACCTGACTGAGAATCAACCTGATTATGAACCAGGGACCACCACCAACCTGACTGAGAATCAACCTGATTATGAACCAGGGACCACCACCAACCTGACTGAGAATCAACTGATTATGAACCAGGGACCACCACCAACCTGACTGAGAATCAACCTGATTATGAACCAGGGACCACCACCAACCTGACTGAGAATCAACTGATTATGAACCAGGGACCACCACCAACCTGACTGAGAATCAACCTGATTATGAACCAGGGACCACCACCACCCTGACTGAGAATCAACCTGATTATGAACCAGGGACCAACACCAACCTGACTGAGAATCAACTGATTATGAACCAGGGACCACCACCAACCTGACTGAGAATCAACTGATTATGAACCAGGGACCACCACCAACCTGACTGAGAATCAACTGATTATGAACCAGGGACCACCACCAACCTGACTGAGAATCAACTGATTATGAACCAGGGACCACCACCAACCTGACTGAGAATCAACTGATTATGAACCAGGGACCACCACCAACCTGACTGAGAATCAACTGATTATGAACCAGGGACCACCACCAACCTGACTGAGAATCAACTGATTATGAACCAGGGACCACCACCACCCTGACTGAGAATCAACTGATTATGAACCAGGGACCACCACCAACCAGACTGAGAATCAACTGATTATGAACCAGGGACCACCACCAACCTGACTGAGAATCAACTGATTATGAACCAGGGACCACCACCAACCTGACTGAGAATCAACCTGATTATGAACCAGGGACCACCACCAACCTGACTGAGAATCAACTAATTATGAACCAGGGACCACCACCACCCTGACTGAGAATCAACCTGGGGACCACTGTGAAAAAATGTACCTTCCTTTTTAAACTCACGCTGCTGTTCATTGTAACTTACTGTTTGTATGAGCGAGCAGACACATGCGATTGATTATGGGCACATTTCCTTAGAATGGTGACTCAACCAGGCAAACCGGTACGGTTTCCCTTGAGATTCTAACTCCCTTTTCTGTGGAAGTTCGTGACGTCCGACTTCCCAGTAACTGACGACATTGACGCGTCGTCATCACATTTCTCAACGGTCAATACAATAAATTTAAAAAATCACACCCGTGTGAAGTAAGTGGTGCAACTCCGTGTGGGGGTCGCCGCGACGTCCACAAAACTATAGATCACACGACCAGTGTCATGATGCGCGTAAGTGAAAGTGTGCGTGAGGATGACAGAAAAGTTCAATTAATTTGCAGCTATATAGTTGATGAACTTTGAAACGTCTCCGTTTACTCGTATAACTACCCGGCCCCACATGTGAGCCTACAGATTATTTGTTACTGTATAGGTTTACAGGTCCAAGTAGGCTTCTACTATAGGTAGAGATTCAAATTCTGTATAGTCATAAACGATACATTTCCATATGGCTTTCCTGGACAAACGTGCATTTCCCGTCAGTCAGTTAGTCTGTCATCACGTGACATCATGTGACATCATCAGGGATGGAGATACCTGATGTCATCAATAGTAAGCCCATATATGGGAATGCCCATATATGGAGATCCGTGATGTCAACAATATTGGCCAGCAACTCTACATCTGACCTCAAACCTCAAACCCTTAGGTCTCCATATATTGAGCTGACCTGTTCTGACATTCCATTCCATCCTTCCTCTTTGATGTCTCCCTTTTGACTGATACCTGTCCATTTAAACTCTAGACGGGCCTGCCCCAAAGTTATTAGTGCAGCTGCGCCCGGCAGCCGGCGCGTCTGAGGGCTTCTCGCCTTCAGGTGTCTTACTGGTATACTTACATTATCATTGATTACCATTATGGATACTCCATATAAACAAATTAGCAGCAAGTAATAATAATGAATTGCATTTTCATAGCGCTTTTCCAAGTGCTCGAAGCGCTTTATTCATTCATTCGACGCCAGCGTCCTCACTTCCCACATTCACACACCAATGGTGGCGAGCTCACACCGACCGAATCATTGGAGGCAATGTGGGGTTCAGTGTCTTGCCCAAGGACACTTCGACATGTGGACAGGAGAAGCCGGTATTCGAACCGCTGACCCAGGGATCATTGGACGAACTGCTCTACCTCCTGAGCCACAGCCGCCCAAGTACTGTACCTATAAGTACAATTTTTAGCTATTTTTTACTTTACTGGAGTACTTCCAATTGTCTGTACTTTTACTTCTACTCCACAGTCTCCACTACATCTCAGAGGCAAACTTTTACACCACTACAATTATTTGAAAAATGGTTGGTTACTTAGTTACTTTGTAGATTTTATGATTATTATTACAAAACATACATTTCCCAGTACCACTTTCAGCCCTATATATTTCGGCCATTTGAAAATAGCTGATCTACATGCTCACAATGCCTCTTGATGTGACACATTGTGAGCTTGTAGATCTGCTATTTTCACAAGATTATTTCTACATTTGAAAATGTGCGTATAATGGGACATTATGCATAGTACCTTTGGTACTAGCTATGTTACTCTCGACTTCCGTCGCTCGCATAAATGCGTAAATAAAAAGAACGTTTTTGCTACTCGCCAAAACAAAGGCGGGTTGTGTCATTAGAAAGCCTACTTTCCTTAGTGGAAGCACTCTGAGCCCCCCACCACACGTATAAACGGTACTTTTTGGCCAGAAAGGGATTTTTCTTCACCGGGGGGAAAATATTCTCTATGAGGCAATTCTCTGGGCAGTATCGGTAGAGGGCGCAGCGGAGTAACTAAAGGTATTTTTTTCCCGGTGGAAACAAAATCCCCTTTTGGCCAAAAAGTACCGTTTTTACGTGTGGTGGGGGGCTCAGAGTGCTTCCACTAAGGAAAGTAGGCTTTCTAATGACACAACCCGCCTTTGTTTTGGTGAGTAGCAAAAACGTTCTTTTTATTTACGCTAAAGACGAGAGGCTGGTCTGCATTCATGCGAGCGGCGGAAGTCGAGAGTAACATAGCTCTAAATGCAACGCATTAGAGCTATGGACCAGAGCTACTTTGGTACTACTTTAAGTATAGCCATATATGTTGTACATTTAGAATTCCGGACTTTGTAACGTATTATTATATATTTCTACATTGCAGTATTGATACTGTAATTTAAGTAAAAGCCTGTGAGTATATATAGTACTTTTACCACCGCTGACTGGCTGAGGAGGAGGAGGAATACAAAAGCAGAAGTTGATTTCGTTGACTAAAACTAAGACAACAAATGTTGACTACCGTTTTCCACTGACAAACTAAATAAAAACTCAACTATGATGACTAAAACTAAGACTAAATATACTGACAATTTCGTCAACAAATAAAAACAAGACAGATGTTAAGGGACTAGTGGACAAGACATCCAGTATAAGTAATTTTACAATTAGTTGAAAAATAGCTGATCTAGAGAAAAAAAGTGAAAAGACCAGCCATTACGACTGCATCAAGGCCCAGTACATTTTGTTTGACTAAATAAACTGTAGATTTAGTCGACTAAAATCTTATATTTAGTCGACTAAAACTAGACTGAACACTAAAACATTCCGGGTGACTAAAATGTGACTAAAACTAAATGAAAACTATTCAAGAGACTATGACTAAAACTAAAATAGAAATGTGCTGCCAAAAACAGCACTGCATACAAAAAGCAACGTGAAAGCTGCAGGTTGAGGCTTCTATAATAATAAAGTCTTTCATGCACGCCGGCTCCCCATCCATTAGCCACACGTTATTGTTAACAGCATTATCATAATGTAATTGTGCCGGCTGTTGATTCGATCATGTGCTTGTTACTAGCGTAGCCGTGCACGCGGAGACATCCCTCATCCCCCGTCCTATATCAGGTGCACACACGCTACGGGGAAATGACATAAATCTCTGCAAAACTGGGAAATCTGACAGCCAATTCCTTGGTTATTCATGGCATGTTGTTGTTGTTTTTTTCATGTCATTTTATTGATTCAAAAACATTATTCCACTATTTCCATTTCCATTCTGCAATTACAGTCTCTATATCCCTCTGTCTTAATTTAGGCTTATTCCACTATGATTTCTAATTCATTTTTAAATCATGTTGTTGTCAAATGAGAATTTTTAAGTTTTATTTCTAATAACATTCAATTTATCTTTTCTCAAGACAGACAGGGTGTTCACTATATCACCCATGTTTGTCACAGAACCGTTTCAAAACGATTACAATGTTTACGAAATGGAAATCAAACTTGTTGTGGAGGAACGTTAACACAATTTAAATATGATTATTCAAAGGTAATTTAGCCACTCTTAATATACCTTTGAAATGTGCCCGCCACCCTTAAGTAAGGCTGAGGTATCATAATTTGATTTCCCACTCATTTACTTCAAATTGGCTGCAAGCAATGCAGACAGAATGAAGTGAGGGCTTTTTCCCCCTCCCTTCTTCCCACAGACTGCATGTGCAGTCAGTTCCATCTATGATGAGTGGGTCAATATTGCTTCGTACAGCACATTTCTAAAAAGCCTTTTAGGCGGGCCAGCAATAATTGTGCTTGGTCAAGTGAACTGGCCTCCAAGATACTACTTGTAGCTACGCTAAGCACAATATTATGTGTCTGGTGGTGCACGCTTGAATGCTTCAGCTGCAGAGACTGTCAATCTCACTTGTGTTTTCATTCAAGTACTCATTCAGGGCGGGAACACCTTTTGGTGTTTCAAGCACACTTTAGCTATTGAAAAATAGCAGATCTACAAGCTCATAGCGTGGCACCGAGTGCCGCGTTATGAGCTTGTAGATCTGCTATTTTTGAAAAATCGTGAAAATGTGGCTCAAATCTTTGCTTCTGGGGGTGGGTGGGGGGGTGTCCCTCGCACAACATATTTTCAGATGGGGGGTCAGTGTCCAATTATATACAGTTGTTGGGCTCCTTGACATGTAATAGTTTGAGCACCACTGGCCACCACTTTTGGGGCAGCGGTGGCCTAAGGGTTAGGAGTGCCCTTGTTGCCGAAAGGTTGCCGGCTCGATTCCCCGGACGGGCAGGAGAAATCTGGGTGGGGAAGTGATTGTCATCACTCACCCAACACCGCTGAAGTGCCCTTGAGCAAGGCACTGAACGCCCAACTGCTCCCCCTGGAGCTGCTTAGTGGCCAACAGCATAAGACTGTGGTTGTACTGGTCAGCTCCCAGGTTTTAATGTGTGTGTGTGCGTGTGTGTGTCTGTCTGTGTGTTTCTATGTGCAGGGCGTTGCTGAAAATGAGCACCTGTGCTCAGCTACTTCCCTGGGTAAATAAAGAATAATAAAAAAATAAAAACTGATTTTCAGAAAACTGTCATGATTTAGAAGAAAGTTTTTTTTTATTTCGACTTAAATGGGATAAGCAGTGGTGATAAAGTAAGAGTATCAATACTGCAATGTGGAAATACGGAATTCAAAGAAAGGGCTCTTTTTTCGTCCATGCTATTCCTAAACTTCTTTGCCCTTTTTTTTACTTACGATTTTGAAAAACATTTGTAGATCGGCTGTTTTCAAATGGACGGATGGAAGTATACATATAGGGCTGAAGTGGTTAATGCATGTCTAGGAATGCATGTCTAGTAAACAAACACACTCCATGCGTCCTGCGTGTAGCATAGCTACCGTCTCTAGCTACCGTCCCATTGCCTGAAGGGATGCGACGCTCTGATTGGTTCAGAAACTTCAGAGCCGGTGTTTCAAGCTGAAACCGTCTGAAACTTCAAAATAAAATGCCCACCATTTCCGTTTCCCTACACCTTTAACTAGACCACTAATGCAGCATTTACTATGGTGAAAGAAATGCAAATGCCACTCCTTTCCATGCCATGCCGGAAGGCAGCATTCAGGAGAATTGATTTTTTTCCCGAAGTTTCCTGAACTTGAACGCAGTGTTTTGCGTTGAACTAATTTGTTTAGAAATCCACGGGAGAGACTGTTAAACTTTTATCTTGATGAACGTTCTCTTTGCAACAGTAAAGCCTGTCCTTTCGCACTGAATATAATAATTGTCTAAATCCTAAACAGTTTTTTGTAAAAAAAGGTATGTTCCTATATCAGTGGTGCTCAAACCTTTTCATGTCAAGCGGAACCCCCAAAATGATGTCTTTGGCCACGGACCCCCTCATCCCAAAATATTTTGTTTAATAATATTTGAACAGACTTAGTTAAAATAGCATCTCAATCAGTGGGGGGTTCCCGGGAACAACATATTTTCAGACGGGGGTCCGCGGACAAATACATATAATTCTGGTGGTCCCTTGACATCAAATATTGAGCACCACTGATATGTCGGGTCTAAATGGGTTATAATGGGTTGAATCACACCAAAAAAAGAACGTTCCATGGGAAGTGACCCTACCTCCATTTTGTCCGTCTGTTCTGGAACCAGGTCTTGACCTGTGCGTCGGTCATCTTCAGGGCCTTGGCCAGGGTGGCGCGCTCGGCCGACGCCAGGTACTTCTGCCTGTGGAAGCGCTTCTCCAGCTCGCAGATTTGCACGCGGCTGAAGGACGTGCGAGGCTTTTTCCTCTTGGGAGGCGTGCGGTTCTGGTAGGGGTGGCCGATGCGACGGGTCACGGAGAAGGGCGAGAGAGCGGCTGGAAAGACAAAAAATGAGAAGGAGGGGGGGGGGGGGGTAAAAGAAAATGTATAATAATTCATAAAATGTTTTATTAGATCAGTATAGGCTATAGGTTAGGTTATATTACATGTTTGCGTTATTCACAAAACATCCTCATGTTCTAAAGAAGAACTATAGTTTTCGTTAAAATAAGAGTTAAATATGGATCTATATTCAATTGTACAGCATTTGTACATTAAGAGGTGTGTCTCCTTGTCTTTCCATCTCTTTAGTAAACACAAAAAATTATATTTCCAGGTCAGGGTACCAATTTCACTGAACCAGGAAAGAAAGCTCATGATAAAACAAGTTAAATCGGAAGTGATGAAACATTACATAATACATAAACAATGAGCAGACCAAAACTGGCACTTCAACAAATGAACTGACTGGTTGTCCCTGCACCTGAAAATGTATTCTGTTGAAGAGCTGGAGAGACAGGGATGCCCATGTAACTAAAGAAAAACCACTATGGACAAATTGTTTCTGTCATAATATGGAGTTTTGTTTTTTATCATTATTAAAATAAATCCCTTACTTACAATACCTTTTAAATTGAAGAAGGTATAGCTAGCTAAAAGACAAATGCTACAAGGTGTTAAAATGTTATTTTTAGCATCACATTTTATGCCACTACAGAAACAATTCAGAGGCTGCAGCACCCTCTTCATTTATACACGCATACAAGGGTATACATTTAAAAAGCAAAAACTAAAGTGTGAAAAAGATAGGCTAACGCACACAAACTGCAGTCATTAGCGTGCAACATGGGTTTTTAGAAGCTTTAGAAACAAGATCTTCTTCTTCTGAAAGCACCGTGTTACTTGACAATAAAGTGTAATAACTTTGCCCACTTTGTGAAAGTACTACAATATTACTTAATTACTCATGAAAGCAATAGTATTACTGTGATCCATATGTATACTCCCAACATTACAAACTCTACGCATTGTTTTCCAGAAGCAACCATGACTGACATGGTTTTTACATGTCCCCAGACTCCCCACACACTGCTACTATACAATTACCACTACTGCAGGGACGTGCAGAGAGTGTTAGAGAGGCAGGGGCTGAAATCCCGTAAGAGGGCACTTTGGGACAAAAAATAGCAGATCTACAAGCTCTCAACGCGTCGCAGCGCGACGTGTTGTGAGCTTGTAGATCTGCTATTTTCGCTATTTTTTTTTTTTTGTCCAAAAGTGCCCTCTTACGGGGGGCGCAACCCAGCACTCTTTAGCTAGTGGAGATGTGGTTGTACGACATTGATTTCTAAACATATTTGTTCAACGCAAAATGCTGTGTTCAAGTTCAGTAGACTTTGGGGAAAAATGCAATTCTCCTGAATGCTGCCTTCCGGCATGGCATGGAAAGGAGAGGCATATTGCATTTCTTTCACCATGTAGTAAATGCTGCATTCGTGGACTGGAAAGGGCAGTTGTTTTACAGACGGGTAAAAGGGCAGGGGCTGAAGCCCCCTTTGATGTCTATGTGTGCACGTCCCTGCCTGCTACTATACTAATGCTGCTTATAAAGTACAGTAACGTGATCCCGATAGTGGCCTATACTCAGAATTACTACGGGGGGCCGTGGGGGGGATTTACATTAACCATTTGAATCCTAGAATCCCTGAATCCTAGCATCCATTTTCTTTGGGGAACATTAGCCGAAAATAGCAGATCTACAAGCTCCCAGCGCCTCACACTCCTATAGGACAGCTATTTTCGGCAATTAGGTTAATTTAGGCCTGCACGTCGAAATTTTAAAAATGTCCTGCAGTTTTCCCCCCAGAAGCAAAGATTTGAGTTAAAAACGTTCACTCTGAAAGAATATATTAAAAGATTTGAGGCACATTTTCACAATTCTTCAAAAATAGCAGACCTACAAGCTCGTAGCGCGGCACTTGGTGCCGCGCTATGAGCTTGTAGATCTGCTATTTTCCAATAGCTAAAGTATAACATAATGCTTAAAACATCAAAAGGGGTTCCCGCCCAAAATGTTAGGTTAATAACTGTCTGAAAATACACATTAACATCATAACAGTTAATAATAGTTAATAATGTTGTCAAATGAGGCTATATGAGGATATCTGTCAAATGTACGAGATTTTTTAATCTGCAACACAATTTGATCCACTATATAGTGCTTCATCTCTCTCTCAGCTGAGCTGAGGGGTCCTTAATTGGCCTGAAAAACGTTGAAGAGCCCTGCATAGTCACTGTACTGCTTCTATTACTTGTACTATATTACTGTTATGCCTATACAGTGTTGATTTCGTCAACTAAAACAATGACGAAAAATGTTCGTCGACTACCTTTTTTCCCTGACGACAACTAAATGAAAACTATAAGCATGCATGATGACTGAAACTAAGACTAAATATACTGACAATTTCGTCAACAAATAAAAACAAGACTGAAATGCTAGGAAGGGACTAGTGGACAAGCGATCCAGTAGTCATTTTACACATGGTTTGAATGCTGAAAATAGCCGATCTACAAGCTCACAACGCGTTGCGCTGCGACGCGTTGTGAGCTCGTAGATCGGCTATTTTCAGCAAGTGTAAAATCAGCCATCAGGCCCACCAAAATACATTTTAGTCGGCTAAATCAACTACATTTAGTCGACTAAAATCTTATGATATTTAGTCGACTAAAACTATAGACTAACACTAAAACATTTCAGAATTCAGATGACTGAAATGTGACTAAAACTAAACATTGTTTTTATTCAAAAGACTATGACTAAACTAAAAATCTAAATTTGCTGCCAAAATCAACACTGTGCCTATACCACTATTACTACTACCACAATGACTATGTCTAATGCTTCTATATGCATACTGTTTCAACTCTTATTTAATACTACTACTGCTTATAATCATTGTGAAAACATCCTAGTAGTATATCCTAGTATAGCACCCCAAAAAATACTTTTCTATCAATTCCACACACTATGAAGCCTTGAATTTGTGTTGTTTAATGTTTTGTTGTATTCCTATAAGCGAATAATTTGATGGCCAGTGTAGTCTTCAAGGCTTTGTGGTGTGTGGAATCAGACAGTAAAGTCATTTTTGGGTGAACTATATATACTCCTTTTAACCCCTTTTGGTGTTTTTAAGCATGATGTTATACTTTAGCTATTGAAAAATAGCAGATCTACAAGCTCACAAGCTTTTAGGTCTGCTATTTTTGAAAAATCGTGAAAATGTGGCCCAAATCATTGAATATATATATTCTTTCAGAGCGAGCGTTTTTAAGTCAAATCTTTGCTTCTGCATGGGGGGTCACTGGAACAACATATTTTCAGATGGTGGTTGGTGGCCGATTACATATATAGTTTCTGGGGTCCTTGACAAGAAATATTGAGCACCACTGATATAGAAACATAGGGTTTTCAGAAGACTGTCATGATTTACAAGACATTTTCTAAATTTCGAAGTCGGGTCTAAATGGGACCATTTAGGTCAGGTGTGATGTGTAGGGAAGGGGGGGGGGGGGGGGGGGCTGACTCACCTGAACAAGCGGCTTTTTGAAGAGGATAGTCTGTTACGGCCAGAAGGCCGCTGCCGTCTTGCAGGTGAGCAGCGAGCTCGGGGTAACAATAATAATAGCGTTTGGCTAACGACTCCACCGTACTCCACGCGGCGGGGCCGTGGACGGGGACCCCCTTGACCATGTCCCCCGCCTTGAGGAGAGGAGTACAGAGGTCTGGCAGGGACGTGGCGGCCCCCGCCTCTGGCCTCCCATTGGCCTCTGCTGCTGGGCTAGTGTCCTCTGACTCCTCCCCTAAAGGAAAGGGGGCGAGACACAGTGAAGGTACCCCATGCTGGAGTATATGGTGTCAAGTCACTGAAGGCCTATATTCATAGTCCACTTTTAGGTCACCACCGAAAGGTTGACCACCGAAACGATCACCTAAAGTGATGTGGAGTATGAATAGGCCTTAAGTACTCAAGTATACTGTACTTAGGTACAGTTTTGAGGTAATTGTAGGCCTACTTTACTTGAGTATTTCCGCTCCACTGTACATTTCAGAGCCAAATGTTCTACTTTTTCCTCCACTACAATTATTTGAAAACTTTAGTTCCTATAGTCTCTTTGTAGATTTTGATTATGATTACAAAATAATACATGAACCACTTCAGCCTAATATAAATTTAAAACCCTAAAATGGGACATTCTGCATAAAGAGTTTTTACTTTTGGTACTTTAAGTAAATGTTGATGTCATTACTTTTGCACCTGTACTCAAGTAAAAGAGTATTTATAAATTGCAGTGTACCTTTACTCAAGTAAAACATTCCAGTACTTTTCCCACCACTGTGGGTTTAGGGACAGTGCATTGTGGGGAAAGAATGGGGCTACACTGCATATACAGTATATATATATATTTAGTCAGAGCGATGTTGAACTAACTGCAGAACCTTGGGTTGTATAGAAGGCCATAGTTTCCCAAACAGTCGGTCGGGAGTGGGACCCATCTTCGGGTTGTGGACCAATTATTATAAAATATCTCCTGTTTTCCGTTTCCTACACTTAAAGCTATATACATTATTATATTATTATAAACTAAATCACCACTTCTCATCAATGAAAACAATTCCAACATTTTTCAAAAGTATTTCATGAATAACACGAAACAAATCTAATAATTTCCATAAATATATATAAGAAGTATAGTGACAATAACAGACCTACAACAAGCTCACAACGTGGCGCGTTGTGAGCTTGTTGTAGGTCTGCTATTTTCACTCGTTTGGGTCCCGTGCTACAGGGCATATGTAGCTCTGGTCCATAGTTCTAATGCTTCTATGATTCTGCCCTGCAGGGCAGAATCATAGAAGCATTAGAACTATGGACCAGAGCTATAGGGCTTCCAGCTTCATGGTACTGTGACTTGCCTTCATTTTGTGATATAGCATGTCAATCAAGTAGATGCCTGATTGTGCAAACATTTCTCAATGGGACACTTCAAATGTGATTTATTCTCCCTGGTAATAGGCCTATATAGTTTTACTTTCGGTCGCCAGCCATTCAAATATATAATTTACTGTGAATATTGTTTTATTATTTATTTATTTTTATATATAGATATGCCGTCCACTTTCGGTAATTCACTTTCACAATATCAATCTGCATCTTGTGTATTAATAACAACTTATCATCCGTCTGCATCATAAAATATCTATGAATCCTGTCTATTTTGTCAGCCGTGGGTAAACAGAAGATCGATAAAGTGTGTAACGTGATCGTTTCTGGCCATGGATCCAGTCCCTGTGTATATAGGATCTACCACCACATATACTCATTCTGTTTCCTCCAAGAATGGAAATTTACAACATTAATACAGTGACACTTCTCCCTCTTGTTCCTCCCGTCAGCGAGCTGTTGTGTCGGCCTGTCTTACAATGTTTGTTTTCTCCCCGTATTGTGTCGGAAAACACACCAGGAGCCAAAATGAATATGAGAAGCACATCTGCATAGGTGTCCCCTTGGGGGGCCAACAACAACAACAACAACAACAACAACAACACTGCTGCATGCGTTCAGAGTTCAGCAACCTGAAAACTCGCTTGCCAACACGAGCAGAACATTTTCACGGGGGGAAATGGAAAACAAAGCTACTGTGCATGATTCAACGACGATCATTTTCAGGGGACTGGGCTGACGATGTGACGACGTCCCTATCAGTCATCCATGATTTTGCAGCTATAATTTAGGCCTATTCATAAATAGTCCGGTTTTCGGACAGAGAGATGTGTTGTGCGAGCGGTGACGTCATGTTGTAGTTTTTGTAGATGTGTTGTGCGAGCGGTGACGTCATGTTGTAGTTTTTGTAGATGTGTTGTGCGAGCGGTGACGTCACGTCATGTTGTAGTTTTTGTAGATGTGTTGTGCGAGCGGTGATGTCATGTTGTAGTTTTTGTAGATGTGTTGTGCGAGCGGTGACGTCATGTTGTAGTTTTCTGTGGTTATACCTCTGGACTATGAATAGGCCTTTATAGGCCACGAATAAAGTTCACGTGAACGACGCCTAAAATGGCATAGCATCTCTTATAAATAAGGCATATTCATACTCCAGTTACCATATGAAGTGACCACCTTTTCGGTGGTCAACTCATAAGGTGACCATGCATGCAGCATTTCGGTCGGTGCAGGTTCACCTCATCACCCACAACTGAAGTATAAATAGGCCTTTATAGTCTTTTGCCCTTAAAAAATAGAATGTGTCTACAGGCTTATATATCGTGGCTTTCTCATGCAGCCATGAAGAAACGTGTCTGTTGCTGTCTCCAACGGCAGGCAGCAGGCCCGCGAGGAACAGATAATACTGCATTAGACGGCTATTTCAGGCCATCTGCGAGGCTGCTAATGGACCAGGCACATACAAGCACGCTCAGACTACAAACAACACCAGTATAAAAACACACAAACAGATCCCAAGCTGCTGACAACCTGCAGGGAACTGCATGCTGCGAATGGTTTCGTGTTATGAATATGAAAGCGTTAAAATATTGAGTTTATTTATTATTATTTTGGGGTTTTCTGGGGGTTTTTTGGCGATTATATAGGTTATATCATATAGATATATTGTAGGCCTACTGTTTTATTGACTAAGCAATACATGCCATTGGCAGAGATAGGTATACATATTCCCTCTTCAAATGGCCTATTGTTGGAAGAGCTTGATGATTTGAAAGTGTATCTTGGTGTGCCTGCAAGCCCTGCATGATTTGTCTAAAACCCCAAACTGAGCACCTGCATGCACAAAGGTGGCAAAGGGTTAAATGTATACAGCCTGACCCTGACTCATGCATGGCAACACGTTGTGTCTGGAATTATGTCATAAATAATAAATGAATTCTAAGAATTCTAGACTGGATGGATATACATACAAAAATAAAAAATATGTGCACATGCACGAAGTCTACTGCACACACATGCACACGTCACACATGAGCGCGTTAGGGCTAGTTATAGTCCTCATTCAACATTGCACGAGAAAAGAAAGTTAAGTGTGTGTGTGTGTGTGTGTGTGTGTGTGTGTGTGTGTGTGTGTGTGTGTGTGTGTGTGAGTGTGAGTGTGAGTGTGAGTGAGTGAGTGAGTGAGTGTGTGTGTGTGTGTGTGTGTGTGTGTGTGTGTGTGTGTGTGTGTGTGTGTGTGTGTGTGTGTGTGTGTGTCCAGAGATCAAGCACTGCCTCCGAACCCACACTGGACCGTATTCAATTTAAACAATAATAAATCAATAAAAATGTATTTTGTTTTCCTTTTTTATCTCGTTTCAACTGAAAACATTGCAAATATTGTCCCAAGCAGGGAGGCGTTCGTTTTCGTCACCGTGCAATGCGTGCATGCGTGCAATGACATGAGGAAATGGTCGAGAAGACTAAATCTGCAGCCTAGGTAATACAATTTAGCATAAGCATATAAAAGAATAAAAACGCCGCCGTGGAGAATATGTTGCCCATAATAAAACCACTTATACTTAATAACACTTCACGGCGACAGCGCCTCCCTTCCCCACTGCGGATATTACCTTTGTAGCAATCTAATAAATATATCCGTGAAGGATTCTAAAGGGGGGATATTGAAATATAACATGAACACATATTGCTATTTATTACGTTGGAGTGAGACAAAGCAGAGAGTATAGCAGACACACTGCAGACTTCTGTCACATCGTGGAGGCGAATCGAGGCTTCATGGAGACATTTCAGAGTATAAGCCGCTATAAAAGCATGGATATGAATTTCTACTGCATTATGCTGAGACCACAGACAGACTGTATACGGAACGGGATATTTGGTTCTGTATATTTAGGCCCCGGCCCGGTTGTTCTCCATTGGAGTGAATTCAAAATATGTTTCTATATATTCATATCGGCAGAGCACAACGAGACATGATGCAGCCCAACGTTGGGCGATCAAATATGTGATGAAATAAACGATAATTGCACGAATGTGTCATTATTTTCAGCTGGGAGCCTGGGACCATGTTGGGATGATTATAACGGTGATAACAGCCCCATGCATTCAATGGATGCGTAACATGAGTTATATATCTGGTATCAGGTGTTATTTTTGGTTAATATAGCCCTACTACTATATATACTGCAACGAGTCACGCACATTAGGATACTCATCTTTGTCAAAATTGCTGCCGAGCAATGGAAATTGAGTTAAAACATGTATATTTTTCCTCGTATAAGTTATAACCGATATTGTTTTAGTAGCTGTAATTGCATAACGGTAAAAACAACAAAAACAACAACAATATAAACAATATAGCTCAAGGCCATTTGTGTTTTTACATGCACGGCTATAGAGACCTCCAGGGGTCCTTGGGGGGGGGGGGGGGTCCCCCCCCCCCAGCAAAAGCATAGCGTCACAATCATTTTAACTTGTTGTTGGTGTTCAAACATAGCCGATCTACAAGCTCGCAGCACTATACTCGCAGCCCCCCGCGACAATCTTTGGAAGATTTATATTAATACATCATCTCTTCTGGGGGTCCCTGGCACAAAACCTTTTCAGATAGGGGTCCACGGTAAAATATATATCAATTTGGGGGAGAACCACTGGGCTATTAGGCCTAGTATTGACCCATAGATTCTCTTCGCACTGTGCAGAGGCCTGTTAAACGGCCGTCTGTGTAGGCTATTTGAAGCCGTTAATGCTTCTCTACATCTCTAATAATCCTGCAAACTGCCAAGAAGTCAATTAACATAAAAAAAACCCATGTCGTATTCCGTTACAGCGCAAGCATTCGTCCCCAGATAGACTAGAAGAGCAGAATATCGGGTCTCAATCCGCTGCTGCTGGTCCATGCCGTGCTGTGACAGTTGCGGTGAAATTTGGCGCAGCACGAGATGGAATGGTTCAAAAACAAAATTGGGGAGTTTTCTGCTTCAAGTGACTTATGGCTATTAACTATAGTATAACCTAACCTACAATACCGAACGGGAGGCAATATCCTATATAGCCAGCCGCCTAAACAGGTCTCTCGACTCCCACACATAATATAGGCTAAAGTAATCTGAAAAAGTATCCTATGATAGCCTACAAATCAGGAAATTAAAGAAATCACCGCTCACCATGCAGGCCTATGGCTATTACTTAATATTTAACCATCCCTTGTTTTTGGCTATTTATATGGTCCGTTTTTTAAATATTATTATACGCCATTTCTATATAAACGATCTTCAGCAAACGACAGTCGAGTCACGAGTTGAAGCCCTTTTTGTATTAAAATGAATAGAAAGGAGAGGCGGAGAGGATGCAGGCTTGCGCATATTGACACTAATCAATAGAGTGGAGAGAAACAACAAATAATAATTACAGCAGGACATACAGTATATAGCTGGGAGGAATTAAACTGCAGGCCCATTGTGGCTATACGAGTAAAATTGATAAGCCTATTTACACTGTATCTTTTTGCAGTTGACATATCGTCCCATGGCTCTTAATAATTGATGGAGGGTGAAAGAAGAAGAAGAAGAAGAAGAAGAAGAAGGGGGGGGGGGGGGGGGGAAACCTCACACAGATTGGTGAATATTTAATGCGGGGCCCATGGTGATTGCTCTTCATTTTCATCTTCATAACGGTGACGTCATTACGATATGAACACGGAACTAAGCCATAGACTATATAGCAGTATAGCACCTGCCGTCACACTGCGCGCGCAGCGACTATAATAGGCTATTATATAGTTTGCTTAATGGAAATTAAAAAGGGCACTTCATGCCCCCGCTCCTCCCAGCTCAATGTAAAATTATTTTATAGCCAATATAGGCCTTCATTCATATAGGCTATATAAAGAAATACAATTGAGACGCATGTGTATTCAGACCACAATGGAAATAAGCCCTCAGGGCTTCTTTTTTTGTGTTATCCTTTTGTCACCATTTGTATAATCGTACCACTGTAGGCTACTATTTGCAAACTGGCATGAAGTATTCAATCAATCAGTGGAAGATTAGATACTTCCTATAAATAAAGTAAAACGCAACGTAAGGCTACTATATGGCCTCAACTCAATACAACGCTATACTCATGTCGCTATTTAGAGCTTAAATAACTAACGTGAATGGGAAGTATAACGTCGACGACGATGACCCAGTTTAGCCATATTCAATAAAAAACATTTAGCCTATATACGCACATTCCCCCATAGGTCGGTGCTGAGACATGTAGGCTGTGAAATCATTCAAGGAAGGACTCGCAAGTCGTTTTGAAATGCTCCTCCAAGCTTTATTTAAAAAAATCAGCTTTGTTTGTTATAAAGTCTTGAGTTTAGCAAAAACATTTAACAGTTCTATATAGGAGAGACATTTTGAGTGATATAACCTTAGCCTATCTTTATTTATTTATTTTATTTTAAAAAGGCCTAAAAATTATGTAGTCGTCATGACCTAAAAAAATAACATCTGTGTACATCTGTATTAACATAGCCTAGGCCTATAGGCTAGAGTTCAAGCAAGCAAATGCAGCCATTATTGATTTATCTTCCTATTATTAATGTTACCTTCAGATGTAGCCTGTATCTATATATCTAACCTATATTGTAGGCCTATAAACGCCTAATATATATTGGATTTTCAAGACCGGCATCTCTAGGATGCAAGGGTGCAGGAGGTGCACTTGTCGGCTGCCTGAAAGTGACTTAACACGAGGATAGAGGACAGATAGATGGCTCAGGCCCCATATATATATATATATATATATATATATATATATATATATATATATATATATATATATATATATATATATCCTGCATGTGTGTGTGTGTGTGTGTGTGTGTGTATGCAAAGCTCCTTTTAATTTGCTCTGGATACAGCTTTCACGCATTAGAAAGTAATATAGGCCTAGACATTTCGTTTAATTAAAATGTAACCGATATTATTTTAATTATTATAGGCACCGTTGTTGTTGCTGCGCTACTGCTATTGTTGTTGTTGTTATTATTATTATTATTATTATTATTATTATGCTATTACGTGTTGTTGTTGTTTATTTTTGTTGTATTGTGTTATAGGCTACTATATTAGCTATAGCTATTGTGTTGTCATATCCTATTATTTCATCTGCTTCCTGTGTTCTTAATAAGCTTATGAGAGAGAGAAAGAGGAGGAGAGAAAAAAAACAGCGATATAATATTATAATTCATCATTCTGAAAAAAGGGGTCTCTCTCTCTCTCTCTGTCTCTCTCTCTCTCGTCGTTAACCGTCATCCGTCCTAAATGGAGAGTGATGGCTCCAAGCCCTGATTCATCTGCGTGTCCGTGTCAATTTCTCCTCTCGTTCATCAGAGCGGCCCACAGCCGGGATAATAAAAACTGACTTGGTTCGCATATGATTTGTCCTCCTAGATCACGAGCTAACGATGAAACCAGCCCCGCATTGACAACATATTATAGGCTATATTTTAACCGCCACCATGCAGGGCCCTTTTTGGTTATCAATGGATGTAATATTTTTCTGAAACCGCACATATAGGTCCTGTGAATTTAAGTGGCTATTCTAATCCACATAAGGCTCTGAAAAGCTATATAGGCCTATATATCAAATAATAAGTTAAGATATTTTTGCCTATACTGTAGCCTATTATTAACCTATAACACAAAAGGCCTATAGCATAATGTGTTTTATAGACAATGTCTCACCCTGGCCTATACTTTGGCTATATGGGAGTGTCTTGCACTGTGTGCACGGGGTTCAAAGAACTGGCATGGGGGTGAGAGTGCGCAGGGAATAGCATGCAAACAACCACCATGGGCTTTATTCTGTGTATTTATGTATTTATTTATCTATATATTTTTTTTACCTGTTAGTCTGTCCTTCGCAAACCTCCGACTGCTCTCCATCCACGGAAACGTGAAGTTCGCGTTCCCCATGCCCGCCATCGCGGCCATCCCCGGGGGCGCGATGCCGGGCGGATGGTGGTGGTGGTGGTGGTGGTGATGGCCGGGAGGAGGCGGCGGGTGTGGCGCCGGCGGCATGGGTCTGTGAGCCGGCACGCGTATGACCCCGCCGCCGCCGCCGACCCCCGCGTTGCCGTTCCCAGAGTTCACGTTGACGTTCATGTTCATGCTCACGTTCATGTTCATGTTGACGTTGTAGGATCCCGCCGCCAGCCCCGCCGCCGCCATGGAGCAGGCCGGGTTGTAGACGCCGTTGTAGCCGTACACGTAGTCCGCCGTGTCGCCGGCGCCGGTCCGGTTGGGCAGCATGCAGCTGCTGGACTGCTGCGCCGCCGGGTCCGCCGAGGCGCTGTTGAGGATCTGGTCGATGCCGAAGCTGATGGGCTCGTGCTGCGGGAGGCTCTGCTGGCTCACCGCCTCCTCGATGCCCGTGTGCTCCATGGCCGCTGCCTGTGGAGTGGACGGACGGACGGTGCTGCTTTGTGTGTATAGCCCTATATCAGCTGCTGTTGTAGACAGACAGTTTGATCGCTGTTTGATACGCTTTAGCATGCGTTAATGTCGAAAAGCAAACAGAGGTTATCGTCGCCGGTACACGCGCACCACTATCTGCCACCACCACGCCGCGTCTTTCCCGAGATGACACCTCACCACCAGCACCACATTCGCTGCCGTCGCAGCAGTAGGACTTTCTTCTCGTTGTTTTCTCGTTGACGAGCATCGGGATCGGCCTGCTGCTGTGTTTTTACTTCCCTTCAGAAGAACGTGTCCAGCAGCGCTATGATCCAATATGTTGCCATTCCTTTTTTTATGTCCACGGTTGTTGTTTGCTAAATGATCTGGATATCACTCGACAGTGCAGACATATTATGTACAGATACATCCATTATTAGAGCACATTCATTTCCCACAACGAATTTGACAAGACAGCGGGGGGGAAAAGAAAAGAAAAATACCCGAAGACAGCGGACGGGTATATATATCCCGATGACTTATACAGACCAAATCCGTAATAATTGAGGGAGTTCTCACGGTGATCCCGATGGTGGTCTTTGTTAGCCTAATATTCTGCTGGCAACAACAAACAAATCCATTCAAAGCACATGCCCAGGCCATGCATGTATAACAGCCATAAGTCTTGACTGCTCTACGGCGGCGCGTCAACGGAAAAAAGAAAAAAAAAGAAAAACAACGAAACAAAATGAAATGTTAACCTTGCTGCTGCTAACACATGAATATTAATTGGAGGAGCATGGAGCAGCGCTGCTATAGCTGACTTGTGTTGTGTCTCTGGATGTTGTAGTGCGTTTCAGCAGGTGAGACATTGGCTTCTCCAGCCCCCCCCCCCCCCCAACCAGACACACAGTTGTTTTCCTGCTGTCTGCATCGCATCTCTCTTAAAGAAGCCGCAACTCATTTTCTATATCGCATTGGTTCACTTCACAGACGTTTTGAGTCTTGTTGTCATGATAGACCCCCAGCTACATGGCCACGGACCGGACCCCCGTTTGAAAAGATTGTGCTCAAGGGATTTGTGTGTTTGGAAAAAAAACAAATAAAACATACAAACCCAATACATTAAATACAATCTTAAATGTATAGGCCAGCCTATAACCTTTCTTTCTTTCTTTCTTTCTTTTGAAGATACACATTGCTGAGCATTGTGAGCTTTTATATCTGCTATGTATGAATAGCCGATCAAGTATATGTTTAAAGTGATGATGATGATGATGTCATATCAAGTCATTTCGCTGGAACCCCCTCAAGGACCCCTGGAGGTCCCCAGACCCCACTTTGAGAACCAACCATGTTTCTTATCCCGACACTTTTCAATGAGCCAGCTGTATAATAGGCCTATATATACGCTGCGGATAAACACGTTGAAGATATGCTACCCCATGCATTCATTCATTCATTATATTCTGAATCAATTGCACAACGTCGTGCTGTGACGGGGTAAATAAATAGGCCTTTAAGGACGTTGAAACGACACGGTGACGCTAAGACTATACGGGCCAATGGCGAAGCGCGGAGACAATTGCATTACAGTCAGCAACCTGAATTATGACAGCAAGTCATTCAAGCAATTGGGATATATCATATAATAAGCGAAGTTAACATGTTGCACTCAACATTAATCATCGTCTATGTAGAATATAGCCGTATACCTCTGCGAATATACAGCGCGTATACTTTATTGCAATTTGCAAATGCAATACCCGTGATTAATCTGACATGAATTAGAACAAATATATTTGTAATATGTATGAAACTATGAAATATAGCATTTGACAATATAACACAATATAAAGAAATGCCTTAGATGTTCAGTTAGTCGTAATTTTAAACCTTCAACATAGGCCTATAGATCCACACACACACACACACACACACACACACACACACACACACACACACACACACACACACACACACACACACACACACACACACACACACACACACACACACACACTATAATATATATAGCCAGCTATATAGGCAACAGATGCATAACACCTGCATGCTCATAGGTCAGCCCATGGTGAAAACGCAGCATCGTCGTGATTGGCACAAATTATTTAACCTTTCTCCGCCTGAAGCGACGGCCGCGATAGCCCGAGTCTCAATTCAATAAAAATGAAAAATGACTCATAATAAAAACCGCAACGCGGGGAAAACCGAATTTAATATATCATCGTTTTATTACGCACTTATTTCACTTTCCGCGCGAATAAACATATCTCTCAACTGCACAAAAGTGGCTAGGGGGAAGCATACAAATCAATTGTGTGAATTCGAGGCCATATCAATAATATTAGTGCACGCAAGGAGGAGAAGAGGGGAAATGTAAGCCCGCTATTAGGTATGTGTTTCGTATTTACGCGCGCAGTGGTAAAATTAATTAAGGGTGGTTGCATCATGCATGCATGCAGCAACCCTGTCCGAGATAAGAACAGGTGCCCCCCCCGGCAGTGCATGGCTTTTTATGGAATTCATGGAATTGGAATTCACCATATGTTCAGCACAGCGCAAAAAATAACGTTTTAAATGGAGTTTATTATATATGCATCGTCTTCATCAGTGCATGACGGATGTAACTGCATGGTATACCCCTCGTTATTGCCATAGCCCATATATAGGCAAATGATTGGAATTTAACGTGGATCTATAGCCAATATACGAAGCCAATCAGATTGCTAATGACCGGTATAAGTGCAAAAACTCAGGTTGGCCTGATTCGGAGAGGTTTAAGATTAAAAAGATCACACCCGTGTGAAGTGAGGGGCGCAAATATATTAAAGTCTAACTCATGTTGCTATATGATTAGGTGATGTAAAACAAACGGTGACAAAACAAATTCAGCATGTATATAGGCTAATTATGTAGCTTATAGGGCGGCCATTTTTTATGAGAGCGCTTATAACGATCTTGCACTTTTTAATCAAGTGAGAATTCTCCTGATCAAAGTAGGCTAATTGTTCAACTCGCGGGAGCCAAGAATGGCATTTTTACAAGAAGCTATAGTATGATTCCACAGTCCGAAACATTTTAGACTCTGTGTTAATTTAAATTGAACTGCAACTAAAACTAAAACCAAACACAACTTTGAAACGCGCACGTTTTATTCCACAAATGAAAGACATTCTTTGGGGTTGAGGCTATAGATTCGCCAAGAAGAAGATTCAAATCTAATTCAAACAGTTCGCAAATGGTAAACCTGTAATTGGTTTAAATCCTAATTATTACGAGCAATATGAGCGGTCGCTCTTATTGAAGCTGACAGGCCCATCTGACTCGACTATAGTGTTTAGTTTCATTACTTGCAGCATCGGCCATATTCAATATATAATTACTCACTATACACAAGAACTGTTATATAAAGCACGTTGTTGTTGGAGGGAATTTAAAGGAATTTAAAAACTGATGGCATCCTTCCAAATAATATTGATGCATTGCATGCATTCACTATACCGGTATCAGGGACTAAATCCAAAACAGCTTCTTTAACATGCAGGTGAGCCCACGCGCGCGGGTGATCGATTATAGGCTATAAAACAGGGCCTATAATAAGATCAGGAATACAAATAAATAAAAAGACTATAACATTTTACAGATGCGACTGTCTGAAACCCTGTTTTCTAATTACCTAGCACCCCCTCTCCACCTCCACAACCCTAATCGTAAACGCGTGCAGGGCATGCAGCGCCTGTTGTTATTTTTCCTCCAGCTTGCCAATATGAAATAAAGCGCCCTCCTCCCGGCATGGGGCTCCTCTCCTCTGCCCAAAGGCGTTGTCTATGTATGTCTATGGCCTACTGCCTGCCATGGCTGCTGCTGCGCGTGATGAATCGGTGTCTTCAGGCCATGCTACTCGTCGGGGTAATAAAGTACCAGCATATCGGAGACAAAAAGGAATTTGTCACAGTTGCCTCCCCTCCCGATGTATTAGTGCATCATGACCCCTAAAAGTGCGCCGCGGTCCGCGTGCACTATATCAGCTGCTCGTATATGTATGTGCACGTGCCGTGCGTTTTAAGTTATTTTATTTTATTTTTTTGCACTCATTTCAAAAGCTGATTTTTAGGAGCGTAAATATATATAGGCTATAGAAACAATTAAAACAGTCAAAAATATAAACAATTTTAAAGAGTCATCAACTTACTAAAGTTACTAAACACCTGAGTGTCATTAATGGGCCATGCACCTGCCCATGGTTCTAGCATAATCGTCATTAATTTGACCTCTTAATTTGGATGATTCTGTCTTTAAGTTATTGGTAATAATTAGCCTCACTTACCAAATAATGTATTACACATCTATAGATGTGTAGCTGTATGGAATATTATCTCGTAATAGAAAGATAATAATAATTAAAAAAATACTACTAGGCCTACTACTACTACTACTACTACTACTACTACTACTACTACTACTACTACTACTACTACTACTACTACTACTATACTACTACTACTACTACTACTACTACTACTACTACTACTACTACTACTACTACTACTACTACTACTAATAATAATAATAATAATAATAATAATAATAATAATAAATAGGCCTAAATACAGTTTTGCATTGTTGCTATTCACGCTTATATAATTATCATAATCATCACCAGGAGATTATTAGGGCTAACTGTCAAAATGAATGACCATTGACAACAACATCACACAACAGCCCCATGAAAGCTGTGGTGGGAAAAACGTTATCGAGTTAATCTTAAGAATAGTCAGTGCTACAGCACTATTAGTCGTTTTGGCGAGAGAGATAAAAAGACAGAACATGGATGGAAGGGGAAAGGGGGAAAACAACAACAACATTGCATTGACTCGTGTCAGTCAGGCTCGCGTCCTTCGGTGGCTGCTCCACGGCCTGACTTCCAAAAAGCGCGCTCTCTCTCTCTCTCTCTCTCTCTCTCTCTCTCTCTCTCTCTCTCTTCTCGCGCTTCAGCTCACGGATGTTGAAGATTACGCTGACGAGTCCTGTCATCCCTTTCCAACATTTGCATCCTCTCTCTCTCTCTCTCTCTCTCTCTCTCTCTCTCTCTCTCTCTCTCTCTCTCTCTCCCTCTCCCTCTCCCTCTCTCTCTCTCTCTCCCTCTCCCTCTCCCTCTCTCTCTCTCTCTCTCTCTCTCTCTCTCTCTCTCTCTCTCTCTCTCTCTCTCGCTCTCGCTCTCGCTCTCGCTCTCGCTCTCTCTCCCTCTCTCTCTGTCTCTCCCTAGGCTGCTGTTTTGCTTTTCTGCTGTAATTAGGTTGAATTCAGACCAGATAGAATTACATTATTCTGCATTTCGAGCTACAGTCCTTGACTTCCACTCGGCATCCCCGGGGAGAACCTGGCGCCTCCTGCCCGGATCAGACGACTTGAAACTGGACGGGAGTCGACACTCCAGGGACTGGAGGAAGGGAAGGGAATGGAGAGAGAGAGAGAGAGAGAGAGAGAGAGAGAGAGAGAGAGAGAGAGAGAGAGAGAGAGAGAGAGAGAGAGAGAGAGAGAGAGATCATCTCTGATCATCCAGATGCGGAATAGGTTTCTCTGGGTGTCACACTGGGCCTCGGCAGTGTCATATAGTGTCTATATTGTGAGCTTCTTATGGCAGATGCTATTGCATGTTATGTTGTCCTGCAGCATAATTATTAGATTCTATAATACATTTAAAACAATTATATATAGTCCTGCCAACCATTTGCATCTTCCACACACACGCGCGCGTGCGCACACACACACCACACACACACACACACACACACACACACACACACACACACACACACACACACACACACACACACACACACACACACACACACACACACACACACAGCTGTATATGCCTATATGTCTATGGCAGAATAATGGCGTATAATAATAATACATTGAGAATGTGATCCCCCCCCCCCTCCCCCCAGACTTTAAAAGCCACTTAATTTTCTTCTTCTCCTGTTATTTTCTTTATTGTTTAGAGCTGTTGTGTTTTTTTTTAGTTTTGTTTAGTTTTTCTCTCTCTCAGAGAGAAATCTATTGATTACACATCAGTTTGATTCCTCAGCCTGGGCTTTATTGAGTAAGTTGGTGAACCTTAAAGTGAATTACAGGAACTGCCCCCGCTCCTCCAGAGCACTGTTTAAGGTGAATCTAATTACCTTGATAGAGACCTTCGATTTTTATTCACCCTGATCATCACACTGTGAGCTGAGCTGTGCTGGAAGGTGAGGACACGACATGTGTGTGTGTGTGTGTGTGTGTGTGTGTGTGTGTGTGTGTGTGTGTGTGTGTGTGTGTGGTGTGTGTGTGTGTGTGTGTGTGTGGTGTGTGTGTGTGTGTGTGTGTGTGTGTGTGTGTGTGTGTGTGTGTGTGTGTGTGTGTGTGTGTGTGTGTTTTGGAGAGTAAAGAATGTTTAATTATTTTTGTTTGGTCGTCATTATATATAATAAGTAGCTAAAGGTGCAATTCTGGGACATTGCAAATGAGCAGCTACAATATGATGATGTGTATTGACCGACATGACGTCACGTCACTTCAGCCTTACAGGTAGCCTAACCATAAAGTTACGGAATAAATAAATACAGTTTATACGGAATATAAATAATATAGTCGGGCAACCTTATTATTAGTAGTAGGCTAATATAGTATTATTATTATTATTATTATTATTATTATTATTATTATTATTATTAATAATAATAATAATAATGGGCTAATAGTGTAGTAGCTTTTGTTGTTATTGTTATATAGCCTATATTATATTAACTATATTGTTATTATTACAACAACGGCGGGAGGGATTTCTGTTTGGACATCTCACACTTCTTGGCTAGCCAACGAGGCCTATACTCTAGGCAGGCTATATAGCCACCCATACACTGAGTGAAAACGCTTCGCTATGGCTCCCTAGACCTCGGCCCGGTGGTTGTATACGCATGCCATGCATCGCATTTAAGCGTAATTGGCCGTATCATTGGCTTTGTCTTGTTTACAAACCGAGCAAGGACGAGCGGTAATTTAATTTCCTCCGCCTCACTGAAGAGCCACCAGCCGCCTGTCACGTCAAACTGGAGCCTCGCCTCGCCTCGAGCCGCCCCGCCCCGCCCCGGGGCCACTGTCACATGGAGTGGGGCCGGGGGGAGAGAGAGAGAGAGAGAGCGAGAGAGCCTTCTGCCAACTAACTGAACGCTTCCAAATGTATGAATGATATCCAATACCCCCCCCCCCCCCACCACCACCACCACCACCGAAAAAAGAAAAGGGGACAAAAAGAAAATCTGATTAAAATGTGAGAGGCAATCCATTGCTAGAAAAAAGGGTCAGACACGCACACGCACACAGAGAGAGAGAGAGAGAGAGAGAGAGGGGGGGGGGGGGGGGGGGTATTTGGGTGCAGGCTTAGATATGAATAGGCTTTCAACCAAGCTTCACTGGCGTTTAGATTTAAACACCGGTGAAGTATGAGAGCTCAGCTGACATGAGTCATGACTCATGACTGTAGTGTGGGTTAGTTGGCTGGTCTAATAGTTGAATTGCGAGAGATGGCTGCAGTTGTGGCTACATACTATATACAAGCCTGCATGTGTAGGTGTTTCATGACTTTATTATCTATTATGTATATATACTGTAAGCCTATAGCCAAACATCTGCATAACAGCATATATAGCATGGGCACTAGGGGCATGCGCATGGCACCTCGAACATGTTTGCATCTTCTGATCGAGCACAATGGAACACCGGCTTGTACAGCGGTGTGTGTGTGTGTGTGTGTGTGTGTGTGTGTGTGTGTGTGTGTGTGTGTGTGTGTGTGTGTGTGTGTGTGTGTGTGTGTGTGTGTGTGTGTGTGTGTGCGTGCGTGCGCGTGCGTGTGTGTGTGTGTGTGTGTGTGTGTGTGTGCGTGTGTTTTATGAGGGGATGATGAGAGGGGCAGAAAGAGGGAGGGAGGGTGCTACATCAGGCCTGCAGGGCACATCATTATTAGACCCCCCCACACCCACGCACACGCACGCGCACACGCACGCACGCACGTTGCCATTCCATTTTCCGTTGAAGGACGAACGGAGAGCCAAAAAAGGCCTCCTCCCGCACGCTCCCTCCCTCCCTCCCTCCATCCATCCATCCTCCCTCCCTCCCTCCATCCCTCCATCCATCCATCCATCCATCCATCCATCCATGTGGCCAAATCAAAGTAGGTCTATCTTTCTATAATTACAACACCAATGATACAATGCAATATTCGCTATGCAATTCAACGTTCTCGCACATAAATTCATTTCGGGGGAGAACCCCCCCCCCCCCCCCAACACATTAACGACAAGGCGGCGGTGCGTGCGGATCATTTACATCACAGCTCCCAGTGCAATACAACAACAAATGCGTTACGTTACGCGCGCCTCTCCTTCGCCATGCAAACACATGAAATGTGCCAAGAAAGAAAGTCCCCCCGGTTTGTGTGTATATATACGCTACGGGCCGGCAACCTTGGCTGGTAGGCATTAACTCAACATAATGTCTCGCAAATTAAAGGATCGCTGGGGCTAGGCGCCACGTGGAGTCGGATAAATGCGCTGTATTAGCTGCCCCAAGCTGTGAGCCAAACAATTGATTGCTTGTTTGTGTTTGCATAATGCCGTCCGTCCGCGGCGCGAGCACGCGTGATTGATGATGAGGGACGGACGCGCGCCCGGCGCATGCATATAGGCTATAGCCAATTTAACTGATGCATAGATTTGTGATAGCGCAATGAGCATAGCAGACATTTCACTCTTTCGTCTCCAAACAGAGACGTAGAGTTTCTTATATTTGTCACATGATTATAGCACATCATATTTATTGTGTTTTTGCACAACTGGCGGCTCGGGGGCCACATGCGGCCCTCAGGTTAAAGAATGCTGATATATTATTGATTTGCAAACATGACCCGCTTTAATTACAGTTAATTACTTTTAATTACTTACATTCATAGCTTATAGTAGCATATTAAAATGTTAGGCTATTGTCTTTTTGATGTCCAATATATTTGTATTTAGTTTATTAAGTTAACATAACTACAATTAAAGGCATTTGAAAGGCATTTGAAATTAAATGAAAATGTTACTTTTCAGGATTCCAATTTGAAAAATAGCAACAAAAAGGATTTCCATTCAAATAATAGCAAAAATAGCTCTACAAGCTCAAAACGCGTCGCACTGCGACGCGTTTTGAGCTTGTAGATCAGCTATTTTTTTGCTATACGACCGTAATATGCAATGTGGCCCTCTGGAGTGAGTGTGGAAATATAGTGGCCCTGCATTGTCAAAGTTGCCCACCCCCCTGCTATATAGGCTATATAAAAGGCTCATAAGTCAGAGCAAAGGCGCTGAATGGTTCATATCAATCTGGAAGGAATAAAATCAATCGACGCTATGCTGTCAACATGATGCAACTGTGCGACGCTAAGGTGCAAGCCGAGGGGTCGCCTTGAGAATATCACGGCATTAATTGACATTTAGTGATATCAATCTCACAGGTGCTGACGACGCAGGTGGTGCAGAGGCACAAAATAAAATGATGAGAATCCCCCCCCCCCCTCCCCCTCCCCCCGTGCCTGCTCCTGCTCTCCACCCCTCCGGATACAGGATTGGTGGGCATGATGGGCACTGGGGACATCTGCACACCACAAATCAGCTAGGGCAATCTTGTCCAAAATGTTAGAAAATAAAATGTTTGAAAAATAGCTATATCATGTAAAAATGCATGCGCTCTGTATTATCAGACGTATACTTTTATCCTTGAACTTCTTGTTTATGGCCCAAAATTTAGCAGTTTGTATAGCAAAGACAAATATTATAGCTATTTGCTTTATTGTACCATTAGGCCTACTATTTGCAAAAAAAGGTTGAAATAAGCTCAAATCAATGAAACCAATAATGAGACCGAAGGAAAATTACCAGGTGTATTTTTCAAAGTTTATTTTGCTATAGCCTATAGCATTCAAGTCATACATACAATTCATACATACATATACATATACACTTCTGTCATGTCTAATTTATTGTTATTGTAGCCTATGTCTTATTTTGATATTAGGCTATACAAGCGGAAATAGCCTACATCGTACACGTTTTTTGCGTTGTTTGTTAGCCTCGGAAACCGACTGGGTCTTCGAAGCTAATTCCGCAAGGAGACATGGCTAAAACGCATCAGCATTTCTTTTGTCTTTCTTTCCGTTCTTTTCCCTGGTATTTATTTTCGTATCCTATTATTGACCAAATGCACACGCGGCTGCCATCTTGCCAGCAAGGTGCTAACTAATTTATTGCCTGCTGCCTCCTGCATTATGTGCAAATTCAAAACAGGTGGTATGGGCCATTGAGTGATATACAACGAGCACTTCTAAACTCCAACACTTTGAGAAGAAAAAAAATCACCTGCAAGGAATTTCTTGACAGGAAGTAGCTCATAACATGTCTACGGTGGGTTTTTATGAAAAGGACGAAAAGATAATCCAAGCTTTTCGTACAGCTGCAATGTTGGTGAGTTTGACGTTGTTTTATACAATTAGATAGGACTTTTCTGTTTGGATGAATGAACGGGTTTATGGGAAGTTGCACCTATAGCACCTTGCCTGGCAAGATGGCAGCGGTGTACATAAGGTCAATCGGATTCATATACTGTATATATATTTGAGTGGTGCAACAACTCCTATAGACAGCTTTGTGTGTCCCTGGGTCCCTGGCTGGCTGTGTCTGTCTGCCTGTCTGTCTGTCTGTCTATGATGAATTCCTGTTCTGTCTATAGAAGTGTCTATTTGTACGTCTCTAAATGTTTTGATGATTTGAACATGGTGGACCCTATTGGAAACAAGTGTAATGCTTAATTGGGTCGTCCACTCACAGTTAACAGCCTTTGTATTGAGTTTGTGCTTGAAATGTACTGTAATTCTGCAAACTGTTAATAAATTCTTCAATCAATCAATCAATCAATGTCTGTCTGTCCGAGCACGAAAATAGCGCTTGGTTGGTTTTACCAAGTGTCACTGTTGTGCAGCCTAACACACACACACACACACACACACACACACACACACACACACACACACACACACACACACACACACACGTTCCATTGTGCTCGATCTGTATGATTTCGGGTGTGACAGTACAGTACAGTACAGTACAGTACAGTACAGTACAGTACAGTACAGTACAGTAGAGGGACCCCCTGGGGACCCCCACACAGTATCTGTCATTTCTCAACCATTTCTTGCCGGAACCGGGACGCCCCCTGGACACGTTCCTGGGGGTCTGGATCACCGGCGTAGGGTCCATTGGGCCACGTGGGCTGTGGCCCAGTCAGTTTAGAGCTGGCCCAGTCTAACTTCTAAGAGAGGGGGTGAAAAAACAAGAAAAGATAGCCTATACTTCACCACCACTCACTTCACACGGGTGTGATTTTTTTCTCCTCAATTGGTTCAATCCTCAATCTCAACCTGTGGGTCGGCAGGGACCCCCATCCCATGGGGTCCTCACATGATTTTGGGGGACAGTGAAGTGACAATTTAAGGACTTTTAAGACCTTTCTAATAGCCTACCTAAAAAACGTATAAAAAAAAATAAAAATCACACCCGTGTGTGAAGTAACTTCAAGTGAGGGGCGCTCATCGTCGTACATCATCATCAAGAATGGTGGTCCCTCATTGGCCAAGCGTTCCCACCGACATCTGATTGGTTAGCCGATTTGCTCGTCTATACATATGACGTACATTTTCCCTTCATTGTCAATGGCGTTTAATGTTTTGATGTTTAATTTACGTCATATTTGGTGGAAATTTGACCTAATTTCTCCTTTCATTGTCAATGGCAAATATTGAGATGTGTGAGGACAAAAGCTGTATATAGGAGCCCTCAAAAAAAGAAAGAAAACCATTTCTGCGTCAAAAGTACGATAATCAACAAATTATAAAGTCTGGTAAAACATTGGCCAAATTGTCAAATAAAATACGAAAAGGCAAAAATTGTGAAACTTGCAGCTCTACAAAGTCATTTATTATCTGTGGAACCTATAGTCAAACAAACTGTAATGCCTCAACTCTTACAATTCCAAGTGCATTTTTTGAGGGGGGGGGGGGCGGACTATACTGTATGTTCCCTATAGTTACCCAGTTCAGTTCCCCAGTTCAAATATTAATATTTTGGGGGGTCCTCCTCCTCCTGCACTTCAAATATGATTATTTTGGTGGGTCGAAGGGGAGAGACACGCAGAAAAGGTCATCGCATCGGGACTCGGGAGTTAAAAATGTCAGTTTTAATGCAATGTTCAAAGATGTGCACAGATCTTCAAGATTTTTCAAAACATCTTCATGCCACACTATGATCTTGTAGATCTGCTATATTTGAAAAATATTGATTCTTGAACTCTTTACATTTTGAATAGCCAAAGTATAAAATATGGTTGTGGTTAAAATGATTGTGACACTATATTAACCTTTTTTTCTGCGGACCCCCTCGTATACACCCCCCATCCAAGGACCATACATAAAGAGGCCTGAAAAGGTTGAGAACCACTGTGCTACACAAACAGACACAGAAACAATCTACAGGCAGCTTCTATTCTATTCTATAGCACAGAATAGCATAGGATCTATTGTAGAGAAAAGTATAGTGCTAGATTCTATTCAATAGCATAGAATATAATATATTATTCTACAGAATAGATTAAAATAGATTCTATTCCATAGCACATGAATATAATAGAATTAGTGATGGGAGATTAATCGGCAAACACATCGGTATCGGCCGATTTATAGTTATTTTTTTGATTAATCGCCTAATCGGCATCGGTTCGATTGATTGTCTTTACAGATAAGAGATACAAGCAAGCCCAAAGTAACAGCTTGAACAGATCTACAAGCTCACAATATTAAATATATGGTATTAAAGTTACATCTGACTTGCCTAAGCCTGCAGTGCAGATATAAACTGTTTTTTCCAGAATGGACAAAAGTATTATAATTTTTGAGTGGTGCAAACCACTCCAACAAGCAGCTTTGTCTGTATGTTTGTGTACCTGTGTACGCGTCCGTGTACCTGTGTACGTGTCCGTGCACAGGTGAGCATGGTTACTATGGTCACTGACATTACGTCAGACCACAGCTGATCAGGCTATATAAGACCTTGCACCACTCAGTTCACACGGGTGTGATTTTTTAATAGAGAATGAGATCATATCGACACCGGTAATATCGGTTATCGGCCATAAGAGCAATCAATTATATCGGATATCTATCGGCCAAAATGTCTCATCAGCACAACCCTAAATAGAATGCATTATATAATCTATATTCTATATAG
Source organism: Electrona antarctica (assembly GCF_951216825.1). Taxonomy (NCBI): domain Eukaryota; kingdom Metazoa; phylum Chordata; class Actinopteri; order Myctophiformes; family Myctophidae; genus Electrona; species Electrona antarctica. The sequence continues at coordinate 53,066,849 of NC_136806.1, forward strand.
AACAATAGAATAGAGCTGTAGATTGTATTCCATTCAGCTCTAACAGCTGGTTGAAGCTACACAGATATAGTTTTGTCTTGGGAGCAGAGTGCAGCCGAGAGGAGGACAGACCCCTGGCTGCAGCGCCAGCCAAAGGCGGCTAATTGCATTTTCCATCTCCACGAGAATGGAGGGTCCCATACTACGTTATTAATCATAATGAGGGAATGTAATAAGTGATCATACATCATAGCCGTGACAGTCGTATACAGTTCGGCCATTTGCAAGCCCAAGCATTCTTCTTTTAATGGCCATAAGACCAAATTAATGGAGGAGGGCGAGTTGTTGTGAAGAGATGACTCGCATATACATTCAATTCGGGGGGACATCAGGAATAGCCTTTTGATTAAGCCTGTGTGTGTGTCTTTGTGTGTGTGTGGATGTGTGTGTGTGTGTGTGTGTGTGTGTGTACATTTTGTTTGACTCGACGGGTCCACAGATGGTATTGTGAAAAATAATAACGCCTCGCAACGCTTTTGCCTCTTTATTATCTGACAATTTGGCCAATGTTAGCCAGTTTGGACCGGTATAGTTTGTTTATTACTTCCGATGCAGTAAAGGTCTTTTAGCTTAATTTCTTTTGAAGTATTGAAAAGGTCTCACTCAACCTTGGGGGTCCTCCTCCAAGTTGAGATCCCTTGCTCTAGAGGAGAGGGGTCTTCAACATTTCTCAGGCCAAGGACCCCTTAGACATCTTGTTGCATATTCAACTTTCTCTCTTTCTTTTTAGAAAGAGAGAAAACTTGCTGATCATATATATTTATTTTATTAAAGATATTTCTTTTTGGCTTTATTGATAGATTAAAGTAGACTGCAGGAGATGGGGAGAGAGCGAAGGGGAGAGACACGCAGAAAAGGTCATCGCATCGGGACTCGGGAGTTAAAAATGTCAGTTTTAATGCAATGTTCAAAGATGTGCACAGATCTTCAAGATTTTTCAAAACATCTTCATGCCACACTATGATCTTGTAGATCTGCTATATTTGAAAAATATTGATTCTTGAACTCTTTACATTTTGAATAGCCAAAGTTTTTTTCAATCTGAAATCTGATAGCACCACACACTACAGGATAATCGGAGCGGGGCAGAGCAAATATCAAACATTCTTGATGTTGATCGGGCCGATCCCGATTTGAGCGGTCGGGCACCCCCCGAGCGTCAAAAATGCCCGATTATCGGCTAGTGTAAGGCCACCTTTAAACCCTAAATACTTAGTGAAATTGACCTTTGACTCTGTACTCGGTTGACTTTTTCTATTCCTTTTTTTTTTCTTTCGCCGAAAATAGCCGAACGCCATGCGCTGTTAGCTTGTAGATCGGCTATTTTCAGTGAATGTTCTCCCCCAAAACTAGGGATGCTAGGGTTCAAGTGGTTAGAGTGCTTATAGCCAGGAATTCACTGTGTCAGTGTTGTTTTTGGCAGCAAATTTTGATTTTAGTTTTAGTCATATAGTCTCTTGAATAGTTTTCATTTAGTTTTAGTCACATTTTAGTCACCTGGAATGTTTTTTTTTTTTTAGTGGACTAAATCTACAGTTGATTTAGTCGACTAAAATGTATTTTGGCGGGCCTTGATCAGCTTGATGCCGTCGTAATGACTGATTTTACACTTGCTGAAATAAGAAATAATAAGCTCACAACGCTTGTAGATCGGCTATTTTCAGCATGCAACCAAGTGTAAAATGACTTATACTGGATATCTTGTCCACTAGTCCCTTCCTAACATTTTAGTCTAGTTTTTATTTGTTGACAAAATCGACAGTATACATCAGGGGTGGGCAACTGGCGGCCCGGGGGCCACATGCGGCCCCCACCTTCACTTAATGCGGCCCTCAGGTTAATGTCAGAATATACTGATATAATATTGGTTTCAGCTGTTTACAATTCCACAACATGCAAAACATGACCCGCGTTAATTACTTAAGTCTAAATTAGTACCTCTTTGCTTCAACACAAGTATAATTAAAGGCATTTGAAATGACATAAAAATGTTAATTTTCAGGATTCCAATTAAAAAATAGTAAAAATTGCCGATCTACAAGCTCAAAACGTGTCGCGCTGCGACGCGCTTTGAGCTTGTAGATCGGCTATTTTTGCTACGACAGTAATATATGGCCCTAGGGAGTGAGTGTGGAAATATAGTGGCCCTCTCCATCGTCAAAGTTGCCCACCCCTGGTATACATACTTAGTCTTAGTTTTAGTCATCGTAGCTTAGTTTTAATTTAGTTTCCATTTAGTTTTCGTCAGTCAAAATAGGTAGTCGACCGACATGTTTTGTCTTAGTTTTGTGTGTAAAATGTGCAAACAGCGCCGCCAAACACAGCTGCTGCAGAATGTTTGGTCACTTTGGTGGAATTGTTGGCTGGGGGGAGGAGGGGGGGGTATCTGTTTAATAACAGAGAGAAAAATGAAAAGATCCTGAAGGTAGCTCTTAATACCTCCTCAACGGATGCCTACAGAGGGGAGAGACGGCTCTGTGATGAGATTTACCTTGACTGAACTCTCTCTCAGCTCAACCACCCCAAGGCTGAAGTTCTCTCGCGCTGCTGTACCAAATCGCAAATAAAAGCTGTTTATCCAAGAAATGCTTCGACATAAACAAGGAAAACACAGTGACGCACGCACGCACGCACGCACGCACGCACGCACGCACGCACGCACGCACGCACGCGCGCACACACACACACACACACACACACACACACACACACACACACACACACACACACACACACACCGACAGCAGATGGTTGACAAACAGATCTTCTTTGTAGCTGTATAGTTACACATGGTGGAAACGGGCTGGTCCCCAAGTTAGTGTAGTACTATAGTTGGTGTTTCGATAACTTCATCAATCCTGGAAAACGCAATCAGATGGTGTCCAATTCTGAAGTGCCAATTCGCCCTCTGGGAGCCGGCGAGACGCATTCATTTGGCGTTGGTTCGGGTGACACACGATCTCCTCTTTTTCTAATTAAGAGTACCCAAATAAACTGTGTGTTACCCCTGAAGTGGAACAGTTAGAAACAAATAAAAGGCTAATGAAGAAATGATTGCTCTTTTCTAGGAAGAGGAGAGAGGAATTAAGGAAGGGCGGTGAGCAGTGGAGCATGCTGGCCCTCACAGGCCCATTCAAGTTCTCTTCATAGCCTTACTGGAGCATGCTGGCCCTCACAGGCCCATTCAAGTTCTCTTCATAGCCTTTGAAATCGTCTGTGGAAGGTAAGAAAACATTAACAGCTGACGATTGGCATGGGTGCCATTCTGTGCAATGGCATTATACAGTATATACATTTTTTTTATTCGTAATATGGGGATAAAGCGTGTGTTTGTGTGTGTGAACGCTTCTATGCAATGGCATATTTTTTTAAGTAAGTGAACTGTTTGCTTGCGTGCGTACGTGTGTGCCCTCTTTATACTCACATTCACTCTTGATGACTGATGATTGTTCTTAACAGCGGTTCTTGATGCGTCTTCTAATCTCCATCATGCCTTCGTTTGTCTTCATTTTAATACCGCTTGGAAAGCACCTTGAGTCAGATGCTGTGTCGACTCATCATTGCAGCTTACAAATTAAGTTGTTTATTATTATTATTATTATTTATTAGCAGTAGTAGTGGCACCAACAACAGTAGTAGTAGTAGTATTTCTGCTATTCTGAAGTCTTAGTGACATTGTGCAGTCGAACTTAAGAATCACATGTTCACATACTAATGGTTCCGAGACAGCACCTGGAGGAGCAGTTAACTGGGTAACAGATACGTGTTTTAAGTAAGGCTGCGTTGCAAGAATGCTATTGACATGTTATGAGTGCTTCAAAAGGTCTGTAGTCGGAATATTGTGCTTAAATATGCAGCGTAAAACACTGCTGCATAGTTAATAACAATCTCATAGCCATCTCAATGGATTCATTACAAAGCATGGAAGTTCTTTATTTTAATATTATTACAATGTTGACAAATGCAAATGTTTGTCGTCTCACAATGCCCTTCATGTTAATTACCATTACATTCTGTTCTTGGGGCAAACATCCCCCAAAGCACCTGGCTTATCATTCACACAGAAACAGGCTCAATCTTAAAGCCCCTGACATAAATCCACTTGTGTCCTTCTTAATAAAAAAATGCAATATCTGGTTTCCATGGGTGCTAATGCCTTTTCCTCCTGGTGTGTGACAAGGCTTCAATGAGACATTTCACCCAATTTGTCGAAGAAATAATCCAGACATTTAAATCTCGACACTTTTATGGACAGACAGTCAAAAGGGGGGGCATTGAAGGTTGCACCGCAGCAGAACAAAACAATTCCTCTTAGCTACAGTAGCCAGGAATTTGGCTGTGGTGGAAAAGACACACAGATGTGAGTGATCACATTTCAGATGTGCTGCTGATACACCAGCGGTCCCAACAAGCCTCTGCAACGATTTGGCACCGAGAGGTATGCTCCACACTTTCCACAGGCTATCAAGTTTGTGTTGGAAGACACATTAACAAATCTCTTGCACCTTCTCTAGTGCGTCACGATGTTGCACAAACCCTGAGCTTCGATAAATGAGGGGAACATATAGCGAGACAGCTGAGGACCATATCTTGAAATAGCTGACATGTCCGTGGCCTGTGTGTTTTTTTTCATCCACCTATAGTGCGTATATATGGCGCCCTCGACACCAAAATCTAGTCGGCACAAGTGGATTGACCCCTTGCTTTGTAACCGGAGACGCGGTTGTAGTGTGGAATTCACAAACCTTCATCTCTGTAGTCAAAACCTTTCATCGCAAACGGCTCGATGGCTTGATCTCCCGTCAGTTATCGGGCCAGGGAGAGTAAACATTCTCTACGAGAGCTGTGCACTTTGGGGGTCGACAGACAGAGGCGTCCATTTGGCAAAGCAAGAATGCTGTGGGGCTGATTATTTCTGTAACTGGATTTAGTCGTTCCAAATCAGGTAAACACTCTCTGCCCCTAATGCAAACACTATAACATACACTTTTATGCATGCACACGCACGCGTGCACACACACATGCACACACACACGCACACACACGCGCACATCAGCGCACACATTAGCGCACACACACACACACACGCAGACAGGCACACACACTCGTGCACACACGCACAGGCACACACGCAATATGTACACAGATCGCCACCTACAGAAGCAACAACGTAATAGCTGAATAGCGGACAGTAGTATTCTACAACAGCAACAGAGTGATAAAGAATAGCATTCTACAACAGCAACAGAGTGATAAAGAATAGCATTCTACAACAGCAACAGAGTGATGAAGGACAGACAACCGTGACAATGTCATGTCAACAGCCGCCCGCCCTCCCAGATCCTTAACTTGACCTTTGGTGACGTCAGACTCAAACCCAAACCTAAACTTAACCTAACCATCACATAATGCAAGACATTTTTAAGCTCTTGCTACTGAAATGATCGATTATTCTTTTAATGGAGAAATCCCGTCATTTAACATGCCTCTCAATGGGTGAGAAGGAAAGCTTGCCATGTTTTGACAGGCGCCACCCCCAGTCCGTATAGGAGTACGTGCAATGACCAATATCGCCCTCCCCGCCCTCCTTCCCTCCCCCGAACACGAGCCATTTGCATAGACGCTCGACAAAGCCGGATGCACCATGGCGGATTCGAACGCACAACCTCCGGGCAGGGACTTTATACCACTGTGCCACCCGAGCTCAAACATTTTCTAAAAAAAGGTCACAATTTTTCCCGAAATTATATATATATATTGTATATGTGTGTGTGTATGTGTATACAATGCGCATTGTGTACTTAATTTTGTGAACACTACCAAACAAAAAATAGTAAAAAAATAAGGTACCCTTCCACTCCTCTTCTCCGCTTCCCCTGCAAACAACAAGTGATGGATGCGTGGCCTTGACTCGTGGAATTGAACACTTAACCCACTAAGACTCGAGG
>NC_136806.1:53073035-53331321 GCF_951216825.1 Electrona antarctica
AGCGTGTCTTGAGTGTACACGGTTTGATGAGGTCTTGCCATATGGTGCTTGTCTTGAGTGTAGGCCTACAGGGTTTGATGAGGTCAGATCAACATATGGAATGTCAGAACAGCTCAACTCCATATATGGAGATCTATAGGGGGGCAGTGTCTTGAGTGTACAGGGTTTGATGAGAGCCCATGTAGGGCCGGGCCTTAATGTTCGGGCTGCCGGGCGCGGCTGCACTAATAACTTTGGGGGCAGGCCCGTCTAGAGTTTGAATGGACAGGTATCAGTCAAAAGGGAGACATCGAAAAGGTAGGACGGGTGGGGAAGAATCAACATATAATGGATATAGAGATCTAAAGGTTTGAGGTCAGATGTAGAGTTGCTGGCCAGCTCCATATATGCAGATCTAGGTGATGATCCAGTCTTCTCCATGTATGGCTATCCAGTGTCCAGGGTTTGATGATGGTCAGTGTCGTGATCTTCATTTATTGCAGTCGCAATAAATAAAAAATAGCCTAACACAAAGATTTTAAGATTGAACCCATGAAGACCTGAGCCTGGTTTTACTAATGTCTTCTAAATGAGTTTTCTGAGTCAGTGGTTCTCAAACTTTTCATGTCAAGAACCCCCAGAATGTATACTTGGCCAGAATGGCCACCGACCCCCATCTCACAATATTTTGTTCCTGGGACCCCCAGAAGCAAAGATTTGGGGGGAAAAATGATATTCTAATTAAGAGATTTTCACAAATGTTCATGATTTAAAAAATAATAATAAAAAAGACTTACAAAGCTAGGTTAATACAAATGAATTAAGAATGTGCATGGGACTTTTATAGCTAAGTCTCTGTTTGACACCCTTTTTTTCTGACGAGACTCACAATATCCTTTTTAAAGAATTTAATTCTTAAAGATCTTTTCCTGATGTTCTGATGTATCGTGTTTTTCTATGTGATTGTATTACTCGATGACAAAAAAAACTACATCAAAATCTTCCGTCAAAATGAACACTGTGCCTCCAAAACACCAACTCAAAGTAGATGTCGACGTCCTCCTCATTCTCCTTTCAGTGCGTTTCCCTTCCCTGCATGCTGCTCCATCCGAGGCTGTGTGAGCAGGTAGAGGATGTGTAATGAAGCAGCGGGCATCAGCAGATGTGAGCCTATAACTTAATTTCCCCCCCTCAGCTATAGAGCAGATCCTATGGCGCATAAGTGGCCTTGATGGATGAGGATCACTACAGCTCGTCATAACCACCAGCGCCTTACACGCACGCACGCACGCACGCACGCACGTACGCACGCACGCACTTTCTTTTATCTGTTGTTGTCGAGCTACAACCATTTAAATTGAACAATTTCAACATTTTCGTACTGTGTGTGTGTGTGTGTGTGTGTGTGTGTGTGTGTGTGTGTGTGTGTGTGTGTGTGTGTGTGTGTGTGTGTGTGTGTGTGTGTGTGTGTGTGTGTGTGTGTGTGTGTGTGTGTGTGCGAAAGGCTGAGAGTATAGGCTAAAAAGAAATGATGCTGGCATCATCACAGTGAGTAGCCTCCCCCCCACCCCCAGATACCCTGTGATACCCCTGCCACAGTGAGTATCCTCCCCCCACCCCCAGATACCCTGTGATACCCCTGCCACAGTGAGTAGCCTCCCCCCACCCCCAGATACCCTGTGATACCCCTGCCACAGTGAGGAGCCTCCCCCCACCTTCAGATACCCTGTGATACCCCTGCCACAGTGAGTAGCCTCCCCCCACCCCCAGATACCCTGTGATACCCCTGCCACAGTGAGTAGCCTCCCCCCACCTTCAGATACCCTGTGATACCCCTGCCACAGTGAGTAGCCTCCCCCCACCCCCAGATACCCTGTGATACCCCTGCCACAGTGAGTAGTCTCCCCCCCACCCCCAGATACCCTGTGATACCCCTGCCAAAGTGAGTAGCCTCCCCCCACCCCCAGATACCCTGTGATACCCCTGCCACAGTGAGTAGTCTCCTCCCCACCCCCAGATACCCTGTGATACCCCTGCCACAGTGAGTAGCCTCCCCCCACCCCCAGATACCCTGTGATACCCCTGCCACAGTGAGTAGCCTCCCCCCCACCCCCACCCCCAGATACCCTGTGATACCCCTGCCACAGTGAGTAGCCTCCCCCCACCTTCAGATACCCTGTGATACCCCTGCCACAGTGAGTAGCCTCCCCCCACCCCCAGATACCCTGTGATACCCCTGCCACAGTGAGTAGCCTCCCCCCACCCCCAGATACCCTGTGATACCCCTGCCACAGTGAGTAGCCTCCCCCCACCCCCAGATACCCTGTGATACCCCTGCCACAGTGAGTAGCCTCCCCCCACCCCCAGATACCCTGTGATACCCCTGCCACAGTGAGGAGCCTCCCCCCACCTTCAGATACCCTGTGATACCCCTGCCACAGTGAGTAGCCTCCCCCCCACCCCCAGATACCCTGTGATACCCCTGCCACAGTGAGTAGCCTCCCCCCACCTTCAGATACCCTGTGATACCCCTGCCACAGTGAGTAGCCTCCCCCCACCCCCAGATACCCTGTGATACCCCTGCCACAGTGAGTAGTCTCCCCCCCACCCCCAGATACCCTGTGATACCCCTGCCAAAGTGAGTAGCCTCCCCCCACCCCCAGATACCCTGTGATACCCCTGCCACAGTGAGTAGCCTCCCCCCACCCCCAGATACCCTGTGATACCCCTGCCACAGTGAGTAGTCTCCCCCCCACCCCCAGATACCCTGTGATACCCCTGCCAAAGTGAGTAGCCTCCCCCCACCCCCAGATACCCTGTGATACCCCTGCCACAGTGAGTAGTCTCCTCCCCACCCCCAGATACCCTGTGATACCTCTGCCACAGTGAATAGCCTCCCCCCACCCCCAGATACCCTGTGATACCCCTGCCACAGTGAGTAGCCTCCCCCCCACCCCCAGATACCCTGTGATACCCCTGCCACAGTGAGTAGCCTCCCCCCCACCCCCACCCCCAGATACCCTGTGATACCCCTGCCACAGTGAGTCCCCACCCCCAGATACCCTGTGATACCCCTGCCACAGTGAGTCCCCACCCCCAGATACCCTGTGATACCCCTGTCACAGTGAGTAGCCTCCCCCCCACCCCCACCCCCAGATACCCTGTGATACCCCTGCCACAGTGAGTAGCCTCCCCCCACCCCAGATACCCTGTGATACCCCTGCCACAATGAGTAGCCTCCCCCCCACCCCCACCCCCAGATACCCTGTGATACCCCTGCCACAGTGAGTAGCCTCCCCCCCCCCCACCCCCAGATACCCTGTGATACCCCTGCCACAGTGAGTCCCCACCCCCAGATACCCTGTGATACCCCTGCCACAGTGAGTCCCCACCCCCAGATACCCTGTGATACCCCTGCCACAGTGAGTCCCCCACCCCCAGATACCCTGTGATACCCCTGCCACAGTGAGTCCCCACCCCCAGATACCCTGTGATACCCCTGCCACAGTGAGTAGCCTCCCCCCACCCCCACCCCCAGATACCCTGTGATACCCCTGCCACAGTGAGTAGTCTCCCCCCCACCTCCACCCCCAGATACCCTGTGATACCCCTGCCACAGTGAGTAGCCTCCCCCCACCCCCCACCCCCCAGATACCCTGTGATACCCCTGCCACAGTGAGTAGTCTCCCCCCCACCCCCACCCCCAGATACCCTGTGATACCCCTGCCACAGTGAGTCCCCACCCCCAGATACCCTGTGATACCCCTGCCACAGTGAGTCCCCACCCCCAGATACCCTGTGATACCCCTGCCACAGTGAGTCCCCACCCCCAGATACCCTGTGATACCCCTGCCACAGTGAGTAGCCTCCCCCCACCCCCACCCCCCAGATACCCTGTGATACCCCTGCCACAGTGAGTAGTCTCCCCCCCACCCCCACCCCCCCAGATACCCTGTGATACCCCTGCCACAGTGAGTAGTCTCCCCCCCACCCCCACCCCCAGATACCCTGTGATACCCCTGCCACAGTGAGTAGTCTCCCCCCCCACCCCCACCCCCAGATACCCTGTGATACCCCTGCCACAGTGAGTAGTCTCCCCCCCCACCCCCACCCCCCAGATACCCTGTGATACCCCTGCCACAGTGAGTAGTCTCCCCCCACCCCCCACCCCCAGATACCCTGTGATACCCCTGCCACAGTGAGTAGTCTCCCCCCCACCCCCACCCCCAGATACCCTGTGATACCCCTGCCACAGTGAGTAGCCTCCCCCCACCCCCAGATACCCTGTGATACCCCTGCCACAGTGAGTAGTCTCCCCCCACCCCCCACCCCCAGATACCCTGTGATACCCTGCCACAGTGAGTAGCCTCCCCTCCCCCCCACCCCCAGATACCCTGTGATACCCCTGCCACAGTGAGTAGTCTCCCCCCCACCCCCACCCCCAGATACCCTGTGATACCCCTGCCACAGTGAGTAGCCTCCCCCCACCCCCACCCCCAGATACCCTGTGATACCCCTGCCACAGTGAGTAGTCTCCCCCCCCACCCCCAGATACCCTGTGATACCCCTGCCACAGTGAGTAGCCTCCCCCCCACCCCCACCCCCAGATACCCTGTGATACCCCTGCCACAGTGAGTAGCCTCCCCCCCACCCCCACCCCCAGATACCCTGTGATACCCCTGCCACAGTGAGTAGTCTCCCCCCCACCCCCACCCCCAGATACCCTGTGATACCCCTGCCACAGTGAGTAGCCTCCCCCCCACCCCCCAGATACCCTGTGATACCCCTGCCACAGTGAGTAGCCTCCCCCCCCACCCCCAGATACCCTGTGATACCCCTGCCACAGTGAGTAGCCTCCAGGTCTGTTCTGGTCACCTCAGGGTGTTAAACGTGTCACCAGCATTAATTATGCACCACTGATGGAGGGACAGAGGGCTCTCAGTTAGCCAGGATATAGATGGCAGCAGCACTTAGAGGTGTGTGTGTGTGTGTGTGTGTGTGTGTGTGTGTGTGTGTGTGTGTGTGTGTGTGTGTGTGTGTGTGTGTGTGTGTGTGTGTGTGTGTGTGTGTGTGTGTGTGTGTGTGTGTGTGTGTGTGTGTGTGTGTGTGTGTGTGTGTGTGTGTGTGTGTGCGTCACTGTAACAACCCACACACAAGTGTGTATATAGGTAGGCACTCACGTAAATACATGCAGGCAACAAATCGCACCCAAAAACATGCACACGTGGGGAAAAATGTGCATGAACCCAAAATGCATGCATTTTGCCACACACACACACACACACACACACACACACACACACACACTACACACTACACACATGCACCACAACACTGTATCATCTATTCAACTCCTCTCAAGGACAAGGGGGGCCTGCGGCTTCATGCAAGGGGGGGGGGGACCATGTGTGTGCGAGGCGAGGGTCCATATGGGGGTAACCTGAGTCAACGCAGGGCGAAGCAGCCATGCGTCGCTGCACACTGTTGACTGTTCCAACAGACATGTTTTCCCCAAAGCAAGACACAAAGAGAAGCAGCGCGATTCGTTGGGCGGCTCAGTTGACCATGATGGCTGAGCTCATGGCTGTTCCCCCGATTCTCTCATGAAACTCACTCAAGGGGTCGTCAATGTGTCTGTATATAAAGGCCTATATACACGGAGAAACGTGTCCGTGGCAACTTTTTTGAAGATTTTGTATCTTGCGTAACATTGGGATGTTCTCGTTTTGACCCAATTGACCTATAGTTAAGCCACTCCCCAAACTGCTATGGTCCAATCACAGCTAAGCATAACATGGGTTAAGACAAACCTCTCCTGCACCAATAGTTTTCCTATAATGATAAAACATAAAAAGAAATGTCACGCACATATTTTTCCAGTGCATATATGGCAGGCCTTGTTGTATTTGGAAGAGATTTTGAACGTCCGTTTCCAAAAATGAACCAGTATTTAATGTGTAAAATCCATGATATTTACATTGGAATGAATGAGCCCGGCTGGAAAGTGTCCAAGTGGGAGTGTCTAAGTGGGAGAGGGCGGGTCTTAGCTATAGGTGAATTACTGAGTGTCGGTCGGTCTCGTTTCTTCAGAATGTCTGTGACACTGATTTGATAATACAGCAGTATGACACATTAGCAGTGGTTCCTCGAAATGGCTATTTTCAAGAACCCCCATAACTCTTGAGAGTGTACAAATGGAACCAAATGGACCCGTGCGGGTCCATTTGGTTCCATGTGTACACTCTCAGAGTCACACAACTGTATAATGGTCCATTTGGTTCCATGTGTACACTCTCAGAGTCACACACCTGTATAATGGTCCATTTGGTTCCATGTGTACACTCTCAGAGTCACACACCTGTATAATGGTCCATTTGGTTCCATGTGTAGTGTACACTCTCAGAGTCACACACCTGTATAATGGTCCATTTGGACCACCTTCAAGGAACCCCAAAGGTCCTCTCTCGAACCCCCTTTTAGGCTGACTCTTTGCGTGTGTGTTTTTGCAAAAAAAAGAAGAATAAAATCTCCGCTCATTTGTATGTCCATGGCAAAAACACAATTTATTATTTTAACTTTAAAATTGCATCTATCAATTTTCCATAATGGACAACAGATGCTTGCATCTATCAATTTTCCATAATGGACAACAGATGCAATGTTTTGGAAATAACCCTGTCGGTATTTTTGCTCAAGGTTGAGCGTTAGAATTTGAAGTTGAAACTTGTACAACCCTTCCCCCGCATGCCTCCAAATATATACGTCTACTCTACGGAATACAGCTACGAGGCTTCTTATGACTGCATGACTGTGCTTGTGACTCCCTCTTTAATTCCCCCTTCTTCAGTTCACCTGCGGTAGAAGTCGCAATCAAAAATGTTAATTACCCATGTGGCTTAATCAACATTAGAATAATTATGCCATTAGAATGCAAGTAGGCTGCGACGGGTGTGGGATGGCAAACTCTTGTACAACACGAGCTTGTGCATGTGTTTATTTGATTAACATTGGATTTGCCTCCCCGGCCCCCTGCATGCTCACACAAACACAAAATACTTGATTGATAGAGACTGTTAACATTTTCATCTTGCTGCCTAGAACAGGAAAGAACAAAGCAGACTGTGAATTTACTTACAGTAAGTGTTGAGTGACAACTGAACTAAACCCTCTCAAAGCTACATTTGACTGGATCAGCAAGATCGTTTGTTTCTTTGTTTCTTAAGTGACTCAACTCAAAAGTATTACAGTTGTTTCTATTATAACCAAATTATAGTATCGATATGCATGAATGATTTTGTTTTAATTTAAAAATGGGCCACCTCGTGGCTCATCCCTCACGGGACACCTTTTCAGACATGGTTACACTATTCAAAAGTAGTTTTTTTTAAAACTGTGGTTACTGTGGTAATGCTGACCGACGGAACAAAACAAAACATAACATAACATATTGTTTTTCCTTCAGGTCCCATGCAGGACCTAAGTAGTAAGGACCTAAGTAAGTTTCCCTGTTAAAATACATCTTTCTCAAATAAACAGTTGATACGTTGTGAATCATTGATATCCAACACAACAGCATATAGTTAATATCATTAAACAGCTCTTCTCTGACCCTCCAGTAAAAAAGGACAATACAAGACAAAATTATACTCATTTTCTATTTTATTGAATATTATTTCCAATGCAAAAACACTGTCAGCTTGCTTACCACCTATAGTGAAACGAGTATGAAAGCACTCCTCGCTATTAGGAACACGCTGAGTTTGTGGAAGAGTCAAATGGTATTGATTTCCAATTGAACGGAGATATGGGGCGACGCTGCTCAGGTTATCATCAATATTTGAGTGAGGGGTGAATTAGTGGCGTTTAAGAACTGTTTAGCCGTCGTTTTGACCTTAAGTGTATCGTTTTGAAGACGAGACGAGACGGGGGGGCAGACCAGGTCAATACACACCGTCCAATCCACCACACACACACACACACACACACACACACACACACACACACACACACACACACACACACACACACACACACACACACACACACACACACACACACACACACACACACACACACACACACACACATCACTTAATGCCTTTAGAGTGTGTTTCTCCTCTGTCTGTTCTCACTGAGTGACAGACTGAACTCTAAAACAACCATCTGCTCTAAAACGTCTCCCTAAACTTGACCTCTGTGCCCCCAGGGTTGATTTGACCCCTGCCTGCAAAATACATGCTCCTGCTCCATGGAATATGACCTCATGCTGCTTTCTCTGAAAACACAACATTCACAGTTCCTCTATAGTACAACGGTGCCCCGGCTCAAACTCCTTTCATTTCAAAGACCCCCATGACTCTCAGATGTTTTGGGGGTCCATTTAGAACCCCCTCAAGGAACCCCTGAGCGTCCCTGGACCCCACTTTGAGTACACACATTTTGGGACTTCAAAAATATTGAACATTTACTGGCAAGTACTTATTACTTGCCAGTACTTATTACTTGCCAGTAATGAGTACTGAAAATACCCCCCAAAAAATAGTGCTTTTTCCACCACTGGCAGTATAGGGGAGTCTCCTACTGAGTCTGCTGTTGACAGATGACCCGGTCATCAAGTTATTGGCCCAGGAATGTGACAACAACTAACAACTCTCCATGAATTCAAGGGGTGTGTGATTGATAGAAAATAATTCTCATTCTCAAAACATCCTCAAAAATACTTTTGAGAATGTTTGCCTGTAATGACGTTTTTTTTATTTTATTTTTATCCACCACAGAGTCCATCAAGTATGTAGATCAACTTCTGAACTTTTGTGGAAAAAGTCTTGGAATTTCAAAATCCAAAGTATGTGACTGTGACAGTTGTGAACCCATTAAGACATGAGGACTTTCTAAAAATGTCCTCCAAACCCTACGTTTTCTGAAAGACTTATGTTGCCTCAAGGACCACCAAAAAGACTTATATTACCCCAAGGACCACCAAAAAGACTTATATTACACCAAGGACCACCAAAAAGACTTATGTTGCATCAAGGACCACCAAAAAGACTTATAAGTATTTTTGGTGGTCCTTGGGGTAATATAAGTATTTTTGGTGGTCCTTGGGGTAATATAAGTCTTTTTGGTGGTCCTTGGGGTAATATAAGTCTTTTTGGTGGTCCTTGGGGTAATATATTACATATAATTTTACATATTTAAAAAAAAGGGAAACAAAAGAAAGAATTGTACTGCTGCTACCCTCCTTAAAATAGATCTTGTACTTTCACCTGTGTTTAAATAAAGGTCAAATCAATAAAATACAAAAAGAGCAGGACAATAAGACTATTACCATATAGAGACATTAAAAAAAGCCTCACAGCCTCAACATAAACGAACTTGATCTGATGATTCGGTGATTAATCACAATGAACCGCATGCAGTGCTGTCAAAACAAAAGGGCAAACAGGTATATATACGGGGGAGAGAGGTGAGAGGACATTAAAAGTCCATAAATCTGCCAGAGGGGTCTTCAAGTATTCTGTCTTCGATGGCATTTAAGATGACGGACATGTGGACCCAGACACGGGCCAGCCATTACCCAGAATGCATTCCAAGCGGGCGTCTGAGTACAAGGTGCACTTTCGCCCGGTAGTAACTGTTTGAGCGCGTGGAGGATCTGTTTTTCATCTTTTGTCACAGCATTGAGAGCTGATGTCTCTGAATGCCCAGGGGCTGCTGTGGTGGAGGAGACCAAGCTTTTAATTACACAGGGAGACGTTGTTGTTGCTTTTCTCTTCGTTTCTTCTCCGTTCAAAATGGGGGGGGGAATAATTCATTGTCTCGTTGGTGGCGTTTCATAGAAAAAGCCCAAACACACGACAAACGCTCATTAAGTGTGCAAATATTTGCATTTTTCCTTCCTTCCTCTGGGAAACCTCAGGGCGGGAGTGGTTTTATATTTACATTAATACGGTTCTTTTATTACTTTTGTCGCTGGATAATGTGCGAGCGGATGTTTGCTTTCTTTCTTGCGGGAAAACATTATTTTGTGTCGCCCCGCCATCGTGAAGTGGAATTTAACGCTTGAACTTCTAAAAGTGTCTACTGTGATTCTGGGCCAAAGATAATTCGGTGCTGTTGTCAGACAGAAAACATGCGTACGTGTGCTAACAGTGAATGAAAACAAGAATCCTTCAATGCCAGCGGTCATTGCCATGTTGGCTTGTGGTCAGTGTTGTTCTTGGCGGCACATTTTGATTTTGGTTTTAGTCCTAGTCTTTTGAATAGTTTTCATATAGTTTTAGTCAACATTTTAGTCACCTGGAATGTTTTAGTGTTAGTCTAGTTTTAGTCGACTAAATGTCATAAGATTTTAGTCGGCTAAATCTACAGTTGATTTAGTCAACTAAAATGTATTTTGGCGGGCCTTGATGCCGTCGTAATGACTGATTTGTCACATCTATTTTTCACGATCTACAAGCTCACAACACGTCGCAGCGCGACACATTGTGAGCTTGTAGATCAGCTATTTTCAGCATGCAACCAAGTGTAAAATGACTTGTACTGGATCTCTTGTCCACTAGTCCCTTCCTAACATTTTAGTCGTTTTTATTTCTTGACAAAATTGTCTATATTTAGTCTTACACACACTACACGTTTTAGTCATCATAGCTTAGTTTTCATTTAGTTTCCATTTAGTTTTCATCAGTGAAAAAAGGTAGTCGACAGACATTTTTTGTCATTGTGTTAGTCGACGAAAACAACACTGGCTTGTGGTGGACGTTTTTGTCAAAATTCCGTTTTTGCCACGGACGTACACAATGAGTGGACAATAATGTGACCAGAAACACATAAAGAGCTAGCCCTAAATGACCACAACAGGTCTGGATAACTCTGAGAGTGTTCAAATGTTTGGGCATTCTCAGAGTTAAGGCCGAGGGTCCTTGCAAATAAAACATCATTTGAGAACACTATCACTATAGTGGACCCCTAATGTGCCAAAGTGTCGTATAGTAAATAGGTGTCATATTCTGAAGAAAACCCTGGGGACTTGGCATTCAGTAATTGGAAAATAAGAACAAAATGGTGTGTAAAAAAATAAAGTCTTTGCCCGCACGGACACATTTGAGCCCTCTTCGATGTCAATGTGGTTTCAGTATGATGACGCAATTACTGTACGTTGCTGTTTCTTTTAGCAAGCAATCGTAAATGACGAGTAAGAAAGAGAGAAGCATCAAATCTGTGACCTGTTTATTTTTGTGAGAACGGTGAAAGGGAGGATTGTTGTTTGTTCGGGATGGGTGAGGGTGATTTTTTCCATCAAAAATAGCAGATGTACAAGCTTGTTTCTGTGAGATTGTACATAGTATATCTGCTATTTTTGAATAGCCAATCTATGACCCGGTTTCAATGTGTTAAATATCTTTGTATATACATACCTTTTAATTGATGAAATTGTAAAATAAGTGTAAATAAAACACTTTTATATGCTTAACTGACAGTCTATTTAAGATACATGTAAGAAAGGATTACAAGATAACAACGACATTGATCCCCTTAAGGGTAATTGGAGTTTGGGGGTCTCTATACCAACGTGAGAGAGGCTGATATAGATGTGGAGGTTTCTATCTGCGTACATAGAGACAAAATCCAAGGAGGGACCAAAGGGTTCCTCTCTCCTCCACCCGTCGATAGTTACATGCTGCACTTATTGATCGCTGCTGGTATTTTAAGTTTTTGGGGGGTGAGGGGCGCTCTATCAAGTTTCCACGCACAACTGTTCCGTCGGCCAGTTCCCTTCTGGCCTGCTGTTGTTATGAAGTATAATAAGGGTATTGTCAGTCAGGGTGGGGAGTAAAAAATTAAACCGTTTCATATCATATAGCAGTGTTGATTTTGACTGATTGCCCTGTGTTTTTATTGTTCACAAATTAAGTGTAGATTTTATTCATTTTTTTTGCTGGTGAAAACCGATTAAATAGTCATCTGTATTATTTTGAGACCGTTCCGATACCGATATGGCATTCCTATGGCCGATATGGCCAATTCCGATTATGCTACCGATTACATTTTTTTACCATGTTTTATGATCATATTTGTATTATATTGGAGCTTCCGATCGTAAGATTTTCACATCTATGTACCTGACCGTGCATCTCAGTGACGATAAAGTGAATCTGACAGCAAATTTTGATGTAGTTTGTTTTAGTCATCCATCCATCCATCCATCCATCTTCAACCGCTTATCCGTAGTCGGGTCGCGGGGGCAACAGCTCCACCAGAGAGCTCCAGACTTCCCTCTCCAGAGCAACATTAGTAACTTCCTCCTGGGGGATCCCGAGGCGTTCCAAGGCCAGTGAGTCGATGTAATCCCTCCATCTGCCTCCCAGTGGGACGTGCATCGAGGACCTCCCTAGGGAGACGCTTGAGAGGCATCCTAACCAGATGCCCGAACCACCTATATAAGCTGGCCCCTTTCCAGGCGAAGAAGCAGTGACTCTACTCCGAGTCTCTCTCATGTGACTGAACTTCTCACCCTATCTCTAAGCGAGATGCCAGCCACCCGTTGGAGAAAATTCATTTCGGCCGCTTGTATTCGTGACCTTATTCTTTTACTCATGACCCACGCTTCATGACCATAGGTGAGAGTAGGTGCGAAGATTGCTCGGTAGACTGAGAGCTTTGCCTTCTTCTCTCTTTTCGTCACAACAGTGTGGTACAGTGTGGTCTCAGTAAGACAGGTATAGGGGGAGGGCCCCTATCCACAAGGAGGAGCAGTGCACCAAAGCATTATGGGAATTGTAGTCCAGTTAGGAAGTGTCCATGACATCAGAGACACTGGGCTCACTGCTAAAATCTAAAATATCTAAAACCACATATTACCCACATAAAGACGCCCAGGAAAGTGTTCTAAATCTTCGAAACGTCATTAACATATATTTTCTTTACAAAAAGGGTGAAGTGTCCCTTTAATTTCTGCTCCCAACAGTGTTGCGTGTCAAAAATAACAGCGTGCATGACACAGTTGTACCAATGTGACAATGAGTATAAATCGTCAGGCTGTGGCATTTGGCAAATGGCTGAGTGAGTGAATGATATCTTAGCTGAAGGTTTTACAGGCAGTGTTGAGTAATAGCAGCATTAAAATGGAAGGAACAAGGAAATAATAGATCCTACGGTGAATTTGAAAATAAACAAATGAGCTGCCAGACATCCTTTTCCAGACGCACACACGTGCACGCACGCACGCAAGCACACACGTTAAACTAGAGGAAGTATAACGTGAAAGCTACCTGCTTTCACCTGTAATATGTGCTGAAGCTGAATATTTCTGTGCATTCATTCACAATTTCTTGTAAGCTTGTGGTTGATTCTCCATAACATGACAAGTCCACGTTTTCAACGTAAATTCCAGTATATGCACGTTTTTATATGCCTCCATTTTGCAAATGTCACGAACAAAACTCTGTCATCTGTCATTTTTATACTTTGCGTTGGCTATTCAAAAAATAGCATATCTGCATGCTCACAGTTCGCTGTTGTTTTTGCAAATCCTTTTTTTGTTTTTGCAAATCTTGAAAGTGTGAGAACTATTGATTTAGAAGGCAAGAATCAGCCCCATGCAGGCCTTAATGGACGATTCTACAAATGCCTTCTAAATCCTGACAGTTTTCTGAAAAACCCATGTTTCTATGTCAGTGGTTCTCAAACATTTTCCCGTCAAGGACCCCCAAATATATATGTAATTGGCCACCGACCCCCATCTGAAAATATGTTGTTCCAGGGACACCCCCAGAAGCAAAGATTTGAGTTAAAAATGTTCCCTCTGAAAGAATATATATTCAAAGGTTTGCGCCACATTTTCACGATGTTTCAAAAATAGCAGACCTACAAGCTCGTAGCACGGCACTCGGTGCCACGCTATGAGCTTGTAGATCTGCCATTTTTCAATAGCTAAAGTATAACATAATGCTTAAAACACCGAAAAGGGGTTCCTGCCCAGAATGGGTATTAATGGGATTGCACAGAGACCTATACACGGATCAGAAATTGTCATGCAAATTGCAAACGATTCATTCGAATCGAGAGGATACAAGACGTAAGCAGTTCTTGCTATTGACACACAACCATGTAGCACTAAGGTTGAGCTGCAGCATTCAATAAGCAATAAATGCATCCCTCAAAACAAAAACACACACGTGGGAAATAAGCAACGACGAGCCTTAATGACGGAAACAACTTAATGCGGCGGTGCCATTACCCAGAATCCTCCCTGACAGTGAAGGTTTTGGTAGAGCAGGGCAGGGGAGGGATGGAGGGGGCCACTATATCTCCACACTCACTCCAGAGAGCCACACATTGCTGTCGTATAGCAAAAATAGCCGATCTACAAGCTCAAAACGCGTCACACTGCGATGCGTTTTTAGCTTGTAGATCAGCTATTTTTTGCTATATTTGAATTGAAATCCTGAATTATTTTGTGCTTGGAATCCTGAAAAGTAACATTTTTTATTTAATATCAAATGCATTTAGTTAGTTATGTTAACTAGAACTATGAACTAAATACAAATTGGACAAAAAAAGCAATATCATTGTAATAGTTTGCATGTTTGGAATTGTAACAGCTGAAAACGATAATATATCAGTATTCTGATATTAACCTGCAGGCAGCATTAAAAGTGATGGTGGGGGCCGCATGTGGCCCCAGGGCCGCCAGTTGCCCATGTATGGAGTAGACTAGGGTGTGTGTCTGGGGGCAGGTGTGTTGTGTGTATGTGTGGGTGGGGTGTATGTGTTATGTCCAAATGGGACAAGCAAGCTAATTTATTGCCCCCGAGAACTATGCCACATACGGCATATATATAATGATGGCTGAGACATCAAAGTCAGCCCCTATCGCAGTCAAACTCTCTGAAACGCTCTCTCCCATGCAGTCACAGCGCAGGCAGTGGCCGGAGCGCCGGGGATTAATGTGAAACCAAAGCTGAGGGTTTTTTGAAAAATGACCTTCTCTGTTGTAGCACGTAAACCTGACAGGAAATATGCGGACGGTCGAGGCGTCCTGACGTTAAATGGGACGGCTTGCAGCTGTGGCGGGGCGATGGCAAATCACAGCGCCGCCTGCTTCGTGGGTTCTGCCTTTTCTCTCTCGCCTCGCCTGTTCTCTCTCTGTCGTTTTATCACTGACTCTCACTCTCTCAGTCACACACATTATGCGCGTACGACGCACGCACGCACGCACGCACGCACGCACGCACGCACGCACGCACGCACGCGCGCGCGCGCGCGCACACACACACAACCTTGTCCAATATTCCCGGGGAACAGGCAGCATCCAGCAGACCTTTATTCTCTTTTAGAATCCGGATCATGTCAGTCTGACTGAAAACAAACGGCAATGACGGGGCTGACGGAGTGAAGATTAAAGTTCACCAGACACACTACTATCGCATCAATTTAAAAAAAACAACAACAACATTTGGAGCGGGTGTCGATTGATAAGCTGTTAAGTCCTATAGAAGGACCCACTTTGCTATTAAGCTGCTGTAATTGATCGTTCTCTTGAACAACGAATCGCCCCCACAATATCGGAGATTCCGAATCAGAGCATCAGTGGCAGTGCATGGTGCCACCATGCACTGCCACACACAGCCATTGAATGGCTGTGTGTGTCTCTCCAAAAATCTTCCCTGGGGAAACATCTTCCCTACCTCGCGCCTCTGGCCTTTCTCTGTAACGCTATATCCACATCAGAGAGAGGGGGCCGAGGGCCATTGATTTAGCACTTAGCTGACCCGCCAACCATTCCATAGGAACGCTTTAGCGTTTGTTGATGCCTCGGGACCAGATTGCCGCGTCTCACACACAACTACTGCTCAATGGACCGAACTGTGTGTGTGTGTGTGTGTGTGTGTGTGTGTGTGTGTGTGTGTGTGTGTGTGTGTGTGTGTGTGTGTGTGTGTGTGTGTGTGTGTGTGTGTGTGTGTGTGTGTGTGTGTGTGTGTGTGTGTGTGTGTGTGTGTGTGTGTGTGTGTGTGACCTGCCGAATAGAAGGGTCATCTTGAAAATGTAGGGTTTAGCCTGCAAATCCTTGATTGATTAAGTACTTAATGAATCAGTAATTCAACAGTTTGTAAATAGTAAAGTTTACAATGATGCTAAAAGGATATCAAAAAGCTCTGGGGGCTTGTTTCCATTTTTGTTCTACAGTTTATATTCAATTCATCGTGAAATTAATGCTTCGTGTATAGGGGCTTGGTATGGGGAAACAATGAAACTCACAAGTGCTTTGCTCACTACCAAATGACCCAGGATATGGGTAGTTTAACCCATTTTGACCTGAGGCCGAGCTAAATCCTGACAGTTTTCTTGAAAAATCCATGTTTCTATGTCAGTCGCAAACATTTTCATGTCAAGGACCCCCAACAATATATGTAATTGGCTGCCGACCCCCATATGAAAATATGTTGTTCCAGGGAACCTGGAGCAACATATATGGAAGCAAGGATTTGAGTTAAAAACGTTGAAAGAATATATATTCAAAGATTTGTGCCACATTTTCGAGACTTTTCAAAAATAGGCACTTGCGCGGCACTTGGAGCCGCGCTACGAGCTCGTAGGTCTGCTATTTTTCAATAGCTAAAGTATAACAATGCTTGAAACACCAACAGGGGTTCCCGCCCAAAATGGGTTTTAATGGATATTTACAAAGACCGAACCGGGGTAGCATTGCTAGCAGTGATCCAGCTGTACTCCGTTTTTTTGGCCTATATCAATGTGTTCCAGCTTTGGCTTTAGGCTATACCAACTGTCCCTTAGCAATGAAAAACCACCTCAGCCGTTTCCATCAGGCGAGTTTTGATTGCACTCCTAATTTCTGGACAGTCTGTTTAAGCACTCTCCGGGGACCGAAGGAGGCACGGCGCGGCAGATGGCGGAGTTTGCACTGCTTAGAGATCATCTGCATGAGACTTGAGATGTGACCCCTTTCGCAGAGAGAGGCCACAGTGGTTTGTCTATATGTTTTCATTGTCTTTCGCAGAGAGAGGCTACAGTGGTTTGTCTATATATGTTTTCATTGTCTTTCGCAGAGAGAGGCCACAGTGGTTTGTCTATAAGTGTTTTCATTGTCTTTCGCAGAGAGAGGCCACAGTGGTTTGTCTATAAGTGTTTTCATTGTCTTTCGCAGAGAGAGGCCACAGTGGTTTGTCTATATATGTTTTCATTGTCTTTCGCAGAGAGAGGCCACAGTGGTTTGTCTATATATGTTTTCATTGTCTTTTGCAGAGAGAGGCCACAGTGGTTTGTCTATATATGTTTTCATTGTCTTTTGCAGAGAGAGGCCACAGTGGTTTGTCTATAAGTGTTTTCATTGTCTTTTGCAGAGAGAGGCCACAGTGGTTTGTCTATAAGTGTTTTCATTGTCTTTTGCAGAGAGAGGCCACAGTGGTTTGTCTATAAGTGTTTTCATTGTCTTTCGCAGAGAGAGGCCACAGTGGTTTGTCTATATATGTTTTCATTGTCTTTCGCAGAGAGAGGCCACAGTGGTTTGTCTATAAGTGTTTTCATTGTCTTTCGCAGAGAGAGGCCACAGTGGTTTGTCTATATATGTTTTCATTGTCTTTCGCAGAGAGAGGCCAGAGTGGTTTGTCTATATATGTTTTCATTGTCTTTCGCAGAGAGAGGCCACAGTGGTTTGTCTATATATGTTTTCATTGTCTTTCGCAGAGAGAGGCCAGAGTGGTTTGTCTATATATGTTTTCATTGTCTTTCGCAGAGAGAGGCCACAGTGGTTTGACTATATATGTTTTCATTGTCTTTCGCAGAGAGAGGCCACAGTGGTTTGTCTATAAGTGATGTCATTGTCTTTCGCAGAGAGAGGCCACAGTGGTTTGTCTACAGTATGTTTTCATTGTCTCCGTTTCTGATTTGGTCTCTGAGACTTGACCCCTGTTGTACAGTGTTAATCCTGTCGACTAAAACTGCCCTTTTTCACTGATAAAAACTGTCCACTAGGCACAAAATATTTTCAGACGGGGGCCGGCGCCTCTGCGGACAGATTTATATTATACACAAAAGTGTGAGAACCGCTAATTTTGAAGAATGCTTTTTCAGAATGGGACTCTTTCATGGCTAAGAGTACAAATGGAGGCCCACCACCTTCACAGAGGTTGTGGGTCTCGAATCCACCGCGATGCGTCTGGCTTTGTCCGGCGTCTATGTGAACACAATTGGCCCGTGTTCGGGGGAGGGAAGCCAGGCGAGAAGGGCGATACTGACTACACATAGTCCTACGGGCGGGGTGGAGGAAGCACCTGTCAGCAGGGCACCGTTTTTCACTGAAGAAAACTAAATGAAAACTAAGCTACGATGAGTAAAACTAAGACTAAATATACTGACAATTTCGTCAACGGATAAGAACTAAAATGCTCGGAAGGGACTAGTGGACAAGAGATCCAGTATAAGTCATTTTACACTTGGTTGCATGCTGAAAATAGCTATAGGCTATTTTCAGCAAGTGACGGCATCAAGTCCCGCCAAAATACATTTTGTTCGACTAAATCAAATGTAGATTTAGTCGACTAAAATCTCACAATATTTAGTCGACTAAAACTAGACTAACACCAAAACATTCCGGGTGACTAAAATGTGACTAAAACAAATAAACTATTCAAGAGACTATGACTAAAACTAAAATCTAAATTTGCTGCCAAAAACAACACTGCAGTGTTGGACAGGAGGAGTAGGACGAAGGCTCCACACGTCGTCCTCCAGGCGGGGGGCTCCTCACTCGCAGGTGGGTCGGTATAGGCTACAACATCAGAGACCACACAGAACTGTGTGTGGGGTGTGGAGTTTGCATGTTCTCCCCATGTCCCCTAGGGTAGGTACCCTTACATGTTCTCCCCGTGTCCCTTAGGGTATAGGTACCCTCACATGTTCTCCCCGTGTCCCCTATAGGGTAGGTACCCTCACATGTTCTCCCCGTGTCCCCTAGGGTATAGGTACCCTCACATGTTCTCCCCGTGTCCCCTATAGGGTAGGTACCCTCACATGTTCTCCCCGTGTCCCCTAGGGTAGGTACCCTCACATGTTCTCTCCGTGTCTCCTAGGGTACCCTCACATGTTCTCCCCGTGTCCCCTAGGGTAGGTACCCTCACATGTTCTCCCCGTGTCCCCTAGCGTAGATACCCTCACATGTTCTCCCTGTGGATAGATAGGGAACTTACTGGATTTCAGATTCGGACCCTGTCATATAAGTGCCTCCACCGGGTGGCAGCACCACTTTCAGATTCGGGCACCCGCCCAAGTGCCCGAAGTGGAAGGGGGCTCGTTCAACTCCGCCCGCTCCCCGCCCGCTCCCCGCCGCTATAGCAATCTTATGAAAATGAAACCTTTGAACAGTCATAACTCATGCTTTGTTTGGCCAAAATTCATGGCACTTGTTTCCACATGTTCCTTGACTCAGGGGGAACACATCTGTCACTTTGACAAGTAAGCTCCGCCCTCAGATGTTCCGCCATTTTGAGTAGTGCGAAAAATGTTTATACCTGATTTTCTGCCCTGATTTTTGAGCAACTTGCGCGAAACGTTCTACACACAATCTATGGACCATTAACTGAAATTCCAGTTGAAGAGAAGTTTGTACGTGAACACATGAACAGCACACACACTGTAGAAATAAATAAACGAGGACACATACTTGTTACCAAAAACACTGAATGATGTTACTGTTTACAATGAGAAGACTGACTGTGTCCGGATAGCTCAGTCAGTAGAGCTCTTGCCTTTGGAGCATAAGGTTATGGGTTCAAATCCGGGCACCGCCAACTCAGCCCATGATTCTTAATTGTGCATATTGTTCTTATTGCGTATTGTCTTCTTTCTTGGTCCTGCCTTATCGCTGCTTGCAGCTATATTTTTGAGTGGTGCAAACCACTCCAACAACCAGCTTTGTTTGTATCCGTGTTTGTGTGTACCTGTACGTGGGGCCCAAAAGAATGAGCATGGTTACTATGGTCACTGACATTACGTCAGACCACAGCTGATCAGGCTATATAAGACCTTGCACCACTCAGTTCACACGGGTGTGATTTTTATATATATATCCGAAGTTCTTTCAATTTAGGATTGACCCAGGACCAGTGATTGAATGTACCCCACTTTGAGGTCTCACATCTTTCAACTTTGGGCACTCTTACAGTATTGCTTCAGTTTCAGTTCATTTGACCACCTTGGGCACAATTACACCATTACTTCAGTTTCAGTTAATTTGACCACCTTGGGCACAATTACACCATTGCTTCAGTTTCAGTTCATTTGACCACCTCCTTTCAACTTTGGGCACTTTTACATGTAGACTGACCTAAAGCATCAACCTTCAACTCTGGGCACATGTAGACTGAACCAAGGTTGAAAGTTGATGATCAAATGAACTGAAGTTGAAGCTTTCAACTTCAGCTATCCAGTGCCCAAAGGTGAACGGCGCTTCAACCTTGGGTACTGGGTAGCTGAAGTTGAAGATCTGCCCTTCAACTTTGGGCACTTTTACATGTAGGCTGACCCAAAGTTGAAACAGTTGCCAGGGGGACATCTTTGGGCCTGGGGTCCTCATCGTTGGATATGTTGTTTCCACAACCAAGAAGAGTATTGTACCCTTTACTGGAGGTCCTAGGCCCTAAAATGACCCCATGAGGAAGCGTTGACCTTTACTGAATTGCTTCAGTTTCAGTTCATTTGACCACCTAACTTCAGAGTTGGGCACAATTACACCATTGCTTCAGTTTCAGTTCATTTGACAAACTTCTTTCAACTTTGGGCACTTTTACATGTAGGCTGACCCAAAGTTGAAACAGTTGCCAGGGGGACATATTTGGGCCTGGGGTTCTCATCGTTGGATATGTTGTTCCCACAACCGAGAAGAGTATTTTACCCTTTACTGGAGGTCCTAGGCCATACAATGACCCCATGAGGAAGCGTTGACCTTTACTGAATTGCTTCAGTTTCAGGTCATTTGACCACCTAACTTCAGATTTGGGCACCCTAACATGTGTTCTTTAAGTGGTGGGCCTGGGGTCATCTTAGTGGCTAGGAGGTCCAGTGAAAGGCCTACATACTCTCCCAAGATGGAGGAACAACATTTTACAATCTGGGAACCCTAGGCCTTTGTATGGCTACAGGGCGACTGGTTCAATCCTACCCTAAATCTAGGCCTAAGACGTGACACCTCAAAGTGGGGTACATTGCATCCACTGGTCAATCCAAGGGCCTACCACTCTCTTGATATGTTCTTTCCCAACTCTTGGAGAGTATGTAGGCCTTTCCCTGGACCTTCTAGCGGCTAGAAGGTCCAGAGAAAGTAGGGTCCTACATTGTAGGACTAGTAGCATGCCAAAGTTTGTGCTATTGCCATTGAGAATGCATTGGGCGTTTAAGTTAAATAACTCAGAAACTACAAAACATTTCAAAGTAAAAAGTTCCAGCATGTGTCTCCACAGTAAGCTGAATTATAAAAAGTGTGAATGGAGTTTCTAGGTGAAAGTGCTTTTTTGACGTGCCAATATCTGCCATTGAGCCCCATCGTGAATTTCTCAAATTTGAAAGCACTATATTTCTAAAACTATGAAACATTTCAAAGATTTCTTTTCAGGCAAACATGTCCACCGTAAGATGAACCTATATAGGTTTGAATGGGGTTTCTAGGTGTAATTATGTAGGACTAGTAGCATGCCAAAGTTTATGCTATTGCCATTGAGAATGCATTGGGCGTTTAAGTTAAATACTGGGGGGACATATTCCAAAATTCCTATTCCAAAGCCCCACCAGATACATTATATATTTAAACTATTTTCAGCAATGGTACACGTATTTCTTCAGTGGGTAGATCTGGTTGAGCTGGTCATTTTGAAAGTAGATCTCACATCATAGCCCTATAGCCCCTAGGATGACCTAAATTCAGTTCATTTGAGTATCAACCTTCAACTTTGGGCACTTTTACATGTAGACTGACCCAAAGTTGAAAGTTGATGATCAAATTAACTGAAGTTGAAGCGTTGCCCCTGGGGGCCCCTAAGGGCCCAGAAGGCCCAAAGAAGGACACAGTGCTCTATTGGGATGTGGGAACAACATATTGAAAGATTGGAGCACAGCTCTGTCAAGAAAAAAATATGATCCTAATGGCCCAAAGAATGGGGGAGGGTCCAACACCCTCCCCCATTCTTTTGGCCATTAGGATCATATTTTTTTCATAGTGTAAGAGAGTCCAACACTTATAGCCTGAAACACCATCTGTGAATCTTGGGCTGATTAAAGACGTTTTTTCTTTTCCTGACAGATCTGTGCTCCAATCTTGCAATATATTGTTCCCACATCTCAATAGAGCACTGTGTCCTTTTTTGGGAGTTATTATGCCTGAAGTTATTCAACTTCAGGCATCCGGGCCTTACCGGCTTCAGATTAGGGCAAGAGGAAGTGGGCGGAGTTATATGAGAACCCTTCAACTTTGGGCACTAGGACCATACAGCTTCAGATTCAGGTATCCGGGCCTTGGTTTGGGCACTGGGCGGGGCTTCGGGTGGGGCTAGGGGAACCGGGCGGTGCCCGAAGGGGAAGCGGGGCATGTGATGTGAGTGCCCCTAGCTGTACAGCCGGAGTTCCCTGAAGTTGAAAAGGCCTTCACTGAATCTGAAATGCCTCAAATTTCAGGTTTAGGCTTCGGCTTCAGATCCAATCACCCGTTAACCGAACCTGAACTAAAACATTTCAATTGCAGAATACCATTCAGATTTGGGCATTCGATGTACCTGGATCTGAAGCAAAAGTGCCCGATACTGAAATTTCCCCTGATTTCCCCTAGGGTAGGTACCCTCACATTTTCTCCCCGTGTCCCCTAGGGTAGGTACCCTCACATGTTCTCCCCGTGTCCCCTAGGGTAGGTACCCTCACATTTTCTCCCCGTGTCCCCTAGGGTAGGTACCCTCACATGTTCTCCCCGTGTCCCCTAGGGTAGGTACCCTCACATGTTCTCCCCGTGTCCCCCTAGGGTATAGGTACGCTCACATGTTCTCCCCGTGTCCCCCTAGGGTAGCCCTCACATGTTCTCCCCGTGTCCCCTATGGTACCCTTACATGTTCTCCCCGTGTCCCTTAGGGTAGGTACCCTCACATGTTCTCCCCGTGTCCCTTAGGGTAGGTACCCTCACATGTTCTCCCCGTGTCCCCTAGGGTAGGTACCCTAACATGTTCTCCCTGTGTCCCCTAGGGTAGGTACCCTCACAAAAAACATGCAGTCTCTAAAACTACCTCCCCCTGGCCAGCTGATAGAGGGGAAAGGAACTGGTCGGAATAACGTGTTCCTTCCACGCACTGCGTCCGGCCGGGGAAACTCCCCCCTGTCAGGTGAAAAGAAGCAGCTTGGACTCCTCATGCATAGAAGGAAGCATGAGGTGGTCAGCCTGCTCCCCCCCCCCCTCCCCCCCCCAGGTTGGCAGAGGAAGTGTAGCGCCCAGGATTACATTAGATAATGTACAAAATCGTGGAATAAAAATGTAAGAAAAAGAAAATGTGTGTGGGGAGGAATCAAATCGCACAACGACTAAATTGGGGAGGAAAAGGGGGTAGATAATAATTGTCTATACTCTTAATAAAATTAAATAAAAGTAAAAGCATAAAAGCAAACGTGGGAAAAATATGTC
The DNA here is from genome assembly GCF_951216825.1 of Electrona antarctica. Lineage (NCBI taxonomy): Eukaryota > Metazoa > Chordata > Actinopteri > Myctophiformes > Myctophidae > Electrona > Electrona antarctica. The sequence continues at coordinate 53,096,686 of NC_136806.1, forward strand.
CTACAGTCCAGATGTATAGCCGTGGAGAAATGCATTGTATATAAAGGCATGTTAACTTCAGTCCAGTTACAATACAATGATACCACTTTCGCTGGATGCTTCTTCAATATCTCAGTGATATTCAATGACGCTCGAGTGGCATTCATGGAAGAAACAAAGCATTTTGGAAAGAAGGAGCCCTAAATGCTGTGACTGTCCTTACCAACGGTATAATGTATGAGACACAGAATGAATATCGATGCATGGGCTCCTGTGGCTCGGTCATCAGGAAGAGTATAGCGCCACGTCGTTTGAAACACTGTTAGATATACAGTTACAGGAGGCAGGGGGGGTATTTTTAACTCCACTTTATGGTACATGTATAATTCAAATCCTGGGCATTTAAGGCATCAAATGATATCGTTCAGACGGTGTATATTTTCACTGTGTTCAATGCGACCTAAATTATGCGTTTGCTGCCATTTTCCATCTTTAGTTTTTCACAGTGGTGGAAGAAGTACTCAAATGCTGTTACTTGTAAAAGTACCAATATCACAGTGTAAAAGTACCAATATCACAGTGTAGAAATACATAATATATAGGGCTGAAGAGGTTAATGTATGTTTTGTAATAATCAAAATCTACAAAGTTGTAGTAACTACAGTAGTATAACTAAAGTTTTCAAATAATTGCAGTCGAGTAAAAAGTACAATAGGCCTACAGTATGTGCCTCTGAGATGTAGTGGAGTAGACGTAAAAATACTGAAAACCAGAAACACTCCAGTAAAGTTGTACAGATTACAGGCTACAATTTGAGTAAATGTACTTTTCACCACTAGTTATACAGCGCAGAGAATAATATGTCCTCCTTGCTTCAATTTAAAAAATATATTTTTTACTTATTTTTCAACCCAATATCGTCCCCGAAGGAAGTGTGCATTGTTTAATCAAATGTTATTATCTTTCATTGGAAATAATATTAACGCACCTGTGTGTGTGGTTCCTGCGCGTGGAGCAATTTGCTGCCGTCTTCCCACGTTGTCTAAAATTGAGACTGGTATAATTGCGTTACCATAGCCTCATTAATTCAGAGAATAATTTGTGCTAGATTTAGCTAATGAGATCTATTATTCAGCAGCACTCCCAGTTAATGGTCTATACCTGTAGATTGAATGAAAAATTCCTCTCTGGAATCCCATTCTTCCGCAAGCTGCACTTTTATGTTTTAAGTTGCCTCATCAACTTATGAAACAATGCATGTTTGTTATAATTTGCTGCAATCAGTTGACCTCTATGTACATTTGCAAACCTGTGGATAAAGAGCATTTGCATATCGTTGCTTTAAGGCAGAATCCAGAACTTTTGATTTAAAAAATATAAAGGAATCGGTGGCAGTGCTATTGATCACTCTTGTGTGTGCGTGCGTGCGTGCGTGCGTGCGTGCGTGCGTGCGTGCGTGTGCGCGCGCGCATGCGCGCGCGCGTTTTGAACCAATTAAAAGTATTTCAAAGTGCTTAAAGACTAAACCTTCCAACTCCATTGGATCCTCAAAATGTCGGTCAAACCACCTAACTCCAACTTTAGAGATAGTTCTTTTTTGTTGCATCATTGATTAGAATGAAGTCATCTCCACATTAATGGTCAAAAACCTCCTCACTCCACTTGAGCCTTATTTGGATAAAGTGGTGGTGACACATAAATAACACCGCACTGCCTCATTAAAGTTATAGTATGGTGATACTCACTGTTGTTTTTGGCAGCAAGTTTTGATTTTAGTTTCAGTCACAGTCTCTTGAATATTGAGTTTTAGTCACATTTTAGTCACCTGGAATGTTTTAGTGTTAGTCGTTTTAGTTGACTAAATATCATAAGATTTTAGTCGACTAAATCTACAGTTGATTTAGTCGACTAAAATGTATTTTGGCAGGCCTTGATGCCGTCGTAATGACGACACTTGCTGAAAATAGCCGATCTACAAGCTCACAATGCGACGCGTTGTGAGCTTGTAGATCTGCTATTTTCAGCATGCAACCAAGTGTAAAATGACTTACCGTATACTGGATCTCTTGTCCACTAGTCCCTTCCTAACATTTTAGTCTAGTTTTTATTTGTTGACGAAATTGTCAGTATATTTAGTTTTAGTCATCGCATCTTAGTTTTCATTTAGTTTCCATTTAGTTTTCGCCAGTGAAAAAAGGTAGTCGACGAACAATTTCAGTCTTATGGTGACTGGTGATACTACCTTTGATGAGGCAGTGTTGTGTTATTGTATATAGCCTCCATCGCCTCTGTATCGCTATATGCAGGAACTTTCCCAGGACCAAAACAATGAATACTATCAGAACTTCAGCTTATAGAATAGGTCAGATTGTTCCTCACCGGCGGTTTCTGTCTCGGCCACGGCAGCAGCGACAGCTGCCTGTCCTTATCGTGGTTGTATTTCTTCTGAAGTTCACTGTAGCAGCTCGTATACATGCATAGAGTAAAGGAGCCCGACTTGGCTACTTCAGCTTGTATATGCATGGTGACGTCTTCCAGTGTCATTCATGACTCACATTCACACAAACGGATATATACAGGGAGATCATGTTGAAAGGTTTAATTATTTTGAGCGATTACGTTCCAACAATTGGTTATTGTGATGATGTAGCCTATACCTGTATGTGGTTTTCAACTGGTTTCATAATAGTACACTACACATTACTTACATTTGAATCATTTGCTCTTCTTCCTTTGCTCTTTGCTCTTATGGATTTGATTTAAAGGAGCATTCAGTGATTTGGGTGATTTGGAGAAATACCCGGTCCACCCGGTAACAAGATGTGCACATGCACACGCTCTACAGTGGGGGAAGTACAACAGACCAACAGCATGTGCACCAAGGCCTGCCCCAGGCCTTGGTGCATGTCTATGCAGGAGAGGAAGGTTCAAACCTTCCTCTCCTGCATAGACCAAACATCAACCACTCAGTAAAGTCAGTTAGTTACTAGTTAGTTAGTTTCATTTATTGTCCACGTGTGGAAATTTGATGTTACGGTTAGCTTTTGGTACTTTGTACCGAGGGAAGTAGTAACTCCCTGCAGAGTGGATGAGAGGGGTCATTTGCTATCTTGATGGCTTTTTTTTCCCGAAGTACTTCCTCGTATTTACAACTTAATTGTTTCTGTCTCACTATTCGCTGAAGCTTGCTTCTTCCTTTTTCATTAAGATTTGATTTAAGGTATTACATTTGTGTGAATGTCAAAGTGCTAAGCATTGGCATAGAAGGCCCATGGCACAGCTCTTCTGTGGTACTTGCACCTAAAGCACCACTTCTACAAGGGAGCCAAGTTGCACCTGTTTGAAGGCAGCTAGTTACGCAAAATATAATTGCCACATTGCTTGCCTTTTCTGCACATTGGCAGCGACGGACAATCTTTATGATGTCGAGGATGGAAGCAGAATCCTTCTGCATGTCGGCCGACCTCTCCACCTCTACAGGGTCACTTCCTACTTCCTACTATTACTTCCCTACTAATAAGACCATACATTTCATGACGGCAAAAATGCAACAATTACCAAACGGCATGTCTCATTTAGCAGGTATAACAACTGACCAATTACAGCTGGGGTAACTGGTCACAAGGAAATAAACTATTATTACGGCACCACCAGGGCCATACATCTCCGTTTAAGGGGGCTCGTAAAAAAAAGACAAGAAAAAAAAAAACATTTCTTTTGCGTCTGAGTCGGGTCCTCCCTGCAAGCGGGAGAGAAAATTGGGTGCCATCGCGACAAATGAATACCACCGTGTCTCGGAGGCAAATGAATACCCTTCACTCTGAGTGGATTTGAACCCCCAACTCCCCCCCCCCAACCCTCCCACCCCCAAACTCCAGCAGCCATATCATATAGGATCATCGTGGGCTCTCTCTCTCCCCTGCGTCAGCTCTAGCCTATTAGTCTCTATAAAGGATGATGAATTAGAGTGGAGACAGAGCGAGGAGGGGGTGGAGGGAGGGAGGAAGAGGCCTGCCGCGGTTGTACAGACATGGAAGACTGGGGTCATAAGAATGATAAAGTGAGCAGCGTGAGAGGCTCTAATGGCTGCCAACCAGCAGGGAGAGGGAGTGGAGGAACATGAAATCTTAAAGAGCGGGGGGGATTTCCGTGTTGTTTTCATTAATCGGGGCCAGTGCAAATATTGGTGGAAATTCAAAACGAATCTCCTGCACCTGCTTTTCTTCTTGACATCGTTTATGGGCTTGAAGGAACGCCGCTTTGTCAGGCGGGCGTCTATCTTGAAAAATAAACACAATTCATCACAGCGTTGGAAGTACGGAAGGAGCCACGTGTGTTGGACTAGACTAGAGTGAACAAGTTGAAGTATAATAGGCCAGTGAACGCTGTTGGAAGGGCAAATATATGTAAAACTAGATAAAGTGCCCCTCGGGGCACAGGTCTCCACCAGGGCAGGTCAGGTTGTGGACTCCTGGTGGCGCTATAATAGGCCAATGTGAAAAGGGTGCCATTTCTTCTTACGCCTTGGATGGCAATTGGGTGATTTGAGGCATTTTGTTCCAAAAATGTGTTTTGCAAAAATCCACCTGTTGGTGGCGCTATAACAGGCCAATGTGAAAAGGGTGGGATATATTCCTCAGCCTAGTAGGAAAGTCCGTGAAAGATTTCACGTAAATTGCACGCTGCGTTGATGCGTTCATGCTTTTTGTTCAAAACGGGCCAGTCCTGCAAACTTTGATAGCCAATGTTAGCCAATTAGGATGGAATATGAAATATCGGACAGATCCGTCTTGAACACATGACTATAGAGATAGTGTGTAACGATGGTGGAGCTATAACAGGCTGTAAAATCCAGGGAGTGTGTGTGCAAAATTTGGCATCGACCGGGTTAATGCTGCCGGAGATTAGCCATGGTAACAGACGGACGGACGGACGGACACATACACGGACGGACGTGCAAAACATACTCTCTCCCCATGCCTTCGGCCTGGTGGAGAAAATGACAACCTGGGAATTTGTACAGCCTGGAATATTGTGTGGGTTCAAGTCCCATAATATTTGTGGTGTTCGACTCCCCCTGTTGGTGTGGGTTTAAGTCCCAGGTTTTCATATTGTGTGGCTTCCTGTCCAATACTGTGTCATTTAAATTCAAGGACAGTGGTTCTCAGAGTGGGGTCTGCAGGGACCCTCAATGTTCCTTGAGGGGGTTCCATATGGACCCTCACAGGTCTGTAACCCTGTTATGGGGGTCCTTGAAAATATAAGGTTTGATCTAGAAATAAATTGTTGCAAAATAATGTAAATAGTAGGTCTACAGTTAAGAGTATAAAATAGTCGCGCAACATCGACTGAAGCATTCAAAAATATTTCTGTAAATGAAATATCATGTGATAAATTACGTGGTATCGGTATGGTATGGTACAGAGCCATAGACTGTCATACTCGCCGATACCAGCATTTTAGGCAGTTGTCTATCGGCAGATGTTCCGATATCCGGTGTATCAGTATCGGAACAACTCTAGTTCCAGTCCATTCAGCAGTGGTGGAAAAACTACTAAAATGTTTTGAGCAAAAGTACCAAAGTATTGCCATCAAAATGTACCTAAAGTACCAAAAGTAAAAGTAATCATTGTCAAAATGTACCAGAACGTATTTTTTTAAATAGCCAATTAATCTACAAGTCAAACTTTTGCTTTGGTCCACTCATTCCTGGGACATGTGAGAATTGGTCCAGTGATAATTGCATCAACTAAAAAATAACATAATAAATAACAAAATAACACACACCTTCTGATGGATAATCTGGAATTATTAAGATTGAATTGTTTGTGGATTTGTTTACATGTTCCCAATGACTTAAATCTTATGCCCCATGCCCTGCAATAATTATGAATCGGTACATGGGCCTTTGTATCTTCATGCCCTGTGTCCTACTGATTTTAATTCTCCCCCAGCCCGCGAGTAAGATATAGAATTATTGTTTTCCGTTTATCTCCTCCCTGTTGGAAAACATGTTTTTGCCCTTGAGTTTGTATGCTATACTTTATAATCTAAAAGGTTTAAAACCATTTTAAAGGCTCTCTGCCTAGATTTTTTGGTGCTGAGTATTTATTGGTACTCTGATTACTTTCAAAAGTATTTTACAGTTCCGGAGTTTCTTGCTCTGGCTATCGAAGTAATACGTAATACAGTCCTTATTATCATTATTAAATATGTAATCCTTAAATTTATCTATTACCTTCTCTATGTTATACTAAGCATCCTATACCCAAGGACCTCAGACATCAGGGAAACGCACCTATACCTTCTCTATGTTACTAAGCATCTAGTCTCGCGTTACCAGACTGTTGCCTCTCGCAATTTCCAAATGCTTCCATCATACAGTCTGGAGCAATGGAAGAGCTGTCATGAGTAAAATATAAAGCGGAAGTGGATCCTCCTCCCCACTTCCGTTTCGCCTTTACAGTCGCGCACATTTATTCTAATATAAATAGAAATCATCTAAGCATATATAGCTTGCTGCTTTAGCAGAAAAGGAAATACAAAAATAAAATATAAAGACATTTTAAAATCTATTTTCGTGAACGGAAATGGATCGGATTTCGGGAGGTGTAGTTCCAGACTCTATATAGCATTCGGAGATTGTGGAATAGTTGTCTGGCTACGCGAGACTACTAAGCATCCTGTAGGCACCCAAGGACCCACCCAGCCACCTCAGACATCAGCAACATTATGAAAATCACATAAACTGTCACCTGGGGTTAGTGTTCTGGAATCTAGGGTATAGTATACAGGTATACAGTACTTGAGTAAATGTACAGTTTGTTTATTTTTGGACCACAATTCTCATGAGACGAATTCTAAAATGACCCAATGTTGTTCTCCATCTAGAATTTACTTCCGCAACCCAGGGGATGAACAAGTACTCTAGGATACACAGGATAGGTGGGCACTATAGGGACACCTGGGCACCTAGATGTAGAATTGGTTATTTTGTCCAAAATGTAATGTGAACATGCATGGTACATCATTATCAGCATACTTAATTTTATCCTTCAATGTCTTGTATATACCCCAAAAGTACTGCATGTACACTACAGGTTTTGTAGCAAATGGTAAATGGTAAATGGTGCATTTATATAGCGCCTTTATCCAAGGCGCTTTACATGTGCATTACATTCACCCATTCACACACACATTCATACACCGATTGCGGCGGAAGCCATGCAAGGTGGCGGCGGTGGCTCAGGGGTAGAGTGCCTGGATGGGAACCGCAAGGTTGCCAGTTCGAACCCGGGCTCCCCCAGAGTTACTGTCGAAGTGTCCTTGAGCAAGACACTGAACCCCTAATTGCTCCCGATGTGCTAGTAGTTGGTGCCTTGCATGGTTTCCGCTGCCATCGGTGTATGAATGTGTGTGTGAATGGGTGAATGTAATGCACAATCTATGTAAAGCGCCTTGGATAAAGGCGCTATATAAATACACCATTTACCAAGGTACCAACCAGCACATCGGGAGCAATTTGGGGTTCAGTGTCTTGCCCAAGGACACTTCGACATGTAGACAAGAGGAGCCGGGATTCGAACCGCCGACCCATGGATCATTGGATGACCTGCTCTACCTCTTGAGCCACAGTCGCCCCTTAGCAATTGTAGAAATGTCAGATCAACATATGGAATGAATTCTGTATACTGGCCATATATGGAGCGTGTTTCGAGTGTACAGGGTTTGATGAGGTCCGATCAATATACTGTATGGAATTTAAGAACAGGTCAGCTCCATATAAGGGTGGCAGCAAGTCAGCAAGACACTGCCCTCTTGAGTGTACAGGGTTTGATGAGGTCCGATCAATATACTGTATGGAATTTCAGAACAGGTTAGCTCCATATATAGAGATCTAAAGGTGGCAGCAAGACACTGCCCTCTTGAGTGTACAGGGTGTGATGAGGGCCCAGGTAGGGACAAGATGACGTACATTTTCCCTTCATTGTCAATAGCATTTTTAAAACGAACATTGAACTAAAAACAAACATTAAACCTGTATATTCAGTATAGGCTCAAAAATCACACCTGTGAAGTCAGGGGCGCTAATATATTAAAGTCTAACTCATGTTGATTAGGTGATGTAATGGTGATGTAAAACAAACGGTGACAACACAAACATTAAACGCTGTTAACAATAAAGAGACAATATGACGTAAATGACACGTTATGACGTACATTTTCCCTTCATTGTCAATAGCGTTTACAAAACAAACATTGAACTAAAGACAAACATTAAACCTGTGTATAGGAGGGGCTAGTGCCCCTCAAAAATACTTAAAGACCACTTCACCACTTTTCAACTTCTCCACTAATGTTCATAATAAAATACCACTATTTTTGTCTCCACCAGGCCGAAGGCATGGGGAGAGAGTATGTTTTGCACTCCGTCCGTGTGTGTGTGTGTGTGTGTGTGTGTGTGTGTGTGTCCGTCCGTCCTTCCGTCCGTCTGTGGACAGCTAATCTAGTTTGTGTCTCATAGGAGGGCTGTGGGCAGTTCAGAAACCCGTCCAATTTTATGTGTATTGGAATGACCGAGGAGGCCAGTTAAACGACATACCAATGTGGAGGTATAGGGGTCAGACTTACATAATCTAAAAGATGATGATGGCAGCTATATTGTGATGTCTAATATACTCAATTTGGTGTGAAACTGTAAATAGGTACTTATGATTTGAATATACTTTCTGTCCCTATGCCCCTTTGGCATATGTATCTTATGATTTGCATATACTTTTTGTTTTTGTCCTGTTATTGAACTGTCAACCCATTTGGGATTATGGTTGATCTCATTAATGTCTTATAGCTCTGGATTTAAACCCCCAGAGAACCTCAAAGTGTTTAATAGAGAAAGAAAAAAAACTGTTACAGAAGGGGGTTCCCGCCCAGAATGGGTTAAGTGTCGTATGTTGTACTTATGTGTCGTATGTTGTACTTATGACACATGGGGTGTCATAAGTTCATGTATTGTCCATGTCTTGTCTTTTCTGCTTAATAAAAAATATTGAAACACAGAAACCCGTCCACCAGTGACATCATCGATGGTGAATTCAAGCTAATAGAAACTGCAGGCTTACTATCCGTGAAAAGTTGCAATGCGATAATGGAAGCCATCGGTCTCACGATAATACAAATCTAAATATGTTAAAAATCTTGTTTCTGCCTAACGATGATGTCACTGGTGGATGGGTTTCTAAACTGCCCACAGCCATCCTATGAGACACAGACCGAGTATAGAAAACAATTGTGGTATTTTATCATGAACATTAGTGAGGACAAATTATATGAAGATAAGTGGTGAAGTGGTCCTTTAAGTACAGTACGTGAGTAAAATGTACTTAGTTACATTCCACCACTGCTCTTTTCTATTTCTTCACAGCGTATTGATGCGAGATGATGAAAGCTGCAGTATACAGGAGAGAAAGCTTCCCTCTGAAATGACTGTCATATACAGTAGCCTCGCCATGCAGGAGGGAGACTGGATGAGACAGCTGAAAACAAATGAGCATCATATAATATTCCAAAAAAGAAACACTTAAGCCTGAGATCTTAATGGGCCTTTGTCTTGCAAAACCTTCCAGCTGACATTGACAAACGAGGCACAGGACTACCTGAGAGAACAGCATATGCATTACTTCAAAGCTAATGGCCAAACTCAATGAGGTCATGCTCTCTGTGTGTGTGTGTGTGTGTGTGTGTGTGTGTGTGTGTGTGTGTGTGTGTGTGTGTGTGTGTGTGTGTGTGTGTGTGTGTGTGTGTGTGTGTGTGTGTGTGTGTGTGTGTGTGTGTGTGTGTGTGTGTGTGTGTGTGTGTGTGTGTGTGTGTGTGTGTGTGTGTGTGTGTGTGTGTGTGTGTGTGTGTGTGTGTGTGTGTGTGTGTTTCAAATTAACAATGATTTTACAATGATGAGTGGCAAAACAAACTGTGTTCAGGTTTTATATGCATCCATACCACACAGTCGATGAAGTGCTATAATGCTGCATCATCGAATTAAAGTGTTCATGCAGTAATAAACATTAAAGTGTTCAGAAATAAACATTAAAGTGTTCAGAAATAAATGCATCAGCAGCACTATGATGTTAGGAAGGGGTTAATCCTTGGTGCAAATTGCCTATGCTGTAATACTCTCCCTCTGCCAACCTGAGGAGAGCCCCGAACTGAGCTCACGCTCCCTTCAATGCATGAGGAGTTGAGCAGGTCGCTTCTTATCACCTGACAGGGGGGGAGTTTCCCCGGTACTGGGTAGGACGTATAGCGCGTGGAAGGAACACATTATTCCAACCAACCAGGGAGGGCGAAATCCAAAAGACCCGACCGCCGCGTCGGTCGGCAGATAGGACGGCCGGTTGGTAAGTCCGACGGTCGTTCGGTAAGTCCGACGGTAGGTCAGTCGGCCATTTCTCAACCGTTTTGGAGGGAGGGTGACCGTTGGACTAACGACCGACCATCGGACTTACCGACCAACCCGTCGGACTAACGACCGACCGTGAGACTTACCAACCGACCCGTCGGACTACCGACCGACACGGCGGACTACCGACCGCCGTGTCGGGTCTTTTGGTCGGGTCTTTTGGAATTCGCCCTTGCTGGGTATGGACACTGACGATGCGGAGGAGAGAACGCGCTGACTTTTGTATTTTTTTGTGGGGTTTTTTCTCGCACCTCAACGTCCATACGTATATGATGTGTACAGTATACATCTGCTATGCTCACGCACCATTGTCTCAGGCACTATTAATTCATTTAACTTTATATCTTTGTGGCAGTTCACATGGTTCACCCTTCCACTGACTGTATTTAACAAGCTTTCAATACGTTTCCTGTGTTATTTTGCCCATAACCATTTTTTAATTTCTGTAAACCTTTGATGTGACTGATTGAGGTTCTGATGAGCACCTGGAGGCAGTGAGGGTTTAATTGTCATGCTCGATGCTCATGGAAACCTCGACACATAGCCGGTGCTAGATTTATAGGTTAGATTTAAGGCATGGTTTTAATGAGGTTATGAATAATTAGGCATATAGTTTTACTGAGGTTATGTTTAGGATCACGGTTGGGCACGGTTAGGCGTAGTTTTACTGAGGTTACATTTATGAATACTGGTGGCCCTTCTGAGGTTGCCCGGATTTGACCCGGCCCGGGGCGGACGTGTTTTAAGGCGAGCATTCTTGTATTCTGTAAAGTTACGGTGTTTTGTCCCATGGCATGAATCAATGGCAGCTCAGAAGAGACAAGGGAGCTGCAGCAGCTTGCAATTCAATAATTCACCAATTAAGTGACTATTAATCATTTCAGCGACAAAAATAACCAAATAAAGGCTAGACATGGTGGGCAGGAGACAACAGTTTGATCAATGTTCTCCCAGGAAAGTTTCCCTGCTGTCTAGCTCTATAGTAGTACAGGAAATCTATGGAAAATACAGGATCAACCTCTAACTAATTGCAAAAAAACCGAACTCAGCTGATTTTGCATCTTCAATATATCCTGAATAACAGAAAAAAAGTTGCCTGGAATTGTCTGAGGGGAAAGTGTTGAAAATAGCCTGTACAGTGTGACCACCATTAACATCCTATTATAAGGTAATATTTTCTAAATGTCCTTATGCTTTAAGTAGCATGTGACATATCAAACTAGGGGGTTTTCATGATGCTGAATCCATTCCAAGCATTAGTTTTGCATAAAAACACTCATTGGGCTAAATTTGGCCATAGCAACTTGCCCAAATGTGCTGACCTCATTACATTTTGGCAAGTTGCTATGGCCAAATTTAGCCCAATGAGTGTTTTTATGCAAAACTAATGCTTGGAATGGCTTCAGCATCATGACAACAACCTAGTTTGATATGTCACATGCTACTTAAAGCATAAGGAAATTTAGAAAATATTGCCTTATAATAGGATGTCAATGGTGGCCATACTGTACAGGCCATTTTCAACACTTTCCCCTCAGACAATTCCAGGCAACTTTCTTTCTGTTATTCAGGATATATTGAAGATGCAAAATCAGTTGAGTTTGGTTTTTTTGCAATTAGTTAGAGGTCAAATTACATTATTACTGGACTATAGTGCTAATCACACAACATGACATGATCCTGTGGGGAGAGAGAAGGGAGTTTGGAATGGTAGCGTAACTTTGAACTGCTCTCCAACTGACACACAGGGGAGAGCTTTGTCTCCTCGATGAGATAAGCAATTGTTTAATCTGTATTTTATTTAATAATCACAAGATTGTAAGTAATTATATTTAATGCTTGAGGGTGAGAGTTGGGGAAAAACAGGCCAGTAAGAATACTTTGAACTATTATCTGACTTTGGAAATGTTGTCTGTGTTGACTTGCCTGGCGTGTTAAATTGCTGTTTTGACAGTGATAATGGGTTGAGCGGTTATACGATATGTTGACTTAATGTCCGGAGGGAAAATCACTGTCCTACGACTACTTTTCAGTTTTTTAAATAAAATAATTCTGTAAACAGATGCCACTCATTGTCTGAGAGGTTCATGAAATTAGTACATTGATAGGTAAGTGTCCTAACTGATCATTAGGCTAAATGTGGGATACAATCATACAAATGATTTTACCTGCAAGGCAAATAAGTGTTGAGCAACTGCAGTACTTGGCAAAGTCAGTGACAGAAATAAATGGTGTCAGCGTTTAGTTTGAGCTTTCATCATTTAAAACATGAAATGGGATTAGGCTATGTGTGACATTCTTTGCCCAAGCTTATTTGGAGAAAAATAAGTTAACGAGTACTGTATGATGGGTGATGGGTGTATGATGGGTGTGTATGAGTACTGTATGATGGGTGGGGAGTGCATTCCCGACTTGCGTTGTTCATAACTTGCATGGCCTCAATTATAGGCCGGTAAAAATAAACTGTAATGGTCTTTTTTTTTTTGGATTTTGCAGTGAAGTCTGTATATACATTTTCCATCAGTGTGATCAGTGCGGTGGTTAGTGCTGCACCGACCGGCCACATGATCTGCTCACTGCGGTGGTTAGTGCTGCACCGACCGGCCACATGATCTGCTCACTGAAGTGGCAACGTCTTCTGAAGGATGCAGGGATAGGAGAGAGAGACAGAGATATGAAGAGGACGATAAATGGTAAATGGACTGCATTTATATAGCGCTTTTCTCCAAAGCGCTTTACAATGTACTTCACATTAGGGCATTCACTTCTAGTCATTTTTGAGTGGTGCAACCACTCCCTTACGGAGCTATGTGTGTGGGTCTCTGGTTGGGTGTCTGGGTATGAGCACGAAAACAGCATGGTTGTTTTTCACCACCTGTGCGCAACCTAACGCACACACAAACACACATGCACGTATTAACTGTATATATGATGCTTTCGGGTGTGCCAGTACAGTACAGTACAGTACAGTACAGTTCAGTACCCCCGTACAGTACCCCCACACGGAGTTGCACTACTCACATTTTACTAGTCGACTATTTATTATGTACAAATAAATATATATTTGTACATTTACAAAACTGTGTACATTGGTGACTATAACTAAAATCAATGTTAATTCAACTCTGAGAGTGTACAAATTTGTACACAGACCCATAAGTGTCCATTTGGTTCCAAACTATCATTTAGCTGGGTACCCCCTGGCACTCCCTCAAGGACCCCACTTTGGGAACCACTGGCTTAAGGCAGGGGTTCTCAACGTTTTTGGCCGGGGACCCCCGAAAATGCTTTGGCAATGTCTCGGGACCCCCGCCCCGCCCCCTCCCGACCCCCAATATAAATTGACTGCTACAATAACCTTAATAATATAGACAATACACCATAAATATACCAGATATAATCATTAGGGAAGGTGTATGCATGTACTGTGTACTATATGTAAACTCTTCATTTCCATTTCACAGCCATTCAGTTGCAAAAAAAATAATATATATATATATATATATATTTTATTTTTTATTTTTTTATTATTTGGGGACCCCCAAAATAATTTGTCGACCCCCCTGAGGGGTCGCGACCCACGGGTTGAGAACCCCTGGCTTAAGGCATGCACGCGCGACACATGACGCTCCAGAATGCAGCTCCAGAATGCAGCCTATTAAGCCTGTATTTATTTAGAAGTTCTAAATAAATACAGGCTACATAAAAATAGGCAATTCTAAATTATGTATAGTACCCAAGTGTATTGTGACTATTGTCTGCTAGCCTATGCATACGCTTGACTTTGTCATCAGTAAAACAAAATACTTATATAGGCCCACACAATGAAATAACATTAAGGGCTGTGAAACTATGCCATATTCAAATTATTCTAACATAACTATTATACTATAAGGAAGATGAAGAGAAAATGCCTTTTTGACCTTGTCATCAAGATCATAACACTTAAAATCAGTGCTGCTGAGGCAGGCGGGGCGTTACCAAGGGGCGGGTCTTCGCCAGACCGGAACGTAAAAGCGAACCATGCGGAGGAGGAGCCTGGAACCGAACCTTCGGATTCCAAGATGGCCGATCTACCTCCTAAGCCACTGCCGCCCGCCCATAGCCAGAGGGAGGAAGAAAGGGGTGGTAGAGGGAAAAAAATGACATGAAATATGGTGAAAATAGTAGAATAGCGAGCGTGAAAGAAAGATGCTCCCTGATGGCCATCAATCTAAGCGTGCCCCGATGCCTTGACAGCACTTTGGACGGAATGAAGAATGGGGGGGGAAAAAACAGGTGAGCAGCGAGTGAGCTAGAGGGGAGAAGAAAAAACCCAAACAAAAACAAGATGTTCACACTGACAGCAAATGGACCTCAGAGAGTTGTCTGGAGGAGGAAGTGGCGAGCAAGCCAGAGCTTCACCATCCTGTTGTTACAGTATGATGAGTTCCTTCACAAGGACAGGAAGTGAGCTCACAGGGTGAGAGAGAGAGAGAGAGAGAGAGCCTTTTATTTTCAAGGACCCTCATAACTTTCTGTTCCAGACCTGTAATGGTCCATTTGGACCACCTTCACGGAACCCAGAAGGTCCCTCAACCTCCACTTCGAGGACCACAGCACTAGTAGTATACATTTAGGGCTATATAGCTCTGTTTCTGGTAATATTTGTATGTCTGTACCTTACCCTGCATTGGTACAGGAACACATGGGGAAAGGAGGAGCATATATACAGCCACATACTGAACACATAGCCATGACCGCATGGTCCAGTGACATGCCTTAATGTGATGGGCCTTGCATCTCTGCGCTGTGTCTCGGATCGCATGGAGTGTCACCTCCAATTTCCACAATGTCATATTAGGCCTGATTTATGGTCTGTCATACTACATTGTGCAGCGCGCTCCCAAATAGCCAATCTACAAACTCACAATTGACATCGTGTGTGACAGGTTGTGAACTTGTAGATCAGCTATATTCCAGTGTACATCGTTTCCATGAGCCGAGTTTGCTGCACGCTTAACAAATAAATAAACAAAACATCAGTCCTGTAACGACACATTCCTTCAAATTAAACTTTCTAAACAGACGTATGGATAATGTACGCTCAAATTACCGGTGCTTTTGCCATTAATCACGGCGGATAGCGCTGAGCGGAGGTATTGAATTACAGTTTACAAGGATGATATTAAATTGTTTTTAATATACAATGTTATGAAAGCAATAACCTTTTTTGATGACCGCAATCATATCCTAATAAAACTGATATTCATTAGTGTCAGGGAATATTCCCTGCTTCCAATCTCCTTGAGCTAATATGCTCTATCTACCTGAGTCGTCTCTCTCCAAACCGTTTGCACCGATGAATTCCGTTTATTGAGTACAAGGCGAGTGTATATGGTCTGGCCCAGTGGCAATATAAAGTCCATCTCTTGCTCTTAACCCATTTCGACCTACGTTCAATTCTACAAATGTCTTTTAAATCATGACAGTTTTCCCCCATCTCAAAATTATATGTATTTGGCCTCCGACCCCCATCTCAAAATATGTAGTTCCAGGGACCCCCCCCCAGTAGCAAATATTTGAGTGAAAAACGTCTGAAAGTGACGGAGTCGCTCCATGCCGCTAGAGCGAACTCTCTCTCCTCCGTCCTGATACTCCTGGACCTGTCTGCAGCGTTCGACACGGTGAACCATCAGATCCTCCTCTCCACCCTCGAGGGGATGGGTGTCTCAGGCTCTGCACTCTCCCTGTTTGCATCCTACCTGACGGGTCGCTCCTACCAGGTAATGCTGAGAGGGTCTGTGTCAGAACCACACAGGCTCACAACTGGGGTTCCCCAAGGCTCGGTTCTGGGTCCTCTTCTTTTCTCTCTCTACACTACATCTCTGGGTGCTGTCATCCACTCCCATGGCTTTTCCTACCACTGCTATGCCGATGACACCCAGCTGATCCTCTCATTCCCCCCCTCTGATACCCAAGTGGAGGCACGCATTGCTGCTTGTCTGGCTGACATCTCGGCGTGGATGTCGACAAACCACCTGAAGCTCAACCTGGACAAGACCGAGCTGATGTTCCTCCCGGGGAAGGGCTGTCCGCACCGAGACATGGCCATCACCATTGATAATGCTGTGGTGACCTCAACTCGGACTGCGAAAAATCTGGGTGTGACCCTGGACGATCAACTGACGTTCTCGGCAAACATCGCATCAGTGACAAGGTCCTGCAGATTCCTCCTCTACAACATCAGGAGGATTCGCCCCTTCCTCACGGAGAAGGCAGCCCAGGTGCTCATCCAGGCTCTCGTCATCTCCCGCCTGGACTACTGCAACTCTCTCCTTGCTGGTGCTCCGGCATCTGCCATCAGACCTCTGGAGCTTGTTCAGAAAGCTGCGGCTCGTCTGGTGTTCAACCGCCCCAAGTTCTCCCACACAACCATCCTTCTCCGTTCTCTACACTGGCTCCCCGTAGCGGCCCGCATCCAGTTCAAAACCCTGGTGTTAGCCTATAGGGCAGTGAAAGGAACAGCTCCTTCCTATCTCCGGGCTATGGTCGATGCCTACACCCCTGCCCGACCACTTCGGTCTGCCACCTCGGGGCGACTGATTGCCTCGTCACTCAAGGGTCCTTCTGGCCGATCCACACGGTCACGACTCTTTTCTGTTCTGGCCCCACAGTGGTGGAATGAACTCCCCACTGATGTTAGGACAGCAGAGTCACTGCCCATATTTCGCCGCAGGTTGAAAACCCACCTCTTCAGGAAACACTACCCTTCCTCTCTGCCTGACCTACTTGTTGTTAACTAGTTGTACGAACGTTTGTTTTCTATTGTTGTATTGTTTATTGGATCTTGTTTAGTCGATACACTTAATTGTTTTAGCTCATGCTCATTTGATTTAGCTATTTTGTCTCATCCGGTTAAGGAAATAGGTAGCTGATATATTGCACTTTTACCTTAGCGCTAGGTATACTCTTGGTTGCTTGTTTTTGCAGAAAATGCACTAAAGACTTCTGGTGATTAGTAGTTTTTGTTCCCTACCTATGTTGAATACACTTATTGTAAGTCGCTTTGGATAAAAGCGTCTGCTAAATGACTGTAATGTAATGTAATGTAATGTAATGAAAGAATATATATTCAAAGATTTGCGCCACATTTTCACAATAAGCTCGGCACGCGGTGCCGTGTTATGAGCTTCGCGCTATGAGATCTGCTATTTTTCAATAGCTAAAGCATAACCTAAATGCTTAAAACACCAAAAGGGGTTCCCGCCCAGAATGGGTTAAAGAGGACGAATCCTTTCCAATAAATGTGTGTCTAATTTGCATTGACGTTACTAATAGTTATCAACGCAGATGTTGCACAGCATCATTGTGAAAGACTATACCTCGATTAACTCATTTACTGTAAATCAGTGTGTTCTCAACCTTTTCTTGGATCAGGGCCCACTTGAAAAAATCATCAAAGCGTTTGCGGCCCATACATCAGACCACGTTACAGTAAGTGGTCAGATGGGAGGGCCACGTGCACTTTCAGAGTATCTCTTAATTTTGACCCATTTTAAAGATTGAGTACCATGATTTCTTCCACCCTAAAACATGATCATCAGGTCTTATTGTTATATATAAGGAAAGTGTACAGTATTTGTTAAAATGTCGTCTTTATGTGGGCACCCCAAGGGGGCAGGCAGGCTTTCCAACGTTGAAGCTCTGGGTCCTAGTGGTAGGAGGAGGGACTACAGGCGGACCCGTGGATTCATGACCGGGAAACGTGCAGCTGGGCTTTAACGTTGAGCGCTCGGTTGCCCTACGTCACCCAGTACCTCAAAGTTGAGGTCCTGGGAGGGACTTCCGGCAGTCTTCCGGGTGCTTCAAAACGCCACTGAGCAACTTCCACTGACATGAATAGCTGGGGGGGCGGAGCTTCGCGCCAGTTCAGTCTCTATTATATATATACTCTATGGGGCACCCCCACCAGTTCATTAAGTATGCCTGGTTTGCCTGGTGGGTGGTGATGGGTGGTGATCCACCTGAACTTAAGCCGCTCCCACAGCTGTAGTTGTAAGATGAAGGGGGGGATGTCACTATATTACTGTTTTTTTCATTGGCACATTTGACTGTCAAGGGTTCAGCCTCCAGGAAGAAACCCTAAATACAAAGGGAATACATCATTGTACATAAAAACGACTCCAGGGCGTCTAATGAAGTACTGTCACCTCATAGACACACGTTTCAGATGGGTTCTTGCCACCCGCAGGCACGCGCATGAGACGAGCACGCGTGCGCGACAATTTCACGGGACTGCGCCCGCTCGCGTCAACGGCCCTCAACTTCTCTGTGCGTCCAACGTAATCACCCGCCTCTCATTGGAATGAATTACCAAGGCGCGTCAGTCGCTTCCTGTGTGAAAAGGCCTTAAGGTCGATTCTACAAATGCCTTCTAATTCAGTACTTCTAACACTTTCAGGATTTTTCAAAAATGTTCAAAAATAGCAGATGTATACAAGCTGGCAGCGCGGCGTCACTGTGGCGTGCTGCCAGAGCTCGTAGATCTGCTATTTTTTAATAGCCAACGCAAAAATCTAAAATGACACATGGATGCTTTCCAGTTTTTAATGGGGTTAATGATCAGTTGATCAGTTGATTATATATTCTGGCTTGGATCAATGGAACAAACGTAGTCTATTTCTATATGGTCTAAATGTTTTCTGGCCTATACTGCTGTGGTTGTGTCAAGGATCCCCAAATTGATGTATTTTTGGCCGCGGACCCCCATCTGAACATGTTTTGTGCCAGGGACCCCCAGAAGATTTATGTCACAATTATTGAAAATAATTCCAATGCCTTTCTTTCGTGATGCGAATAGCCAACATTAAAAAGGATAAAGTGGTTATAAGATGATTGTTATGCCCAAGGAATCCTGGGGGTCCCGGGACTCCACTTTGAGAACCAATGCTATACATTGTGGTTCTCAACCTGGGGGTCCGGGTCCCCATATGATTTTGGGGTGGTCCTTCAGTGAAGTAACCTTCTTTTTTTTTTGTAAACTTTATTTTTAATTTTTCTTCACATGACAATACACATGTACGCAAGAAAACACACAAAACACACAGACATATACAATGTCCAAGCCAGGACAAAGTTTTTTGGGGCTCTGTCCACTCTATACCTGAGTTTTTCCAGAGGCAGGAATGATAGAACTTTTTTTAGCCATTGTTGAAAGGAAGGTGCCTTATCCGACTTCCAATTAAGGAGGATTAGTCTACGGGCTAATAGGGATGCAAATGCCAAAGCATTTGCTTGTGGAGATGTGAGTGTACAGTTTGGGGGAAATTATGCCAAAAATGGCGGTGTGGAAAGAAGGTGTCACCACTGTTCCACACATATGAGAGAATACGTCAAATATTTGCTTCCAGTAGGTAGTGAGAAGTGACCATTTTTAAGAGCTTTTTAATACCACAAAAACGAAACATTGAGCTTGTAGATCGGCTATTTTCGCAATCATTATCTGTGTCAAACAAAATGGGGGGCGTTCAAATATTTTCGGGGGTCCCCAGTTCAAATATGATTATTGTGAGGGGTCACAGCCTATTGTAACAAACTCCATGCATGTGGGAAATAAAATCACACATCTTGTTGGTCAGTGATTGGTCGCAGCTTGTTGGTCAGTGATTTGGGCTATTTCTGAACAATTTTAAAGACAATTTGTGGGAAAATAAATACAAAAACAACATTTAATTCTATTTCAATTCAAAAGCTAAATATTGTGACAACAGAAAACACAGCTGGATATTATTGGGTTATAGTGACATGATAAAATATGTCCAGTGGTGTGTAAAGTAACTACTGTAAGTACATTTACTCAAGTATTGTACTGCATTTCCAGTGCTTTTACGTATACTCTACATCTCAGAGGCAAATATTGTGCTTTTACTCCACTACAATTATTTAAAATCTTCAGTTACTAGTAAACTTTGTAGATTTTGATTATTATTTTTTTAACGTTCTGTTTATTCTTTTTTTTTTTTTTTTTTTTTTTTACAAATGCAGAAATAAATTGAGAAATACAGAGTAACAAATACAAATACAAAAAACAAAAACAACACACACAAGGACAAAACAACACAAATCAAATCAAGACAACCATCAAGAAACAAGAAACCAAAAAAATCCAATCCAATATAGGACTAGTCATTATACAAATCAGTTCATGGTCACAAACTGACAAACATGATCCAGACAAGACAGGCAGGCTAGTCAGGTGACAGATATTCAGGTTCAGTCGGGGGCACGAGTGTAAGGCGTGTAAAACATGAGACAGGAAAGGCTGCCATACTTTACTGAATTTGGAGATTGAGCCACGCAATGTGCATTTAATTTTTTCCATTTTTTTAAAAGTACAGATATCCAACAGGTATAAAAGTACATAAAAAAGGTATAAAAAAAAGGTATAAAAGTACAGTATGTCAGATATCCAACGGGAATGTGAAGGAGGTAGATTTTGATTAGGCCTATTATTACAAAACATACATTAACCACATTGTGAGCTTGTAGATCTGTTTTCTATTTTTATACATTTCACACATTTGAGAACCCATATGAAACGGGACATTCTACATAATGAGAGTAAGTACTTTATACGTTTTTGCACTTTCAAGTCCATTTTGATACCACCAATACTTTTACAATTTACTACATTGTAGTAAATTGTAGTTCTACATTGCAGTATTGATACTTTTACCTAAAGAGATAAATACGAGCACTTTTCCCACCACTCAATATATATACGTCATGCCTCCCATTCCATAGTGTTGGTCTCGCCGAGACAAAAGGTTGACTTCACACAGCTGCAGCCTATTGTCACCCATCAACACCGCTGTTGTGACAAGCCCCCCGTGACCCCTGTGTTCCACAATCACATGATCACAACCGGGGAGGCCAAAGGTCACGGCTAATGGATGGTGGAGTGAAGCAAGTGGATTTAAGAGTGTGTGTGCGTGCGTGCGCGCCTGTGTGTAGTATATGTGTGTTTGTGTAATGATGTGCGCAAGCGCGTGCATGTGTGTAGTTCTGTGAACGTGTGCGTGTGTGTGTGTAGTACGTGTGTTTTTGTGTAGTGATGTGTGTGTGTGCATGTGCGTGTGTGTTTGTGCGTGTGTGCGTGTGTGTGTGTGCGCGCGCGAGCACGTGTGTGTGTGTGTGTGTGTGTGTGTGTGTGTGTGTTGGAACTGTCCACCTGCCTATGGAGTTGTTGTAAATCTAACCTATTATATCCACAACCATATGGTGTCTTTTAGAAGGCAGTAATTGGTAACTGTACACTAGACATTTTGAGGAGTCAGCATCATCGATCAGAATAATGTAGTATAAACGATGTCAAGAACCGTGTAGCATTTTGCACGTTTCTTCAGAGTGAATTCCATTGACAGTGCAACCCATATACTGCATGTGAGGGATCATCTGTGAGGGATTATAGATTTTAACCATTATTTTATACTTTGGCTATTCAAAAATATCACATACTGTACAATAAGCTCACAGCACGAGCTGTTTTTAAATGGTGAAAATGTGTGCAAATCTTTGAAGATTTATACTATTTTAAAGCATTTCTTGTTTTGTTTTGAACTGAAATCGTTGCTTCTGGGAGTCCTTAAGGAACAAAATAGCAATAGCATAGCAGGCAGTATACGTTTTTCGATAAAACTTTGGAAGACATTTTGTCTAAATTTGTTAAAATGTTGACCTGCTCTCTGTCTCACAGTGTAATGAAATGTGCCGCTGCTGCTTTGACTACATCTCATCTCTTTAGAAAATATATAGCTTTACAACATCAAAATAAAAGTCATCATCTCTTTAGAAAATACATAGCTTTACAACATAAAAATAAAAGTCATCACCTCTTTAGAAAATAAATACCTTTACAACATCAAAATAAAAGTCGTCATCTCTTTAGAAAATAAATACCTTTACAACATAAAAATAAAAGTAATCATCTCTTTAGAAAATACATAGCTTTACAACATCAAAATAAAAGTCGTCATCTCTTTAGAAAATAAATACCTTTACAACATCAAAATAAAAGTCTGCACCTTCTGGGGCGTGGTCACTCCAAACTTAGTCTCGCGTTACCAGACTGTTGCCTCTCGCAATTTCCAAATGCTTAAGTTCCATCATACAGTCTGGAGCAACAGAAGAGCTGTCATGAGTAAAATATAAAGCGGAAGTGGAGCCTCCTCCTCACTTCCGTTTCGTCTTTACAGTCACGCACATTTATCCTAATATAAATATAAATCAGGCTCCATCTTGCGCCACCCCTTACCCCTTATCCCTAAACTTATTTGCCATTTTTTACTATTTTAAAATGTTTTTTAATAGTAAAAAATGGTTTGGGCCTACGCTTGTTGCTTAGCAGAAAGGAAAAAAAAAAAAAAAAAAAGCTCTAAAGATATTTTAAAATATATCTTCGTGAACGGAAATGGCAGCGTGTAGTTCCAGACTCTACAGTTGGAGGCCATCGATATTGTCCTTTTCTTTTTGCTGAGGTTTGCGTGATCTGCACAAAAGGACAGTTAACCCATTTTGGGCGGGAAGCCCTTTTGGTGTTTTAAACATTGTTATAATTTAGCTATTGAAAAATAGCAGATCTACAAGCTCATAGCGCGCCACCGAGTGGCGCGCTACGAGCTTGTAGGTCTGCTATTTTTGAAAAATCGTGAAAATATTTATTTCAGAAAACTGGAGGATTTAGAAGGATTTTTTAAAATGTTGAGGTCAGGCCTAAATGGGTCAAATGATAAGGGACAATATCGGTGGCACCCAACTGTATATACGTAGCATTCAGGAGATTGTGGAATAGTTGTCTGGCTATACGCGAGACTACTCCAAACTTGACACGGGCTACAGGAAACACATCACATTAAGAACCGAGTCTATACACTCTTCTATCTCTCTCTCTCTCTCTCTCTCTCTCTGTCTCTCTCTCTCTCTCTCTCTCTCTCTCTCTCTCTCTCTCTCTCTCTCTCTCTCTCTCTCTCCCTCCCTCCACCTCTCCATCTCTCAGTATCTTTCGTGACTGGCAGAGAGTGATCCATCTTCATTGGGGGAGACGTATGTGCTGTTTTGACAGGCCGGCCTCTGACAGAGTAAGAGAGGAAGGAAAGCAGCACCCCTCCCCCCCCCCCCCCCCCCGCCGCCTCCCCCCAACGACAGCAAAAAGAGAGAGAGAGACATTATCAGCTGGGAAAAACACATCCGACCATCAATTACCGAAGCCTCAACCATCCCACCAACACTTTAGGTATCGGCTGTGTTGTCACCGGGCCGCCCGCTGCCTGCCCGTCTTCCTCAGTGTTGTTGCCGCCGCCCCGCGTGTTAAAGTGTCCAATCAATACGCTGAGTTAAAGGGGGCCTTTTCTCACCCACAATATATTTACACTGACACTGTATAGGCCTCAGCCTTCAGCGTAATTGATTCCCATGCAGCGAATGATCCTCCTCATTGCAGTCCGGAGCTCATTAGATGCTTTGTTTTAACCCGTGTTTTATACCGGGGATATAGCATGCATCCGTGTCATTTTAGATTTGAGCTAAAAGGAGGGGGAAAAAGCATTATTTTATACTATTCAATAAAGGGCAAGTCGCTTGCACACCTACAAAGGCGACAGGTGCGTATAGGAGAAGACCAAACAAGGGGCCCAACACACTTGTAAAAGACGAAACTCCCGCACACTGTCTTAAAATGTGAATACAAATTTAAAAAGTTTAATGGGAAACGGCCAATATGGCTATTCAAAAATAGCAGATATACAAACTCGTAGCGCGGGTCTATGCATATAGAGCACGAAGGTGAGAACCACTGATATAGTGATATACGTTTTTCAGAAAACTGTTAGGATTTGGATGACATTTTATAGAATCGGTCTTAATGGCTTATGCTTCCTATAGTCACTGTACTAAGTACAGTTTACACCATATGTTCCCAGCAGTATCCCTCAGTAAGGCTTTAAACAATGCTAGTTTCTATTCATTTTTCCTCGCCTTTTTTCTTTCTTTCAGTATTTCACTGAGTACGTGAATACTATATGGACACTATGGGATCACCCATCCTGTGGGAAGAGCAGTTAAAGCCATTAGCTCTCATTAACTGTCGAGGCAAATGAGTCGCCACTCGCCACACAACCACTTATGGTTTTGGGGTATATTTGTGAGATTATTTGAATAATTTAAAATGACTTTAAACGTATACAGTATGTGTTTAAGTCCTGTCCCCTGTTCTGTATTTGATACGGTATGTATGACATATATAGGAAAGCACCATGAAGTCATTGTGGTCCTGGTAATTTAATGTTAATTATACAGTTCACTGTCAAATCTCTGTGCCTTATTGGCTTTTCCTCAAAATGATATACAGTATGTCTCTTTGAGAGATGGCTAATCCATATCGGAGTGCAGTTTCATCAGTCCAACAGTTAAATAGGCTCATCATTGTTATTGAGAATACTCAATACCAATGACCCTCTTTCCATTTTGATTGGGGCACAGCCTTCATAGTGACACATCAACCAGTTCACTAAACTCTGCCCACAATTGACAGACAGACAGACAGACAGACAGACAGACAGACAGACAGACAGACAGACAGACAGACAGACAGACAGACAGACAGACAGACAGACAGACAGACAGACAGACAGACAGACAGACAGACAGACAGGAGAGAATGTGACAGGTGCTGAGAGGGATTTAATTGGTTGTCTGTCAGACTGACAGCTTGTCACTACACCTCTGTTTTGTTCTGGTGTTGTCACGGAATTAAGTTTCAAATCAGTCCTTTAGCTGAGAAGTGGTCTGTAATGAATTCCCCAACAATCCGCCACTATAGAGCAGTGGTTCTCTCCACCTTTTCAGTCCGTGACCCCCCCCCCCCCCCAAAGAAAAAATACATAAAAATAAATAAATAAATAAAAAATAAAATAAACCACTGCAAATTCAATTGAGTTTGACTTGGATCGGCTGTTTTCGAAACGTTTGCCTCTTTCTTACATTATTTGACAATTTGGCCAATGTTTGACCATTTTTACTGTAGTTTGTTAATTAGTTTTGATGCAGTAATGGCTTTTTTTGGGTGTGTTAATAAAAGTCTGAAAAGTCCATACGTCCATCTCAACGTTTTTGCCTGGGGACCCTCGGGAATGCTTTGGCCACGCCCTTTAAAAAATAATAATTTGGGGACCCCCCAAAATAATAAGAACTGTCTTCCAAAAATAAACAAATTAGCCCGGTGGTTTGACTCATAATGGATATGAAGCATCAACTGACGCCGTGAAAACGCTAACGTTACTGCCACCAAATTAATACAATTTTCGCCAGAAACAGACTTTATCAAATATGACTGACTGACTATCGTAAAGGATGCAGAGCCACATGCCTCCTGGCCTTGGAGTTGAAGTCTCTAGTCTGGTGCCTTCATGGTTCTGTCTCCCTTTCAGCGTCTCTACCGCCTCTCTCAGTGCTTTTCAACCCTTTTCATGTCAAGGCCCATTATTTATTCTGCATTTGAGCCACGGGACCACCATTTGATAAGATTTGGCCTCTCAGACATAAACAAATATTTTGTTGTTGTTGAATAAGATGTAATAAGATGATGCGTATGATGTGTGTAGACTTGTAAATTAAGTAATGCAGATGTTGAACAATAATTCAAAAATAATAAGACTGAATTGAATTTGACTACATCAACATTTGCTGTCAAAATGAACACTGCGATGCAGTAAGCATTAGTTTAATTCATACAGGTTTATGTGTGATCGGTGTTGAAGGGGAACACATGTAATGCAGCCCCTCGGTTGTACTCAGTCGGGGATGGAGATGAAAAGACATCAGCCATTACTTCATCCGTCCATGATGGCCGCCCATCGCAGCCAACGAGCGGCGGCGGCGCTAAATGCTCCCATAAGTGTTTGCTTGTAAAGAGGATTTCTTTTCCTTTTTTTTCCTTCTTTACAGCAGCGGCAAAACCGGGGCAAAACATTCACCGCGGGAAGATTGGAGATGAAAAGAGTCGAGAGAGATTGAGAGGATTGGAGCTGAGGAAAGAATGTCAAAAAGAGAGGGAGAGAGAGAGAGATGGGGGGGGGAAGAGAGAGAGAGAGAGAGAGAGAGAGAGAGAGAGAGAGAGAGAGAGAGATGGGGAGGAAAAAGAGAGGTTAAGAGGAAGAAGAAGGAGAGAGAGAGAGAGAGAGAGGGCTTTTAAAAGGATTTTGTCGGTTATTGACTGGTTGCACTCTTCAGCTAATAGCCATTTAAAGATTATGGGCCTGCTGGTGGAAATCAAGGCCTCCATTGTTTGCCTTATTGCATTCTGGCAGATGGGGGCTGACACAACAACACGCAGGATCCCTCCGGGCACGCTTCGCCCCGGAGCCCCCTACCTCCATCAGCACATCTCCTATTGAACCGGCCCTAATAACTAGCCATGAATTATTAATCCATGTACCATATTGAAGGCACGGAGCGAAAGAGGGAAAGAGAGAGAGAGAGGAGGATGAGAAAAACAAGGGGGATTGTGGGCCGCGGCAAGAGAGCACGAGAGAGAGTGATTGGCGGAACAGGTGCCAGTTGGATGGAAAAAGTCTGAAAGAGTCCCACGGCGGCTATTTCTCGGAACGGGCGAGGACATTCCGATAACCGGCACGGGAAGATAAAATATATATTCATTAAACGTCAAGATTGCTGATGAAATGGGTCCGATCCATTAGTGGCCAGCGGAGCGGCCAGTTAATGTTTCCCGGTTGTTCCGATCGAGGGCGGGTCGGGGTTGGGATTGGCTTTTAGAGTTTGGCTATATGTTATTGCTGCCAGTGGTGGAAACGGCACCAGTCGCTGTGGAAAGAGGGGGGAGAAAAGTTTCCTATAGTGCTGGGAGCAGGTGTCGTTCAAACGGAGAAAACATCTACTAAACAACAACGTGGAAATTCGAGGCAAATGCACCTGTTGTTGGTGGTGAAATTGAATAAGTTGTGCCGAAGCTTTGAGGCGGCGGCGGGTGAAACCGATTGCTGATTTGTAGTTGTTTGAATGTGTGATATCCTTCTCTGCTGAAGTGATTTATTGGTCATGGCTTGATGGGTGACTGATGCTTAAGCCCTTTGGCCTTTTTTTTCCTTTGTAGCTGACAACCATCCTATGGCTTGTTGGGGTCAAATAGCACCAGCAAATAAAGTGTTATACAGTTTCACTTCACTCAGTGGGTTTTCAGTCACAGAAAAACAAAAACAAACAAAAAACACATCAGACTAATTTTGTAATACTCCGCCCTGTGAATAACCAAATCATTGCTATGTGCAGCCCTGCCCAGGCCAGTAGAGTACAACTATATAGATCAAAATGTACTCCATAGTGTTATCACATATCAGCAGATACTATAGGACCTAGTAACTGTAGAAACAGACTTGTGGCTTTAGAGAGCTGCCAGGTATAGGTCAATGGCAACCAGGTGTCAAAATATGTCATGTTTTCTAAGATCTGTTAATACTGTATCTTGGTATCCAGAAGCAAATCTTTGCTTCTGGGGAGGTCCCTGGAACAACATATTTTCAGATGGGGGTCGGCGGCCAATTACACATATTTCTGGGGGTCCTTGAGATCAAAATGTTTGAGAACGACAATACCATCCATCCGTCCATCCATCTTCAACCGCTTATATCCGTAGTCGGGTCGCGGGGGCAACAGCTCCACCAGAGTGCTCCAGACTTCCCTCTCCAGAGCAACATTAGTGACTTCCTCCTGGGGGATTCCGAGAAGTTCCAAGGCCAGTGAGTCGATGTGTTTCCTCCAACTGCGCCTTGGTCTGCCCTGGGGTCTCCTCCCAGTGGGACGTGCGTCGAGGACCTCCCTAGGGAGACGCCCGAGAGGCATCCTAACCAGATGCCCGAACCACTTAAGCTGGCTCCTTTCCAGGCGAAGGAGCAGCGGTTCTACTCCGAGTCTCTTTCGTGTGACTGAACTTCTCACCCTAAGGGAGATGCCAGCCACCCGTCGAAGAAAACTCATTTCGGCCGCTTGTATTCGCGACCTTATTCTTTCGGTCATGACCCACACTTCATGACCATAGGTGAGAGTAGGAACGAAGATTGCTCGGTAAACAGAGAGCTTTGCCTTCTGGCTCAACTCTCTTTTCGTCACAACAGTGCGGTACAGCGACTGCAATACCGCCCCCCTGCCGCTCCGATTCTCCGGCTGATCTCCTTCTCCGTCCTCCCCTCACTCGTGAACAAGACCCCGAGATACTTGAACTCCTTCACCTGGGGTAATGCCTCATTCCCTTCCCGGACTGAAACAGTTTTTCAGAAAACTGTCAGGAATTAGAAGGCATTTGTAGAATCGTCCTCAGGTCTAAATGGGTTAATTAAGGTCTTAATGTCACCATCACCTTTCATTCACCAAAACTATGCTATTTAGCTTTTGCTGAGAATATAGTTGATGTCACGGTGTCTGTGTACAGTATTAGTTTCAAGGTTGTTTCTTTTTCCCCCAAATCCATTTCAGATGCAGTAATGTGAGTGTTATTGAAGGAGCATTGGCAGAGGAATGAATGCAGGGGAAACCCACCACGTTTAAAATAATTGAACAACATTTATACGTATGCCGCTCTCTCTCCAACCCATCAAAACCGGGAGAGCATCTGTGTCATTTTAGATTTGAACTGCTTTAATCATTATTTTACACTTTGGCTATTCAAAAATAGCAGATACCGCTATACAAGCTCACAGCAACGTCATGCTGCACACTTGTAGATCTGCTATTTTTTTTTGTGGAGGAGGTCCCTGGAACAACATATTTTCAGATGGATAATTGTGGGGGTCCTTGACATGAAAAAGTTTTGAGCACTACTGATATAGCAGTTTTCATAAAACTGTAAGGATTCAGAAGACAGTTTGTCGACTGCCAGCCTCCTCCGCTGCACCACTGGCTAACATTAGGAATGTCTTTTTTGCTGCCTCCGTTTTTTTTCTTCTTTTTTTTTCTCTCAAAAAAATGAGCCATGAGCTGACAGTGAATTAAAAAGCCTGTGGCTCAGAGGCTGCTCTCGCTTCCCGTCGATTTGAAATGAAGTCTACCCAGCGCCTGATGAATTGAATTTCCTGTGTCAAAAAAGCCCACAATTCGAAAGGGAAAATAATGAAGAACGCCCGAAGAATCCCCTTTTCAGATTTCATTATGAAGGAGAGGTTCTAATTGTGAGGAAATTAAATTCTTCTTCTAGATACAATAGAAGCCCCCGCCACCCCACCCCACTCCACCGGCGCACACGCCACCACCTGCAGCGCATGCTGCCACCCCACCCACCCAAGCATGTGTTGATGATGGTGGCAAAGGAGGATGTTTTTCCTGCTTTTAAGCTCTCTTCAAAGCAACTCCCTTACTGTATCTCCTGGCAAACGACCACTGTGAATGAGCGATGAGAATAACGTCAGCAGCCTGTGGTAAAGCCTGCATGTGGCACTGTGTGTGAGTTGACCTATAGCTCCGACCGGAACCTCTCCCTCAGCTATATACTGCAGGTTCCTCTTCGTAGCAGTGTTCATTTAGTTGACTAAGACTAAAAGACTAAACATATTTTTGTATTTAAGTAAGTAAGTAGCCTTGCCGAGCCATGAGGCCCATAGGTCAGGAGCCTATCTCCTGTTTCTGTAGCGTGAGGCAGCTTGATGTACAAGTACACCCCCTGGACATGACGCTAGTATGTCGCAGGGACTTACCCCCAATCCAACCCTTGATTTTTGTATTTAGTGGACTATAAGACTAGACTAAGACTCAACAAGTTCAGATGACTAAACGTGTTCTCCCTCCTTAATTTCCTGTCTATCGTCACTTGTATCAATAAAGACGAAATGCCAAAAACAAATCTTAAAAAAAAAAAAAAAAAAGTACAAAAATAGGGCTTACTGTGACATTTTAACACTGTGTGTGTGTGTGTAATACTTTTTCATGAATCTAAATATATTTATATCGGTGTGTCACTGCAGTCAAATCCAGCTGACTGGGGGCTTGGCTCAAGTTGGCTCTGGTTCTGGCTGCAGCACTGTATTTTCAAACGAAACAAAGGGCTCAGTATATATAGTTTTTGTTTAGGGCCCTCAGAAACCTGGTGATGTGGATGGGTGGGTGCTCCTGTTTCATCACTTACAAAGTCATCTACGGCAATAAGCTGCTGCTGGAAAAGGGCCAAGACCCAGAGACAAACGGGCTTCCAACGAGACCGCTGGCTGCAACGGCATATACCTGCACCGCTGCACGCATCTGAGGAAAAAAACAGTAGATGTTTTCATCGTGTCCATATACAGTAGGTCTGCTTCGAAGAAAAACATGTGTATCTTATTTCAAAAGGAAAACTGGCATGGCAGAAAAAGACTCTCTGCATAAACTATCAAGGAAGACTCCTGGCTTAGACGGAGACTGAGAAAATATTTTTTTTATTTTTTATCCTCTCCCTCTGCCAACCTGGGGAGAGCCCCAAACTGAGCTCATGCTTCGTTCAATGCATGAGGAGTTGAGCAGGCCGCTTCTCATCACCTGACAGGGTTTTCCCTGTAGGATGTAACGCGTGGAAAGGAACACCCCATTCCAACCAGTTCCTTTCCCCTCCATCAGGCGCCCCGGCTTACCAGGGGGAGGCAGTATAGAGACCCTAGGGAGGTGTATGCACTTTAGATATAGCACCGACGATGGTCCTAGGACCGAAAACCTTTGCCACTTTTTTGCACCCCTCACTTTGAGCACAGAGCAATAGATGCTATTTTTATTTTATTTAATGTTTATCCCATGATTTTGCAAACCAATTTTTTCACCCAGTGCCAATTATCTAATTCTACACTTCCTCTGCCAACCTGGGGGGTTGCTTCATGCTTCCTTCTATGCATGAGGAGTCCAAGCTGCTTCTTTTCACCTGACAGGGGAGAGTTTCCTTGGCCGGACGTAGCACGTGGAAGGAACATGTTATTCTGACCAGTTCTTCTCTTCAAATGGGGGTCCGCGGGATAATTGGTGTCAATTTGGGGGTCCTTGACGTGAAAAAGTTTGGGAACCACTGGCGTATGGCACTGCAGAAAGACATACAGTATGAATGATGAAACAAATGATGATTTGCAGGGTACCGAAACTGCAATTCGTTCATACATCATCCGTGATCATTTGCAGATGCTGTCGTTTGTCTGTAATGTTGATCTGTTTTTAATTTAACCCATTAATACCCGAGGCCGATTCTACAAATGCCTTCTGAATCAGCAGTTCTCAAACTTTCAAGATTTGTAAAGAATGTTCATAAATAGCAGATATGCAAGTTCACAGGCTAGTGCTATGTGAACTTTTATATTTTGAATAACCGACAAAAAAAATCTCAAATGACACGTTTTTTAGAATTTAGATGAATATAGGTTAAGCCTGTTCTAATGTTGCGTGTTCCATCGCAAGTCACTGTAATGTTTATTAAAATTTACGAATTACGAAAATCGTATCAACCTGACTGTATGACTGTCAGCCGTGTCTATTGCACTCTGTAGCAGGGCTTCCCAAAGTGGCAGCTGTGGCACCCTAGGGTGCCTTATTGACGCAAGTCCAGGGGTTGCCGCAGAACACTTTGATAATAGTTGGAATTTATGAATGTCACTTCAATTTAATCACATAGACCTTCTATACTTATATTAGTAAAACGGACTAAGTCTCTTCACCAAAATCTACAAGCTCACAACGCACTTGGGATGCGTTGTGAGCTTGTAGATCGTCTTTTTTTGGTAAATGTCCCCCCCAGAATACGAGGCATGACCATTGCCTGGGGTGACTAACTAACTAACTAACTAACTAACTAACCAACTGACTGACGGGAAATGGACGTTTTCATAGTAAATGCGACATGCGGTCGCAAACAATTGCACTTACTGCAAGTACAGCACTTAAGTAACTGTATACTTGGTTACTTTGCACCACTGGAAAGACGGGCTTCCTCTTTATCACCCGCTCATCCTACTACACGTTTTGTTTTGATCTCCGTCAGTGACACGTTGCAGAAAGTCTCCTGTGCTTGCTACATCGCTGGCGCCAGCCGGGTCTCTGCACCCAGTCAGCCTCCACCAATCATTCAACGCCAGCTCTAAATAGAGGTGAAATTAATCACCTCATGGTGTCTTCACTACTTTGTCTTCGACACAACACCAAGGTGCAACCGTGAGGCCTTTTCATTCCAAAGTGGCACAGTAGATATCTATCTAACTCGTGTGTGTACGTTCGATTATTTTAACCACTTAAGCACTATTGTATGCACTTCGTCGTACAATGGTGTCGTATCATTTTACAGTCATGACTTATAGGAAAATTGGAATGCCAGGTTGAAAGTGATTAAATACCTTTTTAAAAACATTGTGCTTGATATGTTTCACTTAGCGAAAAGCACATCCTTGCCTGCCAATGACGAAGATTAGTTCTTGACAAATGTTCTCATATACAGTTCAGCGTGGTACTTGCGTAAAACAGCAGGGTGCCGTCACTGCCCTCAGCATGAGATATGAGGGAGATTTGTGCAAGCCAGAGCAACTGTTGAATGCAACACACAGCATCATTGGTGGACACACATCATTGGTGGACCATCATTGGTGGACCATCATTGGCGGATACATCATTGGTGGACACACATCATTGGTGGACCATCATTGGCGGATACATCATTGGTGGACACACATCATTTGTGGACACACATCATTGGTGGACACACATCATTGGTGGACACACATCATTGGTGGATAGATCATTGGCGGACACACATCATTGGTGGACACATCATTGGCGGATACATCATTGGTGGACAGTTGGACACACATCGAAGCACAGTCTTACACTGTGTGTGTGTGTGTGTGTGTGTGTGTGTGTGTGTGTGTGTGTGTGTGTGTGTGTGTGTGTGTGTGTGTGTGTGTGTGTGTGTGTGTGTGGGGGGGGGGGGGGGGGGGGGGGGAGGGAGAGAGGGGGGGAGAGATGGGCAGAGCAAGAAAGAGAAAGACATGAGGGTAAGAGGAGAGAGAGACAAATACAGAAAGCGCCTGCAGGCAATGAATGAATGGGATGTGTGTAATTGCGCGTGCGTGTGTGTGTGTAGGGGTGGGGGCATCTGAACACTAGAGCAGGTCAAAATGAACACCATCTGGGTACATGAAAGGGAGGGGGTGAGAGGGGGGGCGGTGGGGTGAAATAAAGCAAAAAGCACCAGCAATGCCAGCATGCGTCCTGTATACCGGTACCAGCTAACCGCCCCCACGACCTCCGGCAACCCCTGCCCCCCCCCCCCCCACACACCACATCATCAGCTGGAACATAAGGAGTGGCCCTGTTTAGCCATTTAGGCCGGACGTCTGAAATTTCTGTATCAGTGGTGCTCAATATTTCATGTCAACGACCCCAAAAATGATATGTAATTGGGCCACCGACCCCCATCTGAAAATATGTCGTTCCAGGAAACCCCTCAGAAGCAAAGATTTGAGTTAAAAACGTTTGCTGTGAAAGAATATATATATTCAAAGATGATTTGTGCCGCATTTTTACGATTTTTCAAAGACCGGAAGCAGGCTGGGAGTCTATATTATTTACAATGGAAGAGTGAACGATTCTCTAGCTCCATGGTCACTGAACTAAACGTTGGACCCGATCGTCACAAGGCAATTAAGCCACACAATCTTCCCGTGGTTTTCATACTAAAATGGCTTTTTTTGCGGTATCTATAGCACCAGTAAACTTATAGGAGGGTGGCAAGATTTTCCGTCAGACGCCGGCGGTGCCAACTAAGGATTGTAAGATTTGTGAACATTGTCGCAGTGGCTCCAATTAATCGGGATGTGTATAGTCTATTAACACAATCAGTGCCGGAAGTCCTTCAAAATAGGAGATCTGGAAACCCATGACCCGGAAACAATCCACTAAAAAAGGTTTACTTTACATAGCTAGCTTACATTGCGATCGTTTTAGTTTATACGATATATGATCCAAAAAGCGTTCATATTTTGCGGGAGAGACGGATGAGGAGCAGAAATGAAGCGCCAGTATATCCCTGGATTAGGAGAGACGAGTCATTCTTTCCGCCGCGCTAACGGCTAGGTCAATGGTAAGCTAACAATTGCCTAGAGTGTAGCATACGGTAGCCGAAAGGCGAACTGACAAATAAAAAAAAGGAAAAAATTCAGAATATTCTTATCTCGCCCCGTATCATTGAGGATGCACTAAGACGTCCTCACACGTCGGATGTACGCGTCGATTGGGACCCCTAGGACGTGTGGCAACGTCCTATGTACGGAAACGGTTAAGTGGAAAAAGAGGCTGAAAAACAGCCAAAAAAGACACACACATCTTAACCTAATAGGCTGGGTGCCGGATCAAAAACAGTAATAGTTCAACAATGAGAAAAGACCGCACACCATTTTCTTCTCCCAGAAATATCTGTACTTTGGTGTACCATTGATGAAGTAAGGATATTTCTGGGAGCAGAAAATGGTCTGTTCTTATTCTTGAACGATAAAATAAATATGAACCATCTTTTGCAGTATAGTAGTAGTAGCAGTAGTAGTGGCCAGGGATGTACAGAGAGTGTTAGAGGTAGCCTGGTTAATAAACCAGACCAAATCAGCCGTTGGCAAAAAAAAGTTGCCTACCAGCGGATTACGGTCTGGCGAGGCTCAGTAGCACGCCTCTTTCCTACAGCAGAGAACAGGTCGGACCAATCGGGACACGGTATGCAATATGGGCGGGCTTTGGTACAGTGACGTTCAATGCTTGAGACTTTTGACTGACAGTAGCTCTGACCAATTGCGTCAAAGAGAAAATGTTCCCCGGGAAATGAAATCCAAGTGGAGCCAGCCCAGACTGATATACCGCGACAGTGTTGTGTGATATTAGTCTGGTTTATTAGCCAGGCTATGTTAGAGGGGCAGGGGCCTGCAATCCTGTAAGAGGACACTTTTGGACAAAAAATGCGAAAATAGCTGATCTACAAGCTCTCAACGCGTCATGCTGCGATGCGTTGAGAGCTTGTAGATCAGCTATTTTCGGGGCACAACCCAGCACTCTTTATCTACTGGAGATGCAGGTGTAACGACATGGATTTCGACACAAATGTGTTCAATGCTAAATGCTGCGTTCAAGTTCAGGAGACTTAACCATAGTAATTTGTGGTCTGGAAAGGGCACTTGTTTTACAGACGGGTAAGGGCTGAAGCCCCCTTTGATGTCTATATGTGTGCACGTCCCTGTGGCAGTGTAGTAGCGTATAGTGGTCGTATCAAGGGGCCAGTGAGGCTATCCAACGTTGAAGCACTGGGCCCTAGTGGTAAGAGGAGGGACTGCAGGCGGACCCGTGGAAGTATGATTGGGAAACCCCGTGCAGCTGGGCTTTAACATTGAGCGCGTTTGCATTTCCGCATTTTGGGCACCAAATTTTCGTGCCCAAATCGAAAAAAAGGCGGAAGTAGAAGGCTCTTCCGGGTGCTTCAAAACGCCACTGAGCAATTTCCACTGACATGAATAGCGGGGGGGGCGGAGCTTCGCGCCAGATCAGTCTCTATCCTTTTATATACTCTATAGTGGTCGTATTCACGCACACAGCCATTGCACCCTCCCTCCCTCAATCCTCCCTCCCACAAACGCCCTCCTCTCTCTCAAACCCTCAACCCCTCTGGCCACGCCCACCTCTCCCTCTGCTCTTATGCCCCTGTGAGGTATAAGCGGATCATTGAGAGAGAGAGAGAGAGAGAGAGAGAGAGGAGCCACAGGCCACTTGGTCTGGCTGACAGTCAGCTCGTCTCTCTAATGGGCCTGGCTGTTTATTCTGTGCCGGCTGGAAGTGGATTAGCTGGAGGTAATTATAGTTAATGATCTGCCTGCCGCGCCCCGCTGATCTGTACTCACCCGTTCGCTTTTGCCGTGCGTGGCCTCCTCGTCGGCGCGGTTGCAGCTATAGCGCCGTAGCCGCGGGGGCACCGTTAATATGGGGATAATGTTACCTATTAGAGCCTATACACAAAAAGGGGGAAAGAAAAGGGGGGGGGGGGGTGATGTTGTACGCGGGGGATGATGGGAGAGAGGGGGAGGGGGGAGGAGGGGGGGCTGCCTTGGTGATAGGGATTTGTCAGAAGGATTTGACTTTTGTGAATGGTTTCCTTTGCACATATGTTCTGTGGTTAATCTACACATGCAGCAGTGGTTCTCATGTCTTTGGCTGTGGACCCTCATCTCAAACATATTTTGTGCCAGGGACCCCTGGGGGTACATCGCAATTAAAGCTGCTACAGTATAAGCAATAATATGTCATAATTTTAATGACCTTTTTATTTTATTTTTTGTATTCAGACAGCCAGCAATGGGTAAAACGCTCCCAAAAAGAATGTAGTCTCTGTGACACATCTATAGGGGCAGCAATCTGCATTCAAAGATTTTCCTAGAAGCTTTGTCATTGGTCGATTTGCCTGTCTACTTCCTGATTGGTTAGTCATTTCGACCGGGTTTCTTTCGACCAATGACAAAGCTTCTAGGAACATCTTTGAATGCAGATTGTGGCCCCTAGATGTGTCACAGAGACAAAAAAACATCTGAGAGCGTATTAGGCCTACTCATTGCTGGCTCTCTGAATAGCAAAAAAAAAGAGAAAGTAATTAAAAATTTGACATATTATTGCTTTAACTGATTGTAATAATTGAATACTTTATTAGTCAGAAATGTGAACGGCATGTGGTACCATCAGACATTTGAGGCTAAAAGGATAACACAAAAAGTTCCTGCATGGGGGACTTGTTTCCATTGCGTGTATTCAATTAATCAAGATAGAGGCAGTGACTATTATAGTTGCAGCAGTTTTGTGTGACTTTCATGCCAACCATAATTTGGGTCAGATTATTATTATTATTATTATTATTAGCAGTCCAACACTCATGTTCACTAGGCCTATATAATACGGCATTTTGTGGTGCCTCAGATATAAACCTATTCAATTTTCCCATGTAGAGATTTCGGAAATTAAAAAAGACATTATTGTAAGCCTGGAACCAAGCCACGAAGCTCCTGGTTAAATCATGGAACCAAGCCACCGAGGCTCCTGGTTAAATCATGGCCATAAAACATTGGATTCTGTGCCAAACATTTTTAACCCGACAAAAAAGGTTATTTATTAGACATGTAACGATTCACTCAACTCACGATGCGATTCGTATCACGATATGATGTTCACGATATTTTAAACAAAAAGAAAATTCCAGAAAAATGTACCCCCCCCCCCCAAGCTTTTTTCACATTTTTTATTTAACTACATTGCAAAAGAAGTAGCATTACTTTTGACAGTGAAGAAATATATAATTGCCTTCCTTGATGAGCATTAACGACCATCATCACCTGGGCACAGTCACAGACACACAGCTCCCCTCTACAGTGCTCTACTACTGAAAGTGACTCATTTCTCTCCAAAAGCACTTGAATATGATGGAATATGACTAAAGTGTAAATCTTGAAAAAACAAGAAGGTGGCCAATAGCCAGAGTGCCAATATTTTATTAGGACAGCAGGTAAGACAAAAATGAATCCAACGTTTCGGCGGTTAAGCCTTCATCAGGGAAGGAATATGACTAAAGCTCACATTTCACATCACACACAACATAATTCACTAGCCCCTCTAAAAAATATATATATATCGATTTTTTTATTTCAATAAATCGATTCATATCGTCGGGATTAATATCGATATATATCGATATACGATATATCGTTACATGCCTAGTATTTATTAAATTTACCGTAATACTCTATAGCCTGTCATATAATTAAACGTTATTCCAAAATTCTGTTGTGTCCTTGAGCAACACACTGACTGAACCCCTCATTGCTC
The DNA here is from genome assembly GCF_951216825.1 of Electrona antarctica. Taxonomy (NCBI): domain Eukaryota; kingdom Metazoa; phylum Chordata; class Actinopteri; order Myctophiformes; family Myctophidae; genus Electrona; species Electrona antarctica. Next base: position 53,134,997 of record NC_136806.1, read on the forward strand.
CCAACCAGCAGGTTGGTGCCTTGCATGGTTTCCTCTACCGTCGGTGTGTGAAGGGGTGAATGTGAAGTAGTACATTGTAAAGCACTTTGGAGAAAAAAGTGCTATAAATGCAGTGCATTTACCATTGCAGAAAAGTCCCTTTCCTAACGTCACTCTCAGCTCCAACATTTTTCAACTGCAACTTGTTCAGGGCATAGCACAGACATAATGGAGATACAGACCATTACTTTAGCTGTTTGTCTTCATTAAAGTCAGCGCAAGGTTTAAAGACATGCCTGGACTGCAACATTTTGGCAACAGCTTTCTAATATTGAGTTACATATTTCAAATATGTCAAGAACAAATCTTTCCTTAACCTGCAAGTATCCCCCGAACATGCACACATGCGCACGCACGGCACGCACGCACGCACGCACACACGCGTGCACGTGTGCACACACACAGTATTCAGTACATGCAACTATATGAATTAATGAGATATTGTATGAGAACAAGAAAATAAGCACAATAAGTAACCACTAATAAGTAAGTATACATAAGTGAAGTCAAATTTTACCCAGGTAAATATTTGAGCTCTGTTTTCTCAGGTGCCTAATTTAAAACAGTTGTGCAAAGAAAGCACAATAAGTGTAGACAAATGTCATTGGTGTTGTACTTGGCAGAGCTGCGTGTTGCATGGTTTGGTTTGCTGTTCTTGGCATTTGACGGTGACATGAGTCAAGCAGGTTGCCTGGGCTAGGAGGGCAAAGGCAAGTTCAGTGGAAAGTTAAGGGAGTATACTATAGGCAATCCATTCCACGCACACACAAAGAGGATTTCAAAAGTGAAAGCTGAGTCGTTCAGTGCAAGTTGTGCAACATCAGGACATTCATTGATCCTTATATTGAATGGTAAATGGTGCATTTATATATGCCTTTATCCAAGGCGCTTTACATAGATTCTGCATTACATTCACCCATTCACACACACACACACCGATGGCGGCGGAAAGGCACCAACCAGCACATCAGGAGCATTTAGGGGTTCAGTGTCTTGCTAAAGGACACTTCGACACTAACTCTGGGGGAGCCCGGGTTCGAACTGGCAACCTTGCGGTTACCATCTGTCTGTCTGTCTGTCTGTCTGTCTGTCTGTCTGTCTGTCTGCCTGCCTGCCTGCCTGCCTGCCTGCCTGCCTGTAAATGGTGCATTTATATAGCGCCTTTATCCAAGGCGCTTTACATAGATTGTGCATTACATTCACCCATTCACACACACATTCATACACCGATTGCGGCAGAAGCCATGCAAGGTACCAACCAGCACATCGGGAGCAATTTGGGGTTCAGTGTCTTGCCCAAGAACACTTCGACATGTAGCCAGGAGGAGCCGGGATTCGAACCGCCGACCCATGGATCATTGGACGACCTGCTCTACCTCCTGAGCCACAGTCGCCCTGTCTGTCTGTCTGTCTGTCTGTCTGTCTGTCTGTCTGTCTGTCTGTCATCTATAACCTTCTATAACCTTCTATAACCATATATGCTGATCTCTGCATGATGCATCTGTCTGTCTGTTTCCCTTTTGTGACAGACAGACTTTTTAACACATTAAAAGTATACTCATTATGCAGAATGTTATCATATATGTCTAAAATGGATAAATATTTGTTTAAAAATATCAGATCTACAAGCTGAGCTGAAGTGGTTAATGTATGTTTTGTGATAATAATCAAAATCCACAAAGCAGTAACTAGTAACTAAAGTTTTCAAATAATTGTTGTGGAGTAAAAGTACAAAATTTGCCTCTGAGATGTAGTGAAGTAGAAAAGTGCAGAAAATTGGAAATACTCCATCCATCCATCCATCCATCCATCCATCCATCCATCCATCCATCCATCCATCCATCCATCCATCCATCCATCCATCCATCCATCTTCAACCGCTTATCCGTCGGGTCCTGGGGGATCCCGAGACGTTCCAAGGCCAGTGAGTCGATGTGTTTCCTCCAACTGCGCCTTGGTCTGCCCCGGGGTCTCCTCCCAGTGGGGCGTGCCTCAAGGACCTCCCTAGGGAGACGCCCGAGAGGCATCCTAACCAGATGCCCGAACCACCTAAGCTGGCTCCTTTCCAGGCGAAGAAGCAGCGACTCTACTCCGAGTCTCTCCCGCGTGACTGAACATGCCAGCCACCTGTCGAAGAAAACCCATTTCGGCTGCTTGTATTCGCGACCTTGGTCATGACCCCACACTTCATGACCATAGGTGACAGTAGAAACGACAGTTCACAACAGTGCCCCTGCCGCTCCGATTCCCCGGCTGATCTCCTTCTCGGGGTCTTGTTCACGAGTGAGGGGAGGAAATACTCCAGTAAAGTATTTAGTTACTTCACACCTTTTTTTTATGTCCATATATGGGCCACTGATCCAACCAACCTCCCACTCAGCACGTCACTCCTTTAGGTTCTTGGCAATTAGTGTTGATTAGTGTAGTTTGAAGTCGGGTGGTCGGGTGGTTCATCTCGAGATACATGGGGAACGCACGCACGCACGCACGCACGCACGCACGCACGCACGCACGCACGCACGCACGCACGCACGCACGCACGCACGCATTCTGCACATGTATAGAAGAATATTGTTTGACATTTAAACATACGCAGAAATGTCAGAGCCGGTCAGGTTTAGCGGTTTAAATCTTATTTGATTTGGTTTGGTGTGACAAATCTGCCAGATCGACACCTTTACAAACACGTTGAGCAAAAATAGATGATCTGTGATATTGCGATAAAGAATATATCTGACTTTCCCACACCACACACCTTGAACGTGATCAATAATAGAGAAATCACATTGCAGATCATACACTTACAGTACCATGATACCAATGGTGCTGCACTCACAAGGGCATAGGAATACCCTGCAGGAGCCATTATTTGACCCCTTATTTGACCTGGTTAGCGCTCACTGACACTTAAAGAGCACAATGCAATCAGGAAATGTTCCTGGGTTATGGTCATTGGTCAATATGGTCATGCTAACCTCTTTTATCTCATGTTGGAGCACTATGCGTTATGGGAACTTGAGACCTTTTCTTCTGAAACGAAACATGCACACACTCTTCCCCCCATCAGAAGATGAGCCGGACGGAACAGAGAGAGAAGAGGGACATATCAGGGGCGGGAAAAACAATGACGTCTGGTGGAGGCCATTTCTCCTCTCGTTTATCTAAGCTTCTGAAATGCACCAGTAATAGCAACAAAGTGGTTTTTCGCCCCAAAATGAAGTTTTACTTAATCAAATCAGTGGGGTTAGAGAAACATATCTCCACGTGAAAAGGACAGGACACATCAGGGTTAAACGGATTACGTCCCGTTAAACAGAGGTTTCAGAGTCTCCATCTCAGACACATTTTCCAGGCCTTTTTCCAGTAATTTTTGAAAGCCTTCAAGCTGTAATAAAATATCACTTTTTGTGCATTTTGTGCATTAAACACTCTCTGGTCTCATCGCATCTTTTCTGATAATAATCACATTTCTGCTCCTCTTCTAACCCCCCCCCCCCTCCCCCCTCTGCCTATTCCCATCTCCCCTTTTAAAGCACTTTGCTCCTGTTTCAGTTTGAAGATGACACTGACTTGGGGGCCTATATCTAAACTGCTCCAAATGGAAAGCTTTTGGCTGCGGGGCTTTCTCTTTCTTTCTCTCTCTTACCGCCGGTGACGCGTCGTCGCGTCTCGAGTCGACTGTGCCGGAGCGCGTGTGTGTGCACGGCACGCACAAGCAATCAAGCACCTGCACACACACACAAACAGTGCGCACACATTCCCGCACGCACGCACGCACGCACTCACGCACGCACGCACGCACGTGCACACGCACACACACACCATCTCACCCCTCTCTCAGGGACCCTCGTAAAGTGCTCAGGATGCTTCATAATGCAGAGAGGATCATTACCCAGAATGCTGCAGGAGAGACTCCAGGCCCCCCACTTAAGGCACGCAAACTCTTGGATCCCCCCTCCCCCTCCCCCACCTGCGTTATGTATCCCCCGCAGATCCCCCCCACAGACGTTCTGATTGTCCATTCAGGGCCACCATGCGTCGCCTCCGTCTCCAGCAGCACTGTTTATTGTTGTTTCAAAGTTGCCCCCACAAGACAACGTTAATGTCTATGACACAGTCATCGACGTCGACCCGGAGACGCTTATGGTTATTAAAATGCAGAGCCATAAAGATATGTAAATATGACTTAACCCATTTAGGCCTGACGTTGAGAAAAAAAAAAGTCTTCTAAATCCTGACAGTTTTCTGAAATTCCTATGTTTCTATATCAATGGTGCTCAATATTTCATGTCAAGGACTCCAAAAATGACATGTAATTGGCCACCGACCCCCATCTGAAAATATGTTGTTCCATGCAGGGACCTCCCCCAGAAGCAAAGATTTGAGTTAAAAACGTTCGCTCTGAAAAGAATATACATTCAAAGATTTGTGAGCTTATGAGCTTGTAGATCTGCTATTTTTCAATAGCTAAAGTATAACATAATGCTTAGTTAAAACACCAACAGGGGTTCCCGTACAAAATGACTTAAGGTGTGATTGCAGCTGTGTGTGACCGATGTAATGGAGTGCAATCAAGTTGCGCGGGGTGATGAAATCAGAAACTAGGGACGAGGGACGTCGAGAGCAGGAAGTGATGAGGCTCTCTGAGGACAGCGACGGAAACTAAATAATCACCCCTGACTCACGTGCATTTTGAAGCAGTTTTTAGACAATGCTCTAAGTGTTTTAGTGCTCTGTTTCTCAACGTGTGGGTCCGGGACGGACGCACTTGGGGTCCAAATTGGACGCTCAAAGAACGACTTCACTCATTTTCAATGTATCTTAATTTAATTGGTCCTTCACTAATGCTCATTATAATTTGGTACAATGTCTTTCTACTCGCTCTGTGTCTCAGAGGAGGGCTGTGGGCAGTTCAGAAGCCCGCCGTCGAACGGTGACATCATCGATGGGGAATCCAAGCTATTAGAAACCGCAGGCTTTCTATAATCACTCCCTCAGCCCAAAACCGAGTCAGTCGTTCTGCATATATATACTTATATATACCCCAGGAGACAATATTGCTTATTTAACTCCAGCTGTTCGCTACTATTCTGTTAGTTAACTTTTGCTTATCCTTTGGTTTATTTGTAGCTCCCTTCGGGAAGGAGTGTTAGGCCTAAGTTGTAGTTTACCCTTATTGGTATAGGGTTTTTGTTAGGCGAAGTTACAATTTCTATACATGGAAAGATAGAATGCTACAATGAAAGCCATTCTTCTCACATTAATAAAATAAAATTGAGTCGTCCGTTAAGGGTCTGCAACTCTTTGAGTGTACAAATGGACCCTTTGGGAATCCCAAATCTACACTGTAATCCTTGATATTGTGAATATACACAATATCTGCACACTTTATTTAGAGTGACAGGAAACGGGGAGAGAGACAGGGAGTGACACACAGCAAAGGCCGTCGGGCTCGGGAATTGAACCCATAAGCCTACATGTGGTATATGCATACCACATGTAGTGGTTAGCGACCGACACGCTAACTACCTAATACACATTCATTGTTATCTTGTCTGGTTGGGTTTTTATTTTTGTTTGTTTGATTGACTGGTGGTTCTGCATAACGTTCCTTTGTAATTTACCCTGATTTATATTGTATTGTGTTGGATGTATTTGATTGTATTTTGTGTATCGTAACCTCGGCTACATTAAAAATGAGGGCTTGCCCTCAACTGTACTTCTGAGTATAAACTAGAAAAAGTGCCCCTCGGGGCACAGGTCTCCACCAGGGCAGGTCAGGTTGTGGCCTCCTGGTGGCGCTATAATAGGCCAATGTGAAAAGGGTGCCATTTCTTCATACGCCTTTGATGGCAATTGGATGATTTGAGGCATTTTGTTCCAAAAATGTGTTTTGCAAAAATCAACCTGTTGGTGGCGCTATAACAGGCCAATGTGAAAAGGGTGGGATATATTCATCAGCCTAGTAAGAAAATGTGTGAAAGATTTCACGTAAATTGCATGCTGCGTTCATGATTTGAGGCTTTTGTTCAAAACGGGGCAATCTTGCAAACTGTGAAAGCCAATTATAGCCAATTAGGATGGAATATGAAATATCGGACAGATCCGACTTGAGCACATGACAATAGAGATACTGTGTAACGATTTGTGAGATTTTTGGACAGAATCTGGAGGAGTAATATCAAAAAATGTGTTTTACAAAAGTCGGCCTCCTGGTGGCGCTATAAAAGGCAGATGCGGAAAATGCAGGTCAAAGGTTTATCCTTGGCCTCTAGGGAGTGTGCGTGGAACATTTCACGCAGATCGGTGCAGTTTTAGATCAAAAATGTGAAAAGCTGCCTCATGGTGGCGCTATAACAGGCCGTTCTGGAAAATGTGGGGCAGAGGTTCATCGTTGGCATCCAGGGAGTGTGTGTGCATCGACCAGGTTAACGGTGCCGGAGATTAGCTGTTCACAGACGGACGGAAGGACGGAAGGACGGACACACACACACACACACACACACACACACACACGGACGGAGTGCAAAACATACTCTCTCCCCATGCCTTCGGCCTGGTGGAGACAATAAAGGTGATGATGGGTATAGAGCGTCGCAGTCCCGCCTCCTACCCTGGACCAGGAAATGAAACCCAATGCATTATTCTCATAGACATTTCTTAAAGTATTTATTTAAAGACGGTTACGCCGCGGACAAAGCCAACTCGAGTCGTGACAACTCATGACAACACAAACAATATTTTGGACCAAACAAATAATTAGAAAGAAGAAAAAAACGGCAGGTTACAACACTTTTTTTGTTGTTTTTCTTCTTTGTAATTATTTGTTTGGTCCAAAATATTGTTTGTGTTGTCATGAGTTGTCATGACTCGAGTTGGCTTTGTCCGCGGCGTAACCGTCTTTAAACTAGAAAGGTCGCAATTTTAAAAAATTGCAAAGTGTGGTTGCCGCAGTGGCTTACATATGCCCCTCCCACTGATATTGCCAGCCAATTACAATGTCACGTCACCCCTTACAATGTCACGTCACCCCTGCGATCATGTGTAAGTAATTCGGAGGGGAATTATCCCCCAAAAATCATGTTTTTGCACCATACGGTGACATTTTTGGCATTTGCGGCGCCCCCTATGGATGAAAATGGAATTGCTTGGAACTTGGTTGATTGAACCACCCGCGACATGTAATTACAATTTGGGATGGATCGGACATTCTGTTCGTGATTTATGGCATTTTTTGTAAAATAGGCCCCTCCTACTATCTTCGGACGACGATTACGGCCGAACGACATGCACTACCAAAATTCTGCAGTTGGTGTTGTAATCGGATGGGTCCGGAGATCATGTGTGCCGATTTTTGTGAGATTTGGACAAAATCTGTAGGAGGAGGAGCCAAAAGTGTGTTTTGGAGAAAATTCAAAATGGCGGAAAATCTATCATGACGCAAATGGGCGTGGCCTATATGGGGAGATGCGTCATGGCCCAAGGAAGCCATGGAAAAAAATATTTAGATTTTACGACCTACGGTTCAAGAGTTATAAGCCAAAACGTAAAGTGGGCTGTTATAGCGCCACCATGAGGCCGACCGATAACATTATACGTTGATTAATTTTAGTAATTATTATGAACCTACCCTCCAAGTTTTGTAACTATAGTGCTTACAGTCTCTGAGGAAAAAATACTTGAATGTGAGAAAATGCGAAAAATCGCATTTTCCCATTCATGTCAATGGGGAAATTCTATTCACTAATAAATTAATATCAATTAAACTATACAACATTTCTCTTAAAAAAATACAAGCACATCCTTCCCGATGAAGCCGGTCAATTTGACATATGGCTCAAGTGCGTACAGTCAAAACTGTGGGAGGAGTAGCGAATCAAAAAAAAGGTTACTCTAGTGGAATAATAAAGTGTTACAATTGCAATAGTCTGGTTGCCCTGTTAGGGCAACCACACTAATAAATACTTTAAGAAATGTCTATGAGAATAATGCATTGGGTTTCATTTCCTGGTCCAGGGTAGGAGGCGGGACTGCGACGCTCTATAGCGTGTACATGGCACTTTTAAGCCCAAACCACACCAACGGGTCACGTCGGGAAAAAAATGTTTTTTTAAGGTAAACCACACCAATGCAACTCATTGAGTTGCAATGAGTTGCATTGGTGTGGTTGACCCTGTGTTGCAGTGCAAGCTTAACCCAGTGGTTTTGTGGTTTGCAAACGTTCCATCTGGAAGCTTTAACCCCTTCAAACAGTATAGTTACAGTCAGCAGTTAGAAAACCAACAGCCAGTGTGCCTGCAGTGCACTTTACAGCAGAAGCGTTAATGGTTTGATGTACAGTGACGCGCCGTAGAACATCCGCACTTATACATTATGCTACCCGAGGATTCATAATGTAATGACGGTTGACCCTGTTTGGCCAGTTCTGCAGTGTGTTTTAGTCTGCAATATCAAATTACACCTGGACAATATTCAGCAGTGCATTTGAATGCAACCATCATGGCAACCCCATATATCTTGCAAGTCTGATCGGACCCTATACAAACCCTCCCGCTCGCTCAAGTCAGCCGACGACGCAGGGAGGCCGGAAGAACCTTTGGTAAAAAACGCCGGGACAATGATCTACACGTCCCGATCTATGGAATGCACTTGAAGAACTGCAGACTCACTCCCATCCCGTCTTCCGCCGTAGTCTGAAAACCCACCTCTTCAGACTCCATCTTCCATCTCCCGTAGCACTTGCCCTAGCCTCGAGTCCCTCGACGACCTTACAGGCGTGTGCATACTAGGCTCAATTGATGTATCTTAGATAGCATTTTATGTAGTCATAGCACTCTATAGTGTATAAGCATAGTTTCATTATATAGATATATTCCACTGATAACTCATGATGACTACTTTTATGTATTTGATGTTTTTTTCTTCCTTACTGTAAGTCTGCTAAATGATGAGTGTCATCAGACAGAATGAAACATGCTATACAGTACAAACACCACTGGCAGAGAGAGATCTCTGCTGCTGCCCCGAGTCTCTTTGAAAGGATCTTAGTATTTGTTGAAAGAAACCCAAATCACAAACTGTGTTTGTAGACCAGATGCATCATCATCGCACATCCTTTATTCATTTATTCTCTGCGCAGTGCACAGCATGTTTCATTAACTCCTTGTCCACCTGACCGCCGCCGAGCACAAAGAAGAAGTGAAGGGCTTCAGGTGTCGAAGAGGCGAGAGCGAGAGAGAGAGCGAGAGACAGACAGAGAGAGAGAGAGAGAGAGGAGGGAGAGAGGAGGGAGAGAGAGAGAGAGAGAGAGAGAGAGAGAGAGAATGTAAATTGGGAGACAGAATGAGAGAGAGGGAGAGAAAGGGATAGTGATGAGACAGGAAGGAGAAGGAGTAGTTCTCTTAATGAAATCCCTGGCATCCGTATCCGATTCATCTCGTCAGCGGCGTGTGTGTGTGTATGTGCGTGCGTGTGTGTATGTGTGTGTGTGCGTGCGTGCTCTGCCCCCATGAACCAAACCCCTCCAGCATGCCTCACGTGCCCGGCTTCCTTTAATTACTTTTCTCCCATTTTTTCCTTTTTTTTCCCCCGGAATGGCGACCCCCGGAATTGACAGACAGGTGCAATGATGCTGATTAATTAAAATAATAAAGATGGGGGCTGTTTGTGTGTGTGTGTGTGTGTGGGGGGGGGGTGACGCTGGTAGGATAGTGTGAACTTCATTGATTTGCTTTGTGACAACCGGTGGCAGCCTTCAAGCTTGACATGGTTATATAGAAGAATGGAGGGAGGTCGTGTGTGTGTGCGTGCGTGCGTGCGTGTCAGTGTTGCCAGGTTTTGCGAGAGAAACAAGCAACTGGGTCTATGAGAACAAGCCCAAAAGGAAGCGAGCCCTTCGCCATTTACCATTAAACATGTACTGTACATACATAGCCTACATATAGGCTATTTGAAAATAGCAAAAATACAAGCTCACAACGCATCGAGATGCAACGTGTTGTATCTCCCCCCTCCAAAAAAAACCCCTCCAAATACCCCTACAAATATCGACAAGCAACTTCACAGAAAAACAAGTGGCAAAGTCGCTTATAATCAGCAGACATGGCAACAGTGGTATGCGTGGGGAGTCCCTGGCCCATTCATGTCCTCGGGTCCTTGGTTAGGGGACAGAAAAGCCCCCCCTGGTCCTTGGTTAGGGGACAGAACGCCCCCTCCCCCCCCCCCCCCCCCCCTGAGTGCCAGCAGCTGCAGACGGTGTCCTGCATGCTTCTCTAAAGAATCTGGTGCCATCACGCCTATCAACATGAAATGGAGTTAATAAAAGCCACCCTCCTGGGATTCATCAACTCTTAACAGCCATATATTATTGCACGGGGCGAAGGAAACGTCACTGTGAGTGATAAGCCCTGCGAGCGCACTACATGCACATTATTCTATATCGGTTTGTGTCTACGTATTGCTGGTATCCAGTGTTGTTTTCGTCGACTAAGACTATGACGAAGAATGTTCGTCGACTACCTTTTCTCACTGGCGAAAACTACATGGAAACTAAATGAAAACTAAGCTATGATGACTAAAACTAAGACTAAATATACTGACAATTTTGTCAACAAATAAAAATATAGACTTATAGACTAAAATGTTAGGAAGGGACTAGTGGACAAGAGATCCAGTATAAGTCATTTTACACTTGGTTGCAAGCTGAAAATATTTACAAGCTCACAACGCGTCGCAGCGCGACGCGTTGTGAGCTTGTAGATCGGCTATTTTCAGCAAGTGTAAAAACAGTCATTACGACGGCATCAAGGCCCACCAAAATACATTTTAGTCGACTAAATCAACTGTAGATTTAGTCGACTAAAACTAGAGTAACACTAAGACATTCCAGGTGACTAAAATGTGACTAAAACTAAATGAAAACTATTGAAGAGACTACTAAACTAAAATCAAAATGTGCTGCCTAAAACAACACTGTGTGCTAGTAGAGATGTACTAGGGGTGGGACCATATGGGTACCTCGCAATACGATATCTGTGGCGATATTAGGCATATATTAGGCCATATTGCAATCCATCCATCCAACCATCTTCAACCGCTTATCCATAGTCAGGTCGCAGGGGCAACAGCTCCACCAGAGTGTTCCAGACTTGTCTCTCCAGAGCAACATTAGTGACTTCCTCCTGGGGGATTCCGAGACGTTCCAAGGCCAGTGAGTCGATGTGTTTCCTCCAACTGCGCCTTGGTCTGCCCCGGGGTCTCCTCCCAGTGGGACGTGCATCGAGGACCTCCCTAGGGAGACGCCCGAGAGGCATCCTAACCAGATGCCCGAACCACCTAAGCTGGCTCCTTTCCAGGCGAATAAGGCGATATTGCGATATTCGAAATATATTGCGCAAGATTTCATCAACGATATATCACAATATCTGTAACTGAAAAATGAAAAAAATAACCATAAAAGGCAACAATCTGGAATTATGTAAGTATATTCATTCCAAAATCTTACAAGATTTTCTTCTGTCACAAACTGGCCACTACGTACATGAATCTAGTGCCTAGTATATCGCGATATATCACGTTTCGATGTATTGGCACAACCCTATGATATACAACACAGTAGATCATGAGATTATTAATATTATGTAAGATTTAACTAAAAGACAAATTGTTTTTGGGGGGGTCGTGTCCCCCATGATTATTTTGGGGGGTTGCGGCCTGAAAAGGTTGAGAACCAGAGATGTACATCACAGGGATTTTAGTTTTTCTTGTTCCCATAAGTTCCCAATAGCAAATACAGTACTACTAGTATATAGTATTATAGGAACTCAACTCTTCACATAGCCTACTCTAGGCCTATGCCAATGCCATACAGTAGGCTATTATATCACTGCACTTTGTGAGTTTGTAGATCGGCTATTTTCACTATATTTGTTCTAGAAAAATGTTTGAACATTTGTGATTTATTCTTCTTTACAATAATGACAGTATAATATGTAGACTACCCCCACCAGCAGCTGTTTTTTTTTTTATCGTCCGGAGACTCCCGTCCAGCGGCCCAGGACAGGCTTCCGACACGCCTCTGCCTGCAAGGAGACTCCGATCTGAACCCACTTGATTTGGCGTTATAGGTTGCGAACGCATGCCCTCGCTCACATCAACCCTGAGTACAGTTGTCTTTATTCACACCGCAGCCATCTTGCCAGCAAGGTGCTAACTAGGTGCTACTTCCCATAGACAGCCCATTCATCCATGCAGAAAAGTCCTCTCTAATTATATTAAACAACGTCAAACTCGCCAACATTGCAACTGTACGAAAAGCTTGAATTATCCTCTTTCAATCTGTAAAGTGTTCATAAAGATCCACCGTAGACCGTGTTATGAGCTACTTCCTGATTGTTGATTATTATTGGTGATTCAGAGTGTCAGAGTTTGGAAGCGCTCGATATCAGTTATCAGCGACACTATGTGCAAATTCAAAACAGGTGGTACGCATGGGCCGTTGAGTGATATTCAATGAGCGCTTCCAAACTCCAACACTTAGAAAAAACATGCAAGGAATGTATTGACACGAAGTAGGCCTATAGCCTATAGCTCATAAAATGTGTACGGTGGATTGTTATGAAACAAACACTTTGCAGATAGAAAGAGGATAATTCAAGCTTTCCCTACAGCTGCAATGTTGGTGATTTTGACGTTGATTAATATAATTAGAGGGGACTTTTCTATTTGGATGAATGGGCTGTCTATGGGAAGTAGCACCACCCTGGTGGTCTGAATAAAGACAAGAGGATTGGAACCCACGACCCTGCGCAGGAAAGGCGTATACGGTATATATGCTCTCTAACCGCATGCAAGGGGACACTATTCATATATACAGTATACTGTGTATACTGTATATATCACTGTTTAATCCAAACGGGCAAGACGACACTAACAGTAACATCCACCCATATTGTGGGCTGCAACTTGAGACGTGTGTGTGTGTGTGTGTGTGTGTGTGTGTGTGTGTGTGTGTGTGTGTGTGTGTGTGTGTGTGTGTGTGTGTGTGTGTGTGTGTGTGTGTGTGTGTGTGTGTGTGTGTGTGTGTAAGCTGACCTGCGGCGCCCGCATCCTCAGGCTGACACTGTGGAGTTGCTGTGTCTGTGTCTCATCTCAGCTGAGCGTGTCAGAACCACAGAGGCGTGTGCGTGTGCGTGTGTGTGTGTGTGCATGTTTTACCACCTCCATGTGAAATCAAACACAGGCTCTGCTCCGCCGCGTGGTGTGAACCGTGAACGCTACACAGACAGTGGTGGAAATAAATAGCCGATCTACAAGCTCACAATGCGCCGCATCGCGACACATTGTGAGCTTTATAGATCGGCTATTTTCTAATGGCCGAAATGTATAATATAGGGCTGAAGTGTTTACCCTTAATGTATGTTTTGTAATTATAATCAAAGTAACTATAAGTAACTAAAGTTTTCAAATAAATGTAGTGGAGTAAAAGTACAATATTTGCCTCCGAGATGTAGTGGAGTAGAAGTAAAAGTATTTGAAATTGGAATGACTCAAGTGAAGTACAAATTCCTCAAAATTGTACTACAGTACTTAAGTAAAGGTAGACCTATACTTGTTACTTTACGCCACTGAACGCTCATTCAGAGTATAAGCAATGTGCCTTAGAGGTTAGTCTATAGGAGGCATGCCATTTTGTGGTGCCTCGGTTGGGAAAACCCATTCATTCTTGCCTGTTGAGATTTCTGGAAATATTTATATAAATTGTTTTAAGCCTGGAACCTTAAGCCATCCATGCAGGCTCCTGGTGAATCATGACCATACCACAAAACATTTGATTCTGTTTTCTATCTGGTTTTCTATCTGTGGCACCCCAAAATGGCCGCCACTGCATAGATATTAAAAAAATAGATGCCTCATTGGCCGCTGAAGTTCGTTGGAGCGACGTGTGTTGAGGGAGGGGCGGAAGAATTTACACTGGGAGAGGAAGTACGCCGGAAGTGTGGAAGGCACGTTACGTCACGCTGCCACTCAAGTGATTACTGGCCAATCACAGCGCATCTTTTCTGGGACTTACAGACCCGAACATGCGCTCTGACGCACGCTCATGCTTCGCAAGGAATCTCGGGAAAGTTTTGCCCTCCCTTGAGCACATACTGTACGCTACGTTTATATGTCTATGGTAGAGCCGTGCTCCTTCATGGAGCAGACCCCATGTCCCATGATGCACCCTGCCTGCCTGGCTTTGGAGCAAATCCAAACAGTGATTCGGTATGTGGGTCGCAGACCAATTGTTAAGGGTCAAGAGTAAATACCCCTTTATTTTGGTTTCCCATGTTTGTTTTTAATTATTCTTATTTCAAAAGATCTTAAACAAAAAAAGAAAAAAAAAGAATCCTCCCAAAAATCTATGTGTAAAGTATTCCATAAAAAAAAACATCCATAAATTAGAAGCGAAAAACAAGTAGTGAACATAGCAGATCTACAAGCTCACATTCACAACACGTGGCACTATAGTTTGGATCCCGGGGAGACATCAAATGTCTCTTCTGGGTCCTGAGCTAAAAGGTTTGGTTTTAAATGTTTTTTTGTGTGACTTTTGCCTTTATTTTATATGGAGGGACAGACAGTAGGCTGACAGGAAATGGGGAGAGAGATGGGGGAAGACATGCAGTGAAGGCTGTCGGGATCGGGAGTCGAACCCACGGCACACTGCCAGACTGGATTACCAGCCAAGGTGCCTGGACCACTGAGCCACGGCCCAGGCCCTCTTGAATAGTCTTCATTTAGTTTTAGTCACATTTTAGTCACCTGGAATGTTTTAGTGTTAGTCTAGTTTTAGTCGACTAAATATCATGAGATTTTAGTCGACTTAATCTACAGTTGATTTAGTCGACTAAAATGTATTTTGTCGGGCCTCGATGCCGTCGTAATGGCTGATTTTACACGAAAATAGCCGATCTTCAACTCTACTAGCCTACTCAGATCCTGTGTAGTAGCTGAAAGAGTAGCAATGTGATCTTAACAGCTTAGCGACTGTTCCCCCACTGGGGCCCACCAATGCTATAAATTATAATAAAGCCTGATTTATAATTAGCCGGCGTCACACAACAAAAATAGCAGATCTATACAATAAAAGTGCACGTTGTACACAAACAAAGTATGGATCAGGCATGAGTGTCCACGATGCACTCAAAGCATTTCATATTGTGAACCGTTTTAGGTCAAATGTATCCAGGGATTCATTGGCCCATATATAATATTACATTGATTGCATATTAGTTTCATTGTGCTGTGAAGTGAAGTGAAGTGAAGACACCCTTCACTGGGGTTATGAGCTCCATCATCGTTACTATTCAAATGCAGGAGAGCAAGCAGAGGAGACCCTTTCTGTATAGCAGTCAGACACTGAGGAGATGAACTGAGGGTGTTGAGACGCCACCTCATGGACAACATGAGTTCAGCTCGCTGTGTTCATTTTGACAGCAGATTTCGGTATAGTTTTTTTAGTCTAGTTTTAGTCGAATACATATCAAAAGATTTTAGTCAACAAAATCTACCGTTGATTTTGTCAACAAAAAAAATATTTCGGCAAATAAGATCTCGTGAGCTTGTAGATGTGCTGTTTTCAACACCCCGAGCGTAACCGAGCATAAAATGACTTGTCTTTTTTTAGTTCTACTGTATCTCTTCTCCACGACTCTCTAACATGTTATAGTCTAGTTTTTAATTTGTGGACAAATTGTCAATATATTTATTATTTCGTTTTAGTCATCATAGCTTTGTTTTTATTTCGCTTTTATTTATAGTTTTTCGTCAGTGGAAAGTTTTTAAGGAAAGTTTTTCGTCATGGTTTTAGTCGACGGAATTCACACTGGTCCAGTGATGAATCATGATATCAGTCCGATAATGGTGACTGACACTAACCAGAGACCGTCCGTTATAGAATAGCCTACATGGGATATTTCTCCCCCACAAAACACAATCTCGTATCCTATACTTAATGTATCACCCTCCCACCTTTTACGTGTAAGATAAGAATCCACTTCATTGTGGTTGACTGTTGTTTTCATTTTGAGTCTATTTTGTGCCATAATCTCTCGTGCTGTTCTTAAATTACACGTCCAGAGACAACATTGCACCCTATAGCTGTGTCAAAGTTTCCAAAGGAAACTAGGGTGTCCTAGTTGTTTTTCCTTTAGCATTTATAAATATGAAAGCTTGCGGCTGAAACAATGTTTTTCTTTCATAAACAATGGCTACTTTATTCTTCTTAATTAGTACAAGGAATGTATCAATAACATGTTGCAACACAAAATGGCTAGCATATATTAGAATGTTTATTTTCAGTTTCTAATAATGTAGCAAACTCTTTAAAAAAAATTAAAACCCCATTGCAAAAGTAGGCTTTATGTAAGCTCTTTTATGATTCTTTATTCAGGAGATAAAATGACATGGTTTAAAAGCAACTAAACTGATTTGCAGTATACACTTATTAGCGCAGTTAAGTCAAAAGCTCTTTCAGGGCAACCGGCTATTTGATACATCATTCATTACCGTCCGTCCATATAGCATACCAGGGATGGATTCGGAAGGAGGAAATGAAACGGATCAGATTGGCTCTCTCCTTCCTGTCTGTAGATTGACCCCCCCCCCCCACACACATTTATTTTCTCCATTTGATTGGTCAATTAAAAGTATGCTACCACTTTCTCACTCTGGCCGGTCCCATTACAGAAAGCAATTTTGAGAGGCAAGCTGTTTGCCCTGCACTGCACTGTGTCTGGATGATATGAGGAATTCCCTCTCCACTTTAGCAAAGTCAGGTTAGAGAGAGAGAGAGAGAGAGAGAGAGAGAGAGAGAGAGAGAGTTGGTAATATTAGCTCTGGTTTTATTGAGAGATCCATTAATCGTAGCCTTCTGCCGCTGACCTCCGTGACCCCAACTGACCCGGGCCAACCCCTGAACATCATGTTACCAGCCTGGACCAAACCGGCATTGGAGCCATGATGCCTTGTGCTGTGTTCACTTAGATCCATGATGCCTTGTGCTGTGTTCACTTAGATCCATGATGCCTTGTGTGACTGTTCACTTAGATCCATGATGCCTTGTGTGACTGTTCACTTAGAGCCATGATGCCGTGTGTTGTGTGACTGTTCACTAGAGCCATGATGCCTTGTGTTGTGTTCACTTAGATCCATGATGCCTTGTGTTGTGTTCACTTAGATCCATGATGCCTTGTGTTGTGTTCACTTAGATCCATGATGCCTTGTGTTGTGTTCACTTAGATCCATGATGCCTTGTGTTGTGTGACTGTTCACTTAGGACCCTGATGCATTGTGTTGTGAGTGTTCACTTAGAGCCATGATGCCTTGTGTTGCTGTTCACTTAGAGCCATGATGCCTTGTGTTGCTGTTCACTTAGAGCCATGATGCCTTGTGCTGTGTTCACTTAGAGCCATGATGCCTTGTGTTGCTGTTCACTTAGAGCCATGATGCCTTGTGTGACTGTTCACTTAGAGCCATGATGCCTTGTGTGACTGTTCACTTAGAGCCATGATGCCTTGTGTGACTGTTCACTTAGAGCCATGATGCCTTGTGTTGCTGTTCACTTAGAGCCATGATGCCTTGTGTTGCTGTTCACTTAGAGCCATGATGCCTTGTGTGACTGTTCACTTAGAGCCATGATGCCTTGTGTTGCTGTTCACTTAGAGCCATGATGCCTTGTGTGACTGTTCACTTAGATCCATGATGCCTTGTGTTGCTGTTCACTTAGAGCCATGATGCCTTGTGTTGCTGTTCACTTAGAGCCATGATGCCTTGTGTGACTGTTCACTTAGAGCCATGATGCCTTGTGTTGCTGTTCACTTAGAGCCATGATGCCTTGTGTGACTGTTCACTTAGAGCCATGATGCCTTGTGTTGCTGTTCACTTAGAGCCATGATGCCTTGTGTGACTGTTCACTTTGAGCAGTGGTTCTCAACCAGTGGTCCGGGGACCACCAGTGGTCCTTGAGGGGGTTCCTGGTGGTCCCCAGCTAAATAATGGAGAGTTGGTAACCCCAAATGAACCCTTATTGATCTTTAACTCTTAGTTGAGAGTGTAAAATGAAACCAAATGGACCCGCATTTTACACTCTCAAGAGTTAAAATATTGTTAAACCATCTGCATTACTTAAGTTAATTTCCAAGGAGTCTACAGAATTAGAGAATGTATAAGGATTGTTATTTTGATCGTTTGCCTGTTATCTCCCTATATGGTACCAACATCAATAAATACAGCATAATTATAATGTGTATATTCTTTAGTTTTGGGTCTGCAAGAGTAAATCTCATGGTGGTCCGTGGCTCAAATGCAGAATATATCATGGCCCTTGATATGAAAGGGGTTGAAAACCACCGACTTAGAACCATGGTGACTTGTGTGACTGTTGTTCAGACCTCACTATGCATCCCATGTACACTCTATGTACACTCCACTTACTTTAAAATGCCATGTTTTTAACAGTACTGTATTGTATGAATGAATGAATGAATTAATTAATGAATGAATGAATGAAGATGTCTGGCTGCTGTCCAATATTTCCTCCCTTATGGGATTATTCAGACACATTTAAAGACAGTTTAGTAGGCACATTAGAGAGAGAGAGAGTAAGAGAGAGAGAGAGAGAGAGAGAGAGAGAGAGTGAGTAAATTGTATAGGAATATAGGACGGATTGGTAACTTTTATCTGATGGCTATGGAGCCTGCAACCCTGGCCTGCATGTGTATTTTTTTGGACAAAAAACGAATTCAACTCATACAAAACAACAAATGTTCAATTAATACACATCGTGTGAAGTGATCGATACATCATCATACTGTACATCGCATTCCATGCTCAGCCAATCAATTCATTTCCACGGTGCCCAGACACACAAAGCTAGACATAGGGAAATGATGAATGTTGTAACAAAATGTATTAAGCCCTATTAAATAGATAGATAGATAGATAGATAGATAGATAGATAGATAGATAGGTCGCGACACCCCAAAAATTGTCGCGACACCCCAAAAATCTTTCGAATTGTGAACCGGGGACCCCACCCTGCCAAGTGCCAATGTTTTCATAATTTCTGCCTCTTTCTTATATTATTTGCCAATTTAGCCAATGTTTGAACAGTTTCTATTACTTGTTGTGCAGTAGTGGGTTTTCTTCATTTTTTTAGGTATTAAAAAAGGTCTTAAAAGTCTTAAAAGCTCTTAAAAGTCCTTAAATTGTCACTTCAGTGGCAACTGGGGACCGCCTCTGGGGGTGCCGACCCAAAGGTTGAGAAGCACTGCATTAGGCGATGGAAAACTGTCCAGTGGGGTATATTTTATGTACAGTCAAACGCTGGCATGAAGAGTGCACTCAAATATTGTGCTACCATTAACTATGCCACACAATCCAATATCTGCGGTGTAGAATTTCATTGGAATAATCCTGACATGATTGCAAAGCTCACATGCAATCACTAATAATAACTAGTAATGATAATTTACTTTGACAAGCAGGGACGTGCAGAGAGTGTTATAGAGAGGCAGGGGCTGAAATCCCGCTAAGAAGGGCAATTTTGTACAAAAATAGCAGATCTACAAGCTCACAACGCGTCGCGCTGCGACACGTTGAGAGCTTGTAGATCAGCTATTTTGGGGGCACAACCCAGCACTCTTTAGCCATAGATTTTGTTCAACACAAAATACTGTGTTCACGTTCAGGAGACTTCGGAAAAGCAATTCTCCTGAATGCTGCCTTCCGGCATGGCATGGAAAGGAGTGCCATTTGCATTTCTTTCACCATGTAGTAAATGCTGCATTCGTGGTCTGGAGAGGGCAGTTGTTTTACAGACGGGTGAAAGGGCAGGGGGCTGAAGCCCCCTTTGATGTCTATGTGTGCACGTCCCTGAAGCCCTGCATGTCAAAGTAGAGAGATGCGGGTGCTTATTTCCTCCTATAGGCCTAGGTCTGTATGACAAGCTATTTTCAAAGACGATCACCGAATACATTTATTGCAGCTTTATGGCGACGGGTCATTTAGGAAGTATCATTTCTCCGGGTACTTTAGAGAAGCTCTTTATCATGCCGTTGAGAAGATGCCCACAATAGAAGAGAGACTAGTGTGTAACTTTATATACGCATTTGTCTGATGGCTACACTAAACTGCACTCTGCCTTTTCCCTGTGTGTGTGTGTGTGCGTGTGCGTGTGACTGTGTGTGCCCTTTTTTGACAGCACCACCCGGCCCGGGCCACAGAAGAAAGGAGGACGAGTGTTGAAAGCAAATACCTGATTGTGTTAGTGTCTCCCCTTTAAGCTGTTGTCACCTTGCTGACCGATTATGGGCAATTACCTGCTCTGTCGGAATCCTAGCCCGAATAGATTGAATTCAGATTGATTTCTGCCCAGGAAAAGAGAAGGGGAATTTAAAGCCTTTTTTAATTGGGTATTTGGTGTGTGCTGATCTGAACACCGTGCCCGTCCCGAGGGGTCCTTTATGGGCCAATAATGGCATTGGGGGGGAGGGGGCAGAGGAGGGGGGGGGGGGGGGGGCAGTGCTGCAGTCTCGTCTGCTGACTCCCTCCCAAGGCCATAACCCTGCATTTGCTCTGAGTGCTTTTCTATTATGCATTGATAGTTGAGCATCAATCAATACGAGGGGGAAACAGAAAACCCAGCGAAACCAACTTCTTAAGTGTAAAATGCCTCTTAATACCCGGGGCCTTTCAAACAACTTAACCTGGACGCGTTTTTATCCTCGGCCCCTTCCTCCCTCCCTCCATCCGTGCTCTTTGCGAAGGGACACTTACCGGGCGGCGCCTGGCGACAGAATGGTTTATTTAGGGAGGCTGGAAAAGTGCGTCTCTTTAGGGTGGAAATGCACCACCAGCGGCCTCCTCTTTTTATACCTCAGCGATTCATCATCAGCGACTGCATGCACATAGAAACGGACTGCATGCACATAGAAACGACTGCATGCACATAGAAACGACTGCATGCACATAGAAACGACTGCATGCACATAGAAACGACTGCATGCACATAGAAACGACTGCATGCACATAGAAACGACTGCATGCACATAGAAACGACTGCATGCACATAGAAACGGACTGCATGCACATAGAAACGGGCGTGCCGGATCAAAACGGCACACTGCTGGCTTGGCATTATCCCTCACTTGTTTTCACAGTTCTCCTGTGAAATCGGTTTTGATCCTGCGTATACTTTCACCTCGTCATCTCGTCTTCTGAGGCACTGTGAAAACGGAGGCCTTTTGGAACAAGCAAGGCAACACCCAGCGCGAGAAAAGGAAATGACCTTTCATTGACGGTGCTTGTTTATTTTTATCTTTTTTTTCTTTTTTTTTACAATTTTTGCAGTAACTTTACAACCATCTTCAAGGTCGATACGGTCGGCGTGCGCAGAGCTCCAGATGACTGCATTAATATGCAGGTATACAGAAGTCATCTCCCTGAAATCATATCCTATAAACGATTCAAAGATAATACCCCCCCCCCCAAAAAAAAGAGGGATTGTTTACGTGAACCTTGTCATTGCTTGAAATGAAGGAGAGAAAAGGGGGGGGGGGAATATGAAAGTCTACGGAATCACTTTTCAAATCAGCAATGCCGCCGTTCACAAAATAACGGGACGATTCCGGGAAGGAAAATAAAGAAGGGGGGAAGAGAAGAAACAGTAGAAAGTACGTCCAACCCTTGCACTGATAAGAGGAGCGCGGCCGGGGGGGGACGGGACCCAAGGCAGGGGGAAGAGATAAGAGGGGAGACAGTCACAGCAACTGACCGCCACATAATACACAAGCCCACCTCCAGCCGTCTAAATCTACCCATCAGCGCAGGTCCCCACTGGCCCTCGCCTGTCACCACTAATGCACCTTTCCCTACAGGACAAAACCCAAGATGCAGTAAGGTTATCTGGGGGGGTTTTGCGGGATTTCTCGGAATTGCCAAGTTCACCTTTCCTTTAGCCCCCAGATGACAGCAGCTGATTATAGTGTGTGTGTGTGTGTGTGTGTGTGTGTGGGGGGGGGGTGATCTTTAAGTCGTGCCACGTGTCTGTGTTCGACATTTTCAATCTTCATCAATGGATCTGAACCCGCGATGCCGGTCTCAGCTGATGCTCAGGGGTCTTCAACAGGGGGTCCGGGACCCCTAGAGGGTCCTCAGAGTTACAACGGGGGGGCCACCAAATCATTGTGTGGCAGGGTACGTTTGTTTTCCATTAACCTAAGAATCCCTATTCTGAGGAGAACTGTATAGCCAAAAATAGCAGATCTATAAGGTCACAACGTCTCTCGTTGCGAGGCGTTGTGAGCTTGTAGATTGGCTATTTTTGGCAAAGAGGTTTGGTGTAGAGAGCAAAAAAGAGCAGACCAAGTACAGTGTGAAAGGTCAAATTTAATAAGTGTTGACAGAGTTTAAATGTCTGAAAATACACATGAATCCAACATGCACTCATGACAGTGCTGCTGTCAAACAAGTCTATGAAATCTGCAAAACACTATTATACAACATGTAGTGGGGGTCCCTGCTTAATCTCGCTCTCAGCAAAGGGGTCCTTGGCCTGAAACACGTTGAAGACCCCTGTTCTAATTGGTTGGGCCAACAGGACGCCCCTAAAACTTCACATGCTTTCTCATCCATTTTTCTATAAAAATTAATATATATATAAGGATATATTTTGATCACCGGACAAACAGAATTATCCAAAGCTAGCAATGAATCCTTTGAAACCAGTTTCCATGATGGAGACAACAGACTATCAGGAGAGATTTAAATAATGGAGGTTATCTTTGGCGAGTGACACCGGTGCGCGACCAAGTACAAATGAGGCTTTAGCACAGAGAAGACCCCCCCACACATACACACACACACCTAAAAAAGAAAGAAAAAAAAGATAAAATCCTACTTTGGTTACACAAACTTTGTTTTCGGCCCTCGATTGCATCGAGCCCTTTCCCCTCCCGTCTACCATCTGCTCCCGAAGAATCTGTTTCACTCGATGAGCCAAGCCCAGCCTTTATTGGTCTTAATGGCACTATCAGCTGAGCCGCCAAACCAAATTACCTTTTAAAAAGGGAGGCCACCCCAGCTAATCATGGCTGCCTAACCCGATTTGCCTGTGATGAAGAGACGGGATAAAGACCAGTTAATGGAGGGAGAATGATCTCACAAATACAAAAAACTCAATTCATTTCTCCGGGAGAGCAATCTGTCCGATTCAGCGGTAATGGAGTGGAGATTCATTAGTCCTCGGGCCTTAGTAGTAGTAGTAGCACCGCGTCCCCTTATCAACTGCATGACAAAGGAACACTCACTCTTCCTCTTATGAACCTCCATGTTGTCGCTAAGGTTTATAGCAGGCAGGGAATCAAAGACTCGAGAGGTTTTTTCGGTTCCCGACCAAATCACATCAATGCCACTTACTTACTGAAGAATGTTCCCTCGTTCTCGTCATTGTTCAAAGCAATAAACACATTACCGTTGTTCACAAACAACTGCAGCACTGTTGAGTTCAGCTTCACTTGTGAGACGGAGAAAGGCAACATGGCATGAAATCACGACAATAACATGTAACAATACCACCAATTCGTGAAATTAAGGGCATCAATGGAGTGTAGATTTAGCATTTTCTATACAACACCACATTCTACAAATTACTGTATGTATTCATGCTGTTGAAGTGTCCAAATGATAGATTATACTATATGCCATGCATCAGTAGTAGTTAGACTATATCATTTTGATTAACTGTAGCGTGTTGTGTTAGATCTGTTCCCCTTAGGGAGCAGTATCTGTTCCACTTTTCTTTTTTCCTACTGATAGTTAGATGTGTGGTCGCACGCCGCTTGGGTGTTGTGCTCTGAAAATAGCAGATCTATAGCTCACAGCTTGTAGATCGGCTAGTTTCAACAACATGCTACCAAGTACACAATCAGGCATTGCGACGCCAAACATACTGTACATTTTTGTCGACAAAATCAACTTATAGATTTAGTTGACTAAAATCTTGAACAGGGGTATGTGGTTCTAAACAAAGGCACACTCAGCAAAACAAGGACACTTCATGACATCGTTTCAAAATGAAAAGAGTTTGTTTTGCTCAGTTCTCAATCAACATCAAGTCAAATGTATTTATATAGCACATTTTATACAACAATCATGACTCAATGTGCTTCAAAATAAAAATAAAAATATGCAAACATCAACCATGACAAAACATCAAGAATAAAGCAGCAGTACAATAAAAAGGAATAATCACCCTGCATGCACCCCTTTTGGTGTTTTAAGCATTATGTTATACTTTAGCTATTGAAAAATAGCAGATCTACAAGCCTGTAGATCTGCTATTTTTGAAAAATCGTGAAAATGTGCCTCAAATCTTTGAATATATATTCTTTCAGAGAACGTTTTTAACTCAAATCTTTGCTTCTGGGGAAGGGGGTCCCTGGAACAACATATTTTCAGATGGGGGTCAGATGGGGGTTTAGAAAGGAGACCTTTATCTGATGAGCTACTGTAAGGGATCTGGTCGGTGCAGTTTCATGTCAGAAACATAGGAAGTATAGCTATGATAAGCCATAGATTTAACGACAATGAGAAACCCTTTACAATCTATTCTTTGCTTGACTGGGAGCCATGAGAATATGGAATATAGGAAGTGATTTGTTCAAAATCTTTGGTTTTAGTTTAAACTTTGGCATGTCTGGAATGTCTTAGCGTTAGTCTAGTTTTAGTCGACTAAGTGTCATGCGATTTTAGTCGACTAAATCTACAGTTGATTTAGTCGACTAAAATGTATTTTGGAGGGCCTTGATGCCGTTGTAAGGACAGATTTTGCACTTGCTGAAAATAGCCGATCTACAAGCTCACAACGTGTCGCGCTAAAACCAAGTGTAAAACATGTGCATGCAACCAAGTGTAAAATGACTTATATTGGATCTCTTGTCCACTAGTCCCTTCCTAACATTTTAGTCTAGTTTTTATTTGTTGACGAAAGTGTCAATATATTTAGTCTTAGTTTTAGTCATCATAGCTTAGTTTTAATTTAGTTTCCATTTAGTTTTCGTCAGTGAAAAAAGGTAGTCGGACGAACATTTTTTGTCTTAGTTTTAGTCGACGAAAACAACACTGAATCACACCCAGAATGTTGGCATGCTGACGGAGGCATACGGGAGATAGTATAGGCTCTGGAATGAATCTGGTGCCTCTATGGCTTGGGGACCTAATAATAGAATCTCTGGGTGTGATATTTCTGTCCTTTCATTCCTGACTGAATGAAATAACCAAGGACCACCCATGCACCTCATGAAAAGAACGCTTTGGAACTATTAAAGTTTGTTTTTGGCTTTTGCAGTGGCAGTTCCCAAGCTTTGGAATGAGCTGCCTCTGCACATAAGACAAGCCGGCCCCACCCTTCAGGTGTTTAAATGGGAGCGTATACGTATGTTCCCCAGGTTCTCCCACCATGCAAAAAGGTTCTTTGTTCCCCACTTAGAATAAACCTAAACTTAAACCAGAAACCTAACCTAGTAATTTTTGTAATTCTAGCAAATTCTGATTTAAGCTCAGTCTTTGAACAATCCATTGAACTTTAGGCCTGCCTAGGCTACTTAAACTATCTAGTCTTAGCCAACTAAAGATTAACACTGGCATAAAATAAAATAAAACATAATTGCTCAGACTCTTCAACAAAGATGGCAAAAACAAACATTCTTTGTTCTGTACAATTGTATAGTACAAAAACACTGAAGTCCTTAAACCAGAAACCAAACGCTAACCCTAAACCCTATATACTAAGGTAAGTGGGGAACATATAACCTGGGGAACATAGGGATGACCGCGTTTAAATCACGCCTCAAGACTTATATTTATTCTTTTGCATTTCCAAGCATAGTTTTTTATGTTGAAAGTGACTGTATGTTGTTTGTTTTTAAATTAAGTTGTGGTTTTTAATATTTTATTGTAAAGCACTTTGGTTGTTATTTAAATGTGCTATATAAATAAAGGTGGTATGGTATGGTATGGTTTTAAACTAAATCAAAACCTAGCTACTGCACAAATACTTTCAGTGGAACTCTTCCTTCACAGAAAATCAATCGCTGTCTATTTCATTGCTTGGTTGTGCGGCTGTACAGCCTGTAAATAAGCTACGAGAGACCCTACGGTTGTACCGTTTGTGAAACAAGCTTGTAAATATCTGAAACCCCTTACTTGTACTTTTTGTGGTTAAAGTTCTCAAACGTTCTTCTTTCCTGATATTCCCTTTATTTGTTTTCTTGGAAAAAATGAAACGATGGGAAGTTGGTAACTATATACACAAAAACTAATTTCACCCATGCACTTTTTTTTACTTGTAAATCTGTGATGTGACAATAAAGCTGATTCTGAGTCTGATTGCTCCAAATTCAGAAGCATATATACATGATGATAGAATTCATCCATCTTCAGGCTAGATATACTGTCGAAGCTATACTCTGGATCATAAGCCACACACATGCATTCCCTCCATAGTGTATAACTGACCCGGGCTAGATGACTGATTGATACATGTCACTTCGCTGTGATTCCAAGGGGTATGAGTCACAGGGGCATGGGGTGAACGATAGCTATGAGAGCCAA
Source organism: Electrona antarctica (assembly GCF_951216825.1). Classification (NCBI taxonomy): domain Eukaryota; kingdom Metazoa; phylum Chordata; class Actinopteri; order Myctophiformes; family Myctophidae; genus Electrona; species Electrona antarctica. The sequence goes on from NC_136806.1 coordinate 53,161,691, forward strand.
CCCCGCCCCGGCTCCGACCGCCCTCTCAACAATGCAGTGCTCACTCAAGCCCCGAGCCTTGCCTAGAGCCCTGGGCCCCCCAGATATGATCCAGAGGACACTGCATGGGCTGGATGGAGCGCAGGGGCCACGGCCAGGGTTTGCAGACGGACATTAGGCCGGGGCCAGAGTTAAAATCCTATTAGTTTGAGTTGGGAATCAGATTATCGTCGTCGAGAATCACTCGTCTGGCAACTAGGGCCTAATTTACGCCAATCAGCGGCAATTATTGAGGGGAAGGGACCCCCTATTAGAGGGCCTCATCCACTTAGTCTAATGAATGGGGAAGATTCAATCTCCACTCACAGAGATGCACTGACTGCATGGAGGGGCTTGCAGCTGAACGCGACTTGCACCGGGGCAAGAAAGAGAGCTCCTGTTATCCGTCAACCGCAGGGGTGCTGTCAGGGCAGCCGCGAGTTAGCCGACGGGCACTGCTGGGCTTCTGCAGCTCCTGATGCTCTGACATAGTTTGGAGGGGCACGATATACAGCGTGGGTAGCAGTATTGTAACGCTGGACCGGCTGTTATGTTTATAGGCTACTGGACTGTCTTGCAAAAGTTGTGTGCTTTGGGTTTAAGCAATTTAGACCTGATGCACATTCTACAAAAATGTCTTTTTTCAGTTTTCTGAAAAAAAAGCTTATGTTTCCATGTCAGTGGTTCTCAATGTTTTTTAATGTCAAGGACCCCCAAAGCTGTATGTATTTGGCTGCCGACCCCCCCCCCCCCCCCATCTCAAAATATTCTGTTCCAGGGACCCCCAAAAGCAAAGATTTGAGTAAAAAAAAAAATGTATAATAAGATTTGTATTTGCACACATTTTCACAATTTTTCAAAATTTGCAGATCTACAAGCTCGAAGCTCACGAAGTAACGTGCTATGAGCTTGTAGATCTGCTGTTTTTGAATAGCCAAAGTATAAAATAATGCCCATCGTGGTTAAAATGGCACAGATGCTTTCCCAGGACAGTTTTATGGGTTAAATGTCAGTTCTTTTATGCCGGGGTGGGCAACTTTGACGATGGCGAGGGCCAATATATTACCACACTCACTCCAGAGGGCCACACTGCATATACTGTCGTAGCAAAAATAGCCGATCTACAAGCTCAAAGCGCGTCGCAATGCAACGCGTTTTGAGCTTGTATAGATCAGCTATTTTTGCTATATATTGAAAACCTGATTTTTTTTTGCTATTTTGGAATTGGAATCCTGAAAAGTAACCTTTTTTATTGAATTTCAAATGCATTTAGTTATAGTTATGTTAACTTTATGAACTGTTAACATAACTACATTGGACACAAAAAGACTAACATTTTAATACTGTATAGTCTAAGTACTAGTCATGTAATACTAGTCATGAAGTAATTAAAGCGGGTTTGGAATTGAAACAGCTGAAATCAATACTATATCAGTATTCTGATATTAACCTGCAGGCCGCATAAGTGAAGGTGGGGGCCGGGCCGCCAGTTGCCCACCCGTTTTATGCCCTTTAAGATGGAGGTTTTATTGTTGCTGGTGTCTATTTGTCTGTAAGTGACTACATTTTCTAATGAGTGTCTTTTTTTGTTTGAATTTCTAAGGCTATACAGTAGGTGTGGTGACACCATACCTACTAGTTGTCAGAATTATTATCTTGTCACTTATAATTATCTATAGTCTTGATTTACTATGTAGGATATGGAAGCTACAGTGTAGGCTATGTTATGTTGTAGGCTATTTATCAATGAATCGTGGAAAAAAGGGAACAGAAAATCAATGAATCATCTGCATGCAATTTACAGTCTTGTGGTGAAGCTTTTATCTCTATAGTTGCACTGCCCTCTACTGTCCGAGCAGCAGTAGTGTTCTCAACCTTTTCAGACCAATGATCATATGTGAAGTGGGGACCCCCAACCCTGACAAACTCTTGGAATGTAGGAGTTAAGGTGTTACATTTGGTTTGGAAGCTATTCAATTACATACAAAATAAAACCTGCTATGCTAGATTGTAATTAGAATGACAAAGTAATTAATATTACCTGGTCAAAAACATAAAACAGTGCTAGGTACTGGTTAGCATTGAAATCTCTTGACTTGACTGTGTCTCTTGACAGAAAAAGAAAAGAAAAAAGAACATCAACACTCATCTTTTACTTTCTCTAATAACAACGTGAACCGTGGTTGAAAAGAAAACCAAACTTCACATGATACAGTACATCTTTCAGTACATCTGTAATGGGTATAGGAAAATATGACTGAAAGAAAGTGTGATGTGTGTGTGTGTGTGTGTGCGTGCGTGCGTGCGTGCATGTTTAATTTTGCAATTTTGCAAAAACTTAAAAATCTGATGATTATCTTGCTTCTGTTTGGTATAACATTATACAAAACGTTACTAAATCGGACATGATACATTGGTTAATATCACAAGGGAAATCCCAAGCACAAACTTTCCCAAAGACAATTTCCAAAGTGGTTATAGAGAGTGGGAGGCTTCAGGTCTGCAATTCTTCATTAATGCCTTATTAAACATTTCCAATATTTACAGTAGGTGGTTTTGCTATGCCAGTTTACTTTTTCCATCCTGAGCTGTTTTCCTCCATAGCAACTGCAAAGTGTAGATAGATAGATAGATAGATAGATAGATAGATAGATAGATAGATAGATAGATAGATAGATAGATAGATAGATAGATAGATAGATAGATAGGGTACAGACTGCAGTTGCCAATGATCACTGCAGGACAGTTAAGCTTCCAAAATCCACATGATAATAAATAACACCACATATAGGATGTATGCTCAATAATACCATATCAAGGTAATTCACTTGCATATCTCCCACCTCCATGAACTGAACTCATTGATTGCATTCCAATGAGTTTTGATTGATCGATTGATAGTATTTATTAACAGTTTGCAGAATTACAGAACATTTCAAGCACCTCAAAAAATGGTTAACTGTGAGTGGACGACACCATAAAGCACTACACTTGTTTACAAGAGGGTCCACCGTTTTCAATTCATCATAAGATTTAGAGAAGTACAAATATACACTTCTATATAGCCAAAAACAGGAAATCATCATAAAGGAGGTAAAAAGGGGGAAAAAACATATACAGTGAGGGGGAAAAAGGGGTGGGTGGGGGATTCAGATTTTACGGGGACTTAAGAGTCATCTTTTTTTTTCCTGCAGCAACTCTTGACAAAGACAGAGGGATGGAGAGTGTGCAACGTCATTTCAGACGTGCGTACAACATGCCCTTTCTCTTTCTAACTACAGCCACTGATCCAGAATAGATCACTCAGTTTTTAAAACTCTCTTCCTGCTCTCTAGCTGCAGGGGTGCTTTCTGCTGTGGTGACCATGTGCTATTGGCTACAGTGTGGGTTGTTTATTCCATTTACACTTTTAGACTCTCATAATTGCTAATCATTACCAGCCCCCCCCCCCCCCCCCCCCTCCCCCAAGATATCGGCAAAACATAGTTACAATAGTTAACCTATACTTTTATTTATCAAGTAAGCAAAAAATAAAGAAATAAAAAATAGCCCCTCATTCAGTTAGTCTGAATTATCTTCACCAGTATCCATAATATCACATGCATCAGCATAAAAACAAATGTTAGCATACAAAATGGCCAGATGCCCTGGCCAGGCTGGCCTGTGCCCTTTTCAAATAGCCAAAGCTTAAATAGGGCCCAAGTGGATTTAAGTGGTTAATGTATATGTTTTGTAATAATAATCATCCAAATCTAGAAACTAACGTTCTAGTAGGCCCTAAACTCAAGTAGAAGTCTTTTGATTGATTGATTGAAGAATTTATTAACAGTTTGCAGAATTACAGTACATTTCAAGCACAAACTCAATACAAAGGCTGTTAACTGTGAGTGGACGACCCAATTAAGCATTACACTTGTTTCCAATAGGGTCCACCATGTTCAAATCATCAAAACATTTAGAGACGTACAAATAGACACTTCTATAGATAGTACAGGAATTCATCATAAAGGAGGTAAAAAGGGAAAAGAAACATATACAGTGAGGGGGACAAAAGGGGTGGGCGGTGGGGGGGATTCACGTTCAGCTCCGTTAATTTGTTTGTTTTCCTTGGAGGAGCTGCGTTGGGTCCCCAAGTCGGCTCCGTGGCCGTACCTTGAGTTGGCTGTGTGGCCGTGACCGTCTCTTGTGTTGTCCTTGCGTTGGGTCCCCAAGTCGGCTCAGTGGCCATACCTTGAGTTGGCTGTGTGGCCGCGACCGTCTCTTGTGTTGTCCTTGCGTTCGTGTTTGAGGGATTCCGATTTTACAGGGGCCAGTTTCGTCCGTAGGTGCCCTTTGAGAGCGGTTTTGAAAGAGTCAAGGGATTCGCATGTCTTAATGACAGTTGGTATACGGGCGTTCCACATTTTGGTGGCATAGGAGCGAAAATAATTTAGTCCCTTGTTTGTGCCGAATCTGGGTTGTACATGGTTCGTTGCACTCCCTCTGGTGTTGTGGGTGTGGACTTCGTTAACATTAAGGAAGTATCTAGACAGGTACATGGGTATCTTGGTGGTGTATCGAATCTTGTGGACCAGACCCATTGCAAGATGCTGTACTCTGTCGTCGACCCTAAGCCATTCCAGCCTGTCGAAGTGGGCAGGGGTGAGGTGGGTTCGGGGGGCTAGGTCAAGTAGGAGCCTGACCAGTTTGTTTTGGGAAGTCTGGAGCCTGGTTTTAAGGGCCTTTGAGGTGCTGTGGTACCAGGAGGTGCATGCATAGTCAAAGAAACCCTGTACAAGGGCTCCTGTTAAGGTCTTCAAGGTGTTTTTGTTGACCAGTGAGGAGATCCTGTAAAGGAATCTTGTTCTATGGTTGACCTTTTTGATTACGTTGGTGGCCATTTTATCACCGGAAAGATTAGCCTCCAGGATGGAACCTAGGTAGGTAATTTCATCTTTACGTGTGATAACATTGTCACCCACTTTAACCAAGAAGCCATTTGCCTTGCTGAGATTACTATTAGAGCCAAAGAGAATGGATTCAGTTTTTCCCAGGTGTAAAGATAGTTTGTTATCAGCGAGCCAGGTGCAGATTCTACCGAGTTCAGAGCTGAGGGCATTTTCAACCTGCAGTTTGTCCCTGTCCGAGACCAGCAGTGCTGAGTCATCTGCGAACAGGAACAAGTTGCAGTCACAAGCTGAAGTCATGTCGTTTACATATATTAGGAACAGTAGAGTCCCTAGTATGCTTCCTTGTGGAACGCCACAGCTCACTGGGAGGGGGGGGGGACAGTGTTCCGTTCACTTCCACCATCTGTTCTCTCCCCTCCAGGTAGGATTGCATCCAGCTCACTGATGTGCTATCGAAACCAATATGTACCTCTGACCTGTAGGTTTTGAGTGAGGAGTGAGGACGTTAGGTTCAGAGCCATAAGCCAAATTCCAATACCCACAATCTCGGCCACTCGCTCACTCACACTCGCTCACTCTAGCATGGATGTTACGGTGAAATTGGTGACCCGACGAAATATGTGACCCTCTTGCGGAGTTCACATAACTGACATGGACGTCTATGTGGCCCCTAAATACCACTAGGTTGAACTTTGCTAATAAACAAAACCACAGTGATTTATGTTCGGACACTGACATTATTATGTGATTGTCTACAGTCTACACACGATTGTTACATATTTCAGCAGGTCACCGATTTCATCGTAATAAGTGAGCAAGTGGACGATATTTTGGGGTAGATGGCTCTGGTTTAGGGTTATGGCATACAACCACGCCCACCTGCGCGAAACACCTGGGAAACAGGGAGTCCCCTCACTCACTCACACACACACACACACACACACAGCAGCAGGAGACGAGACGAACAACAACACGTGTCGTGGCATTAAGTTAACAAACACATTGTTTAACACTCGGGTGAGTCTTAAAACAAACAATGCTTTACTGGTTCTCTTTAAAGACGACTTGTATTCGCCGTCAAGTGAGATTAACCACGTTTTATGTGTCATTATCACGTTAAGAAGACATTTGGAATGGAGAGTTTTAGCTAAAGCTACAACAATGCAAACGTGCAGCCACTCACTCACTCACTCACTGACTGCCCACGCCGCGCGCACCGACCATAACATTTATTTATTTGCCATAATATTCCAATCAGCATTTATTGGATTGGGTAGATTAAAATTTATGGTAATTCTTGTGTTTATTTATGGGTATGTTTTCATATGGATTTTGCCACTTTGGACTGCAGGGGGGCAGCTATTAGTACCTTGCTTTGGGAGAGCTCTCTGTTTGGAACCTGGGAACCGTTTCCAACATAGAGCTATATATCTTGTCTTGTCGTATCTGTCACTGTCAGTGTCAGCATTGGTGTATGTTGTTTTTTTGTGTGTATAGGCCTATTGTATTTTTCATTTGTGCGGACATGTCAGGACCCACTCGGAAATTAGATGGTGCATCTCAACTCAAGAGGTTGGCATCTTTCATTGCCTATGTCAGTGGTTATGGTTTGTTGTGATTTCCTGTTTTTTTGGCTATATAGAAGTGTATATTTGTACGTCTAAATGTTATGATGAATTGAAAACGGTGTACCCTCTTGTAAACAAGTGTAATGCTTTATGGTGTCGTCCACTCACAGTTGACAGTTTTTGTATTGAGTTGTGCTTTAAATGTACTGTAATTCTTATACTTCAATCAATCAATGGCCAGTGTTTTTGTTCAAAGTGGGGTCGGGGCCCAGGGGACGGTTCCAGGAAAAGTAGTTAATATAGCATCACAAATTCACAATGTTATCCATTTAAATGATGGTTATTCAAATATAGCAGATCTCAGTGATGTAAATAGGTTTTCAATGTAATGGGTCCTGGGACCCCAGGGGTGGTCTTTTAGATCGGTGGTCCCAGGGACCTTTTATGAGTCCTACTTCAACAACGTTGGTGTACAGTAGTGTACTGTATTTGTCTCCATTCATTTTGAATTTGGTATTACAGAATAATTCCAAACGAGTCGCCCCTTTACCAACTCGGGCGTACAGCCGGCGGAACTGTGCGGCCTGTTATTCCTAAAGTAACCTAAGTAAATTATGCTTAAACGGTTAAACCTAACTTTATTCCTAACCTTAACCTCAGTGAAACTATGCCTAACCCTATAGCTAAACTTAACCCCAGTAAAACTATGCCTAAACCTAACCCTATAGCTAAACGTAACCCCAGTAACACTATGCCTAAACCTAACCCTATAGCTAAACATAACCCCAGTAAAACTATGCCTAAACCTAACCCTATAGCTAAACCTAACCCCAGTAAAACTATGCCTAAACCTAAGCCTTTTCCTAAACTTAACCCCAGTACAACTATGCCTAAACCTATCCCTATAGCTAAACCTAACCCCAGTAACACTATGCCTAAACCTAACACTATACCTAAACTTCTAACCTTATTTTCAGTAAAACAAAATAAAGAATACCAGAACCGGCGGACCGAAAAAAAATCAAGGGACGAGATGGTTTAGTGGCTACCGTACCTGATACCTTACAGAATATCGTTTATGTCGGGCTGAAGCCTTCTTGATGCCCAGACTCTGGAATGACCTACCTTTGGCTTTAAGACTAAGATTTAAGCTAATTCAGTGTCATCTTTTAAATCACTTTTGAAAACACAATTTGTACACTAAAGCCTTTCCTTAGATTTATCACGTTACTCGTTTTTCATGTCCATGTATGTACTGTATATGCTTTGGTTTTATTATTTGTCTTATATTGTTTGTTTTTATGCATTTCATTTGATTGTTGTTGGTTATCCCTTGGCATTGTAATTGTTTTCAAAAAGCGCTTCATAAATTAAGTTCATGTATGTATGTATGTATGTATATGTAATTGGCCACCGACCCCCATCTGAAAAATATGTTGTTCCAGGGACCCCACCCCAGAAGCAAAGATTTGAGTTAAAAACGTTCGCTCTGAAAGAATATATATTTAAAGATTTGCACCACATTTTCACGGTTTAAAAAAAATAGCAAATCTACAAGCTCATAGCGCGTGCCACGCTACGAGCTTGTAGATCTGCTATTTTTCAATAGCTAAAGTATAACATAATGCTTAAAACACCAAAAGGGGTTCCCGCCCCAAAATGGGATGAAGATGATGATATATTTATTTAGTCTACTCTCTTGTCTACCTGTTGCTTCAGAATCTCAGAGGTCTCAACATGTATCCAGGACGCGGAACCCTCCGGGGGGCATCGGCGAGGGGGGCAAGTTTCAAACCGATCCTCCACCAGAACATGTCCGCTCCCCCTGGGAGGACTATATCCATGTATTCGCCTCCAAGCATCCCCGTGGGTGCGTTTAACCCTGTTAAACGCACCCACTTTGACCCGGCGATGTTTAGCAGCGCATCCAACAACAACAACAACGGTGATGCGCAGGGGACAGGTACAGTATGCTAGCCCATGACTGAACACGTTATTGCAATCGGAGAAAGGTGACACAGGTTCATTTCCAATTAGAAAGGCTGCTTGTATAGATTGTTATAATTAAATGGACCAAGACTCTTTTTACGCCATTGACTCTTTTTCCCCCCCAGGTACGTATATATACGTACCCCAACGTGTACTCTGTCTATATAATGGTTGAGGCCTACGGAAGCTTTTAACATTGGTCTGGTTCCTATGGCAACGCCCCACCGCTCCAACTATGGGATTGAAAATATAATCACGGTGTAAAGCAATGGAAAGGAGGATTTTCAAACCTCCATAAGTCGGACTCCGTCTTTTAAAGTAAAGGCGTATGGTGGCACTGGGAACTGGGGTTTATGCTAACAGCTAGCCGCAATTATAGACTTAAGACTGTGGCTCATTCCTCAAATAGTTTTCTGAAAAACCTATGTTTCTACTAGTATCAGTGGTGATCAAACCTTTTCATGTGAAGGATCACCAAAAATGTGGATTTGGCCGCCGACCCCCATCTTAAAATATGTTGTTCCATGGACCCCCAGAAACAAAACAAAATATTGTAAATATAAAATTCCACGGATGCTTTCCTGGTTTTAGTGGGTTCTTAATATAAAATATGTTCCGTATGTTTTGTCTAAACCTAATTCTATTATTTTTATATTCTTTTCTTCCTCAAAGCTCGTGGCCCCAAGCCAACGGTGATGCAAAGCGTGATAATTGAGCGGTACAAGCGAGGCGAGCTCAACCCTGTGAGTACTCTGCACCATCTCTCCCAGACAGTGCCACTCGACCTGGAGTTCAAGGAGACGGTGACCACAGGTAAATGTTGCATTTATATAGCGCCTTTATCCAAGGCGCTTTACATAGATTGTGCATTACATTCACCCATTCACACACACATTCCCCCTCTCTCTCTTCATCCACTCCCTCCCTCTGCTCCCCTCTCTCTCTTCATCCACTCCCTCCCTCTGCTCCCCTCTCTCTCTTCATCCACTCCCTCCCTCTGCTCCCCTCTCTCTCTTCATCCACTCCCTCCCTCTGCTCCCCTCTCTCTCTCCATCCATCCACTCCCTCCCTCTGCTCCCCTCTCTCTCTTCATCCACTCCCTCCCTCTGCTCCCCTCTCTCTCTTCATCCACTCCCTCCCTCTGCTCCCCTCTCTCTCTTCATCCACTCCCTCCCTCTGCTCCCCTCTCTCTCTCCATCCATCCACTCCCTCCCTCTGCTCCCCTCTCTCTCTTCATCCACTCCCTCCCTCTGCTCCCCTCTCTCTCTTCATCCACTCCCTCCCTCTGCTCCCCTCTCTCTCTTCATCCACTCCCTCCCTCTGCTCCCCTCTCTCTCTTCATCCACTCCCTCCCTCTGCTCCCCTCTCTCTCTCCATCCACTCCCTCCCTCTGCTCCCCTCTCTCTCTCTCCATCCACTCCTTCCCTCTGCTCCCCTCTCTCTCTCCATCCACTCCCTCCCTCTGCTCCCCTCTCTCTCTCCATCCACTCCCTCCCTCTGCTCCCCTCTCTCTCTCCATCCACTCCCTCCCTCTGCTCCCCTCTCTCTCTCCATCCACTCCCTCCCTCTGCTCCTCTCTCTCTCTTCATCCACTCCCTCCCTCTGCTCCCCTCTCTTCATCCACTCCCTCCCTCTGCTCCCCTCTCTCTCTTCATCCACTCCCTCCCTCTGCTCCCCTCTCTCTCTTCATCCACTCCCTCCCTCTGCTCCCCTCTCTCTTCATCCACTCCCTCCCTCTGCTCCCCTCTCTCTTCATCCACTCCCTCCCTCTGCTCCCCTCTCTCTTCATCCACTCCCTCCCTCTGCTCCCCTCTCTCTCTCTTCAGGCAACACCATGTTCCTTAACTTCTGGTTGATTCCACTCCCTCCCTCTGCTCCCCTCTCTCTCTCTTCAGGCAACACCATGTTCCTTTACTTCGCCTTCTGCGCCGTGATCGATGGCGCCATCTACAAGACGGGAATGGGAAAGACCAAGAAGGAGGCCAAATCCAAATCGGCCGAGCTGGCCCTGGAGGAGCTGCTCCCCCTGCTGGAGGACCGGGCCGACTTCCCTGAGGCCTCGGGGGAAGGTGAGACGAAACGAGACGAGAGATTTAATAACCCATTCTGGGTGGGCAGCAACCCTTTTGGTGTTTAAAACCCATTTAGACTTGAGAACGATTCTACAAATGCCTTCTAAATTCTGACAGTTTTCTGAAAAACCCGATGTTTCTGTGTCAGTGGTTCTCAAACATTTTCATGCGAAGGACCCCAAAAGGGGGGGTCCTTGGAACAACATATTTTCAAATGGGGGTCGGCGGCCAAATACAGATTTACAGAAAAAGTTTGAGAACCACTGACATAGGGTTTTTCAGAAAACTGTCAGGATTTAGAAGACATTTGTAGAATCGACGTCAGGTCTAAATGGGATATAAGCTATTTATTTGGCTCCCAAAATGTAGAATGAACTCCCCATTGGAATTAAAACTCCAGACTCGCTCCCAATCTGAAGACTCGCCTAGTCTTCACTCACGCCACTCGTTGCACCTGCATCTTGCACTTGCCCTAGTAGGTGAATCAATATATGGTTTACCCCCCCAAAAAATGTATACAAAAGTTTTTTCAATGGATTCTGGTAGTATTGGTCATGCTAAATAACATACTAAAAGTATGTTATTTTATGTAGACTTTTAGTATGTTATTTAGCATGCCCAATTAGCATGCCCAATACTACCAGAATCCATTGAAAAACCCTTTGTATCATTTTTTTGGGGGGTTAAGTGATATTTCTTCATACATTGACTCACCTATAGCCTGCAAGGTCGACAACCTTGCAGGCTATAGGTCGACAAGGTCGACAACCTTGCAGGCTTATGGAAAAGTTGTGCTTTTCTTCTGTTTTGATTGATGTTATGTTCTTGTTTTATCTATGATCCTAGATTACTATTTCTATTAGGGATGCACGAGTAATCGGTAGCATAATCGGAATTGGCCATAAAAATGCCATATCGGCATCGGAATGGTCTCAAAATAATACAGATTATTGAATCGGTTTTCACCAGCAAAAAAATAAATAAAAATGAAAAATAATTCTACATTTAATTTGTGTACTCATCTCATTCAGTAGTCATTCAGTTGTGAAAACAGACACTTGGAAAAGACTATATGCTATTTATTGATTGAATACTTTATTAACAGGCTTTGGGCTAAGCTCCTAGGGCGTAGGCCTGTTTCCATTGTGGTCCTCTGTATAATATTGGAATCGATCAGAATCGGTATTTGGCAGATATGACCCTGCAAATAATCGGATATCGGTCATTTGATATGTTACTTTGTGTTAGAGTCCAAGGGGTTAGCACACGCATCTCAAACCGCTTTTTCTGGTGCTGAACAACAATATAAAAAAGATGGATATAGATATAACGACCAATGATAGTGGAAATAAGTGCAGTAAATGCAATGCAAAGAAATAACGATAATATAAAGGCTTTGTTTCCCTTGCTCACTGTAAATTGCTCTGGATTAAGAGTGTCTGCTAAATGCCTACATTGTGACTTGTAACTAGGCCCTGTGCTACTATTTCTCTTCAGATTTCTCTTCAGAGGGCCCCCCTCCTCTGCCAGTGAAGGAGAAGGATTCCACAGCCGCGTACAACCAGTCTTTCAGACCTATCCATGGTAAGCTTACCATGTCTTAACAGACAGTGGGTTTTATTGACTCTGTCTTTCTCTGTACAGCATTGGTTTTCAAAGTTTTATCCTTAGGGGGTACTAGGGGGTCTGCAGCTAAATTAGTTAATGTAGCATCACTATCATACCAGTGATAACACTATTCCAAAATAGCAGATATGAGCTTTGTCGATCTGCTATTTTGCAGGAGAAAAAAAAAGTGCAAATCTTTGAATATATTTAAGCGAACATTTTCAACTCGAAAGCCTTTGCTTCTGGAGGTGCCTGGCACAGTGTTTTTGAGATGGGATTCCACAGCCAAATGCAGATACATTATTGGGGGTCCTTGAGTTGACATGGAAACGTTTAAGAACCACTAAATGAACCCCAGTAATGAAAGCTGACATTTTTGTCTATTAGCTTGATTCCAAATTTCAGTCACCAGACACTTTAAAGGAGTAGTTCACTGAGATTTTGTTGTTGTTGTTGTTGTTGATGTCTTGCTCCTACCTCATCCAGAACACAAGACAAACCCTCTCAACGACCAAATACCGCAGGCTGTGAAGGAGCAGCTGTTGAAGTTGATGAAGACTTACCCAGAGTTTTCCTCCTGTATCAGCTCTGCTGCTGCCTTCATCATTCAGAGCTGTACGTTCCTACCTATAACCCATTTAGACGCATCTGTGTCACATTATAGCTAAGCTTTTAACCACTTTAACCATTATTTTAAACTTTAGCTGTTCTAAAGCAGGGGTTCTCAACCCGTGGGTCGCGACCCCTCGGGGGGGTCGCCAAATTATTTTAGGGGGTCCCCAAATTATATAAAAAAAAAAAAAAGATTTATTTTTTAATTTTATTTTCACGATTTTTCAAAAATAGCAGACCTACAAGCTCGTAGCGTGCCACTCGGTGGCGCGCTATGAGCTTGTAGATCTGCTATTTTTCAATAGCTAAATTATAACATAATGCTTAAAACACCAAAAGGGGTTCCCGCCCAAAATGGGTTAAGGTTATTGTAGCAGTCAATTTATATTGGGGGTCGGGAGGGGGCGGGGCGGGGGTCCCGAGACGTTGCCAAAGCATTTTCGGGGGTCCCCGGCCAAAAACGTTGAGAACCCCTGTTCTAAAGGGATCAAGATCAGGTTGCTGAAGTTGACATGCCGATTCCTCCTGTGTGTTCTGCCTCCTTTCCTCCCGCCTAGCGAGCGGATGCGAGGTGATCGCCATCGGAACCGGGAACTTCAACACCAGAGAGAGTGCCATGCCCAACGGACGCATTCTGCACGACTCGCATGCAGTCGTGGCCGCAAGGCGATCCCTCATGAGGTTAGTAGCAGCACATGACTGCATTTAAAGTGTTCATTTCACTGACTTAAAACTATGACTAAATATATTGACAATTTCGTCAAACAAATAAACACTACCGTAAAATGTTAGGGAGGGACTAGTTGAGAAGAGTAGAACTAAAAGACAAAGTAATATTATGATTGGTTGCGCTCGGGTGTCGTGCTCTGATAGCCGAGCGTGTAGACCGTCTACGTTCAGCATGCAAGTGAGTGTAAAATCAGTCGCTACGACGGCATCAAGGCCTGCCAAAATTATCTTTTGTCAACAAAATCAACGTGTAGATTTAGTCTACTAAACTCTTGTGACATTTAGTCGACTAAAACATAGACAAAAACATTTCAGATGACTAAAACTACAACGACTATAAACGAAATCAAAAACCATTTTCTGTGAACCATGAACACTAGTGCTGAAGGGTGGTTGCTGCTGCTTTGCCACCTACAGGTACCTGTACCAACACCTGCTGCTGTTCTTCAGTAAGAGCCCCGCGCTCAAGCAGAAGTCCATCTTTGAGAAGAGCGGCAGCAACCGGCTGCTGGGCCTCAAGAGTGACATCAGCCTGCACCTGTTCATCAGCCAGCTGCCCAAGGGAGCCGCACAGGTCCCCGCTGTGAGGTCTGTCTGTCTGTCTGTCTGTCTGTCTGTCTGTCTGTCTGTCTGCCTCTGATCTACAATCGGTGCTCTACATCAGGGGTTCTCAACCCGTGGGTCGCGACCCCTCGGGGGGTCGCCAAATTATTTTAGGGGGTCCCAAAATAGCAGACCTACAAGCTCGTAGCGCGCCTATGAGCTTGTAGATCTGCTATTTTTCAATAGCTAAATTATAACAATGCTTAAAACACCAAAAGGGGTTCCCGCCCAAAATGGTTTAAGGTTATTGTAGCAGTCAATTTATATTGGGGGTCGGGAGGGGGTTCCGAGACATTGCCAAAGCATTTCCGGGGGTCCCCGGCCAAAAACGTTGAGAACCCCTGCTCTACATCAATGGTTCCCTTCGTCATGTCAAGGACCCCCAAATCGACACTCGGCTCTAGCAGTGATTCTCAACCCGTTGAATTTCAACGAGCCCCAGTTTGACATGCATTAGTCTGTACAGATCCCCATTTAACCGTTTCCGTTCCATCCGACGTGTCCACACGTCATATGGAATCCAATCGAGGGATGCATGGGATGTGTGTACACGTATCCTCAATGATATCAGGCGAGGGGAGAATATTCTGAATTTTTTATAAAATAAAATCAGTCGGACTCTCGGCCACCGTACTTCGCTCTTCATATTAGCTTACCGTTCACTCAGCTGTTAGCGCGGCATAAAGAATGCCTCATGACATTTAGCCTCTCAGACCCATTTGAGCCACGGACCACCATTTGATGACATTTAGCCTCTCAGACCCATTTGAGCCACGGACCACCATTTGATGACATTTAGCCTCTCAGACCCATTTGAGCCACGGACCACCATTTGATGACATTTAGCCTCTCAGACCCATTTGAGCCACGGACCACCATTTGATGACATAAGGGCCATTTTTGAAACTAGCTCCTCACCACTCGCCCTACACACTTCCACTCGGTTTGAGCATAGATATATAAATAATAGAGACGCAATGCAATGCAAGTGGATGGGAGGGGAATTCCAGTATCGTCTCTATTATTTATATATCTATGCTCAAACCAAGTGGAAGTGTGTAGGACGAGTGGCGAGGAGCTAGTTTCAAAAAGGGGGTTAGCCTCAGACCCATTTGAGACACGGACCACCGTTTGATGTTTAGCCTCTCAGACCCATCTGAGCCACGGACCCTGATGACATTTAGCCTCTCAGACCCATCTGAGCCACGGACCCTGATGACATTTAGCCTCTCAGACCCATTTGAGCCACGGACCACCATTGGAAGACATTTAGCCTCTCAGACCCATTTGAGCCACGGACCACCATTTGATGACATTTAGCCTCTCAGACCCAAAACTAAAGAATATGTTGTTGTCGTTGGATAAGATTTTGTCCACAACTCCATACTGTTGGAAAATGTTGATCAAAATCACAATTCTTCTACATTCTCTAATTGTGTAGACTTCTTGTAAATTAAGTAGGCCTAATGCAGATATTTAGCAATAGGCTAATGTAACTCGAGAGCGTAAAATGAAACCAAATGGACCCGTACGCGTGAAAACCACTGCTATAGCAGCGGCTCGGTTCTTCTTTGAACAGGTGCCGAACGAAAAATGTCCTAATTTTCATCTTCTCGTTGGTTTGCGTCCTCTCGCCCGCAGGCGTCTGAACCCGATGTCGATGTCGGCGTGGGAAGTCAGCAACCAGATCAGCCTGCACCTGACCGTGGAGGGAAAGGTGGGCGCACTTAATATAATGTACTACTTCAAAGCAGCTTTTCCAATACACACTAATCATGGTGTTTGATACAGGGAGAGAGGACACAGGAGGAATGACCCTTGTGTTCGTGAAGTCACTGCGGCCACAATTTGTACACTGCAGATATGTTTTTTACGTTATATATATATATATGTTTAATCCAAATATCTAAGCTGTGTGATGTAGACATTTAGCTTGACAAACAAATAAGAACTACACATTTAAACAAGTAAAAACAAGGCACTGTGCGGTAAAGGTGAGAACAACGGAGAGCCAGCTGGTAGGCACGGAGAGTAATTATCTAATGTAATCCTGGGCGCTACACTTCCTCTGCCAACCTGGGGGGGGGACTGACCTCATGCTTCCTTCTATGCATGAGTTGAGGCCGGACGTAGCGCCTGGAAGGAACACGTTATTCCGACCAGTTCCTTTCCCCTCCCGCCCCGGCTGGCCAGGGGGAGGCAGTTTAGAGACCAGGGTTACTGCATGTTTATTGTGAGGGTACGGAGTGTAATATGAGCTAAAATGTGACGGTCCCTCTTGGTTTGTGCCGGTTGGCAGGTGTTCTCGGTTTTCTCCTGCACCATGGAGCAGTGGGACTCCAAGGTGGTCAGCATGTCGGTCACTGACAAGCTGAGCCGCTGGCAGGTGCTGGGCTACCAGGGGGCGCTGCTGAGCCACTTCATTGAGCCCCTCTACGTCAAGAGCATCCTCATAGGTGAGTGCCGGACCAAGCACCCCCCTCCCCGGTGCGGCTGGCCAACGTTGAAGCCGCCAAGACCTAGTGGTCAAAGCAGGGAACTGCTGGCGGCCCGTGAATTCAGCTGGCGCTTAAAGGACACTTCACCCTTTTTGCAAAAAATATATATAGGTTAATGACCTTTAGAAGATTTAGAACACTTTCCTGGGGGTCTTTTTGTGTGTAATATGTGGTTTTAGATATTTTTGATTTTAGCAGTGAGCCCAGTGTCTCTGATGTCATGGACACTGGGCTCACTTACTTCCTGGACTACATGTTGTCTCAGTAAGACAGCCCTCCCCCTATCCACAAGGAGGAGCAGTGCACCAAAGCATTATGATAATTGTAGTCGACTACAATTCCCCTGTCGACTAAATTTCACTCGAATTTGTCGTATTTTGTCAGGCTTTGATGGCATCGTAATGGGTGATTTTACACTTACGCATGCTGAAGTTGGCCGATCTACAAGCTCACAAGGCGTTGCAGCGCGACTCGTCGTGAGCTGGTAGATCTGCTATTTTCGGAGCAGAGCACAGCCAAACATAAAAATGACTGGATGGATCTGCTGGATCTCTTCTCCACTAGTCCCTCCCTATCATTTTAGTCTAGTGTCTATTTGTCGACATAATTGTCAATATATTTAGTCTTGGTTTTAGTCATCATGACATTGTTGTTTTTGGCAGCAAATTTTGTTTAGTCATAGTCTTTGGAATGAAACTTAATTTAGTTTTAGTCACATTTTATTCACCCGGAATGTTTTTAGTGTTAGTCTAGTTTTAGTCGACTAAATATCATACGATTTTAGTCGACTAAATGTACAGTTGATTTAGTCGACTTATTTTACACTTGCTGAAAATAGCCGACCTACAATCTCTTGTCCACTAGTCCCTTCCTAACATTTTGGTCTAGCTTTTATTTGTCGACGTTATTGTCAATATATTTAGTCTCAGTTTCAGTCATCATAGCTTTAGTTTTCATTTAGTTTTCGTCAGTGACAAAAAGGTAGTTGACGAACATTTCTTTGTCTATTTGTCGACGTAATAGAGAGTATGCGCATGCTTAAAGTGAATGGCACATCGAGTGGCAAAGCAACAGGCAAAGTGAGTTTAACATCGTTTAATGTTCAATATCAGATATGACTTTTCTGTGTGGATGTATGGGCTGTCAAGGCCAGAAAGTAGTTTTTTGCCACTCAGTAGGCGTTCCTGCATAACTTCCTGGTTTGATGATGATGTCACGCGCATACCCTCTATTCTCAATATATTTAGTCTCGTTTTTAGTCATCATGGCTTAGTTTTTAGTACCAATTTTATTTAGTTTTCGCCAGTGACGAAAAGGTATAGTTGACGAGCATGTCTTTCTGGTCCCCCCCGCGGCACTCGATGCCCCTCCTCTCCAGGGGACTCTCTGTGCAGCGACGTGCGCGGCCTGGAGATCGCCGTGTGCCAGCGGGTGGAGGGCATCACCCCGCGCCTGCCCATGTACTACTGCATGCTGCAGCCCCACATCCGCCTGCTGCCGTCCGTGGTGCAGGACACCTCTTCGTCCTCCTCCTCCGGTGGGGGGGGGCATCAGCGGAGCCTCAGCGTCAACTGGACCTACGGAGACAGCGTGCTGGAGGTGGTGGACGGCCTGGAGGGCAAGACCGTGGAAGAGTAAGGATTTTAGATAACTGTACTTGTACTGTGTACTGTACATTGACGATGCATTTAAGAGTGGCTCTTGCTTGGCCAGCAGGTTGTGTACTTTAAACCATGACCCCTTCTCTTATCTCCTCATCCAGGTCTCCCTTTAAGAGTGGCTCCTGCTTGGCCAGCAGGTTGTGTACTTTAAACCATGACCCCTTCTCTTATCTCCTCATCCAGGTCTCCCTTTAAGAGTGGCTCCTGCTTGGCCAGCAGGTTGTGTACTGTAAACCATGACCCCTTCTCTTATCTCCTCATCCAGGTCTCCCTTTAAGAGTGGCTCCTGCTTGGCCAGCAGGTTGTGTACTTTAAACCATGACCCCTTCTCTTATCTCCTCATCCAGGTCTCCCTTTAAGAGTGGCTCCTGCTTGGCCAGCAGGTTGTGTACTTTAAACCATGACCCCTTCTCTTATCTCCTCACCCAGGTCTCCCTTTAAGAGTGGCTCCTGCTTGGCCAGCAGGTTGTGTACTGTAAACCATGACCCCTTCTCTTATCTCCTCATCCAGGTCTCCCTTTAAGAGTGGCTCCTGCTTGGCCAGCAGGTTGTGTACTTTAAACCATGACCCCTTCTCTTATCTCCTCATCCAGGTCTCCCTTTAAGAGTGGCTCCTGCTTGGCCAGCAGGTTGTGTACTTTAAACCATGACCCCTTCTCTTATCTCCTCATCCAGGTCTCCCTTTAAGAGTGGCTCCTGCTTGGCCAGCAGGTTGTGTACTTTAAACCATGACCCCTTCTCTTATCTCCTCATCCAGGTCTCCCTTTAAGAGTGGCTCCTGCTTGGCCAGCAGGTTGTGTACTGTAAACCATGACCCCTTCTCTTATCTCCTCATCCAGGTCTCCCTTTAAGAGTGGCTCCTGCTTGGCCAGCAGGTTGTGCAAAGCTGCCATGCTGAGTCGCTTCACCCTAGCGGCCAAGGAGGCCGAGCGACAGGATCTGCTTGCCACCGTCTCCTACAGAGAGGCCAAGGTGACCTAAGGGCTCATTTCTATCACCTTGTTTTTTGTATTATGTGCCATTTTTGAATGGCGAAAAAAAAATTCTAAAATGACACCGGATGCTCACCCGGTTTTAACGGGTTAACCCGTTTTTATTATATTGTATCTTTACTCTACATTCTGTCCATGGGACACTTTTCGGAAGTGCTGTGTAGTGTGAATGTAGGCTCTTCTTCCTATTAAACCTCCTTGCCATCTTGTCCGCCATCAAGACAACGAGTATTCTATCGATACCTATTGGCCTTGGGAGAAACAATGTGCAAACACAGCAGCGAGAATATTGCGATAAAGCCAAATATAGCCAATGGAATACAACCACCCTACGGGCCGAGTAGACCTCTAGACCTACAGCACATGTAAACCTTTTAACACATTTTAAATCTGAGCCTTTTTGGTATAGCATTTAGTCAATAGACAGGTCAAGCTGTCCTTCTCACCCATTGAGATGCATGTTAAATGACGGGATTTCTCCATATAAATAATGGATCATTTCAGAAGCAAAACCTTCAAAATGTCTTCTAAATCTAGTCAACCAGGCCTGCAGTAGGCTATGCACTGGGCACATGTGCATGACATTATTTAAATAGACTAGAAATACGAGGAAATGACAGAGGGAGAAATCAACTTTTAACGACCACCCGTCAGGAGTTTTCATGTTGCACGGTAACGCAGGGGCTCCACCGGGCGCGTCAGCGTCGCGTCTCCGTCACCGTCAGGGAATGTTCCCTTTTTCTTTTTTTTTTGTGATTAGTATTTTATTGGATTTTCTTTTTCAGACACAAACACAACACCCACAATACCAGTAACAACAATACAGAACAAACAAACGAAGACAAAATAAAATAAAAAAAGCGTTTGACACAAATCGACAGTCACATTACAAAAAATAAAATAAGATACAAATTAAAAAAATCACACCCGTGTGAACTGAGTGGTGTAAGGTATTATATAGCCTGATCAGCTCTGATCTGACGTAATGAAATCACACCCGGGTGTGATTTAATTACGTCAGAAATTATTTTGAACATAGCAACCATGCTCATTTTTTCTGCACACAAAAGCCAGTTGTAGTGTAGTGGTTTACACCACTCAATAGGAGTGGTTTACACCACTCAAAAATAAAAAAGACACAACTAGGCGGGGAGGGAGGCTGTGTTCTTCTCGATAGAGACATATATGTGAGCAGGCGAGGATCTACTGTAGGGGGGGCAGCCAGTAGTCTGTCATTACGTAGTGCTATCATACAGACGGAATCTGTCCCACTTCTGGTGGAACTGATCTATCCTATTCTTCATAGAGAATGATACTCTTTCATATGACGCTGTACTGTTTAGTAAGTTATGCCATTCTGTAATTGATGGTACGTGGGCTGATTTCCATAATTGGACTAGCAGCCTCCTGCCCAGCATTATGGCTGTTTGGATCCATTCCACGTGTGTGGAAGGAGTTATATCTTTAAGAATAGAAGGATCTCCTAGTATAAATAAGTGGATATCGAGAGGGATATCTTGACCAATGATTCTCTCAATAAGATCATGTATTTGTGTCCAAAAATCTTGTACCCTGGGGCACTTCCATAAGACATGGGTCAACGTACCTTCGTTCGGGCACTTCCAGCATCCTGGATCATTTTTGAGCTTTGGTCTATGTAATTTAGAAGGGGTCCAATACATTCTATTAAAGATTTTAAACTGAATTAGCCTAGTGCGAATATTGCGTGACATGTGCTTTGAATTACCTAGTATGTTGACCCATTCTTTTTCTGTAAAAGTAGTTTGCATGTCTTTTTCCCATACCATTTTCAGAGCACTAGTAGTACTAACTAGTAGAGCGATGCTTCATGACCCCTACCGTAGCTAGTGATAATAGAAGAGGGAGTCTTCCCATTCTGAGGGACCAAGGAGCTTCTAGACATTTTTCTCAACAGGCTTTGAAGTTGGACATATTGCCAGTATTGTTGTCTATTTAGGTTCAATTCTGCCTGTAGGTCATTAAATGATTTGAGTTCCTGGTCTCTGTAGAGGTCACCAAGCACCGCCACTCCCTTTTCCACCCATTCCTTCCAATAGATGGAGGATCTGCCAATATGTATACGAGAATTAAACCATATGCTAGAAGTCTTATTTAATAATGGATCAAAGTTAAGAATTTTAGCTGCCTTGTTCCAGACCCCCTTCAGACATGTCAACACTGGGTGAGACTGTACACTTGAAGGTAGGGAGGCCGAGGCATAGGCCTTCAAGGGGAGAGCAGAACACTGATATCCTTCCACGTCAAACCACGGGGGGGCACGTTCGGGGGGAAGTGACCACTGTGCCAAATGCCGCAGGCAAAAGGCATAGTGGTACAAAAGTAGATTCGGTATCCCTAAACCACCTTGATCCACCCTGTTCTGAAGTTTCTTGAGACATATCCTAGGTCGTTTCCCCTCCCACAGGAAAAGGCTACACAACTGGTTGTACTTGTGGAAGTACTTCATGGGAACCTCAACGGGCAATGATTGTAAAATATAGTTAAATTTGGGAGCTACAGTCATTTTTAGCACATTCGCTTTTGCCCACAAAGAGAGACGAAGAGGTGCCCATCGTTCTATGTCAAGCTTACATTTTTCAAATAGGGGTTCTATGTTAACCTTTATGAGATCTGACAGATTAGATGGGAATACAACTCCAAGATATCCTAGGCCCTGCGGTGGCCATCTAAAGTTTCCTGATTGGAACAGGGTTCTGGGGCAGTATGCTGAAGAATGTTCCCTTTTTAATCAATGAAGGGTGGCTCCACTGCCCGCGTTGCGTGACATTAACGCGTGCATTCAAATTTAACCGGTGTGTTTTTTGACGCACGCGACGGAGACGCAACGCGTCCGGTGGAGCCCTGGTGTAAGACTACGGTCATTAGTATTATTGCCATCACCTGGGTGGGTCAGTCATGTAACTTTCCTGACGTTAAGCCGTGTAAATGTTCATCAGCACAGCCGTGCAAAATAACACTTGACAGCTTGACCTGCATGGCAACAGTTGCTAAACTATTTGGATTGGCATTGGACAATCGCTTTTTGGGGTGGGATTTAGCGAAGAAGGGCTAATTGAATTGAATTGATTTGGTGGTTGTTGGTGTTTCCCTGCAGATGATGGCCAAGCCTTACCAGGAGGCCAAGAGCCTGCTGAAGTCCTACCTACAGCAGCAGGGATACGGCAGCTGGGTGCACAAATCCCCGGTCAGTGACCAGTTCAGCCTATGAGCACGCACACACACACACACACACACACACACACACACACACCAAACTACCACTGGAATGGATGACTGACTGGGTCCCAAACGCGTAGCTGTGGTTCACGGAACACTACCGTTTAAAACGAGGACGAAATGTGTAAAACTGCACATGTTTTATTATTTACCTCAAATTTCTAAGCCGTTGTAGTAAACGGCATGTTTTCTAATGGCTTTTCATCTGTTATCTAACAAAGTGTTTCACTCTTTTTAATTTGTACATGTTTAAGTGCACTTTCTATTGTGGTAAAAATATATTTTCTGTTCGGTTTTTCCTTTTTTTTTCAGTTAGTGTTTGGCTGTTTGCCAATGGGTTTTTCAAATAAATCCTAGTTTGTTTTGAAGAAATTCTGGTGTGAAAGGTCAATTACTTTTATACTTAAACCATAAATATTTTAGTACTGAAGTCCTGATGTCACTCGTTCATCCCCTGGGTGGCGGATGTCATTTCTCTGTGGAAAACAACATTGGGTCATCTTGGAGTCATCTCCTATAAGAATTGTGGTCCTTGGCCTGGGCCATGGCTCAGTGGTCCAGGCACCTTGGCTGGTAATCCAGTCTGGCAGTGTGCCGCGGGTTCGACTCCCGATCCCGACGGCCTTTACTGCATGTCTTCCCCCCCCATCTCTCTCCCCATTTCCTGTCAGCCTACTGTCTGTCCCTCCATAAAATATATAAAATAAAGGCGAAAGCCACAAAAAAAAACATTTAACCCTTAGACAGATTACTACTGGAAAACACGTGGAGTTTTGCATTAGTCTTTTCTGCCCTGTACGTGATTTTCCGTAGTTCTCTTTTTTTATTAATACCAATAAATTAATTCGGTCCGCACCTCTGTATAGAGTATCGAGCATAAATATCAACTACATTTCCCAGAATTCCCGTGTCACGTGACACACGTGTATGCTTTCCTATTGGAAACTGACGCCCAGCCCCCAGTGAACAGGGGGGTTGGTTGACTCCTCCGAGGTGGGCACTGGAGGAAGAGTTTTTCAGCCAGGTTTGCAGTCGCCGCAAAAAAAACAATCTGAAAAATGATCCATCCGTGTCCAGTGGCATTCTCCAGTCCCAGACCGTTGGCCGGACTGCAACATCCACCCTCGCGGATTACACGTGTGCAATGTTTTTTCTTCTCCCCACCGGAGTTACCACCAAGGCTGATGCCTTCGCTAAAAGGTAATTTTATTGTATTCGAAAATGCCCTAATATGACATGTCTAGTAAGCCGATCCCTATATTTGGCCCGAGCCGACCTAGTGCTGATATCAGATAGATGTGGTAGAACCATATATGGATAGATCTAACTGGTTTAGTCATCGTGACAGGCATAGTCGGAGAATATATAACAAGGGTCGGTACTATAGGTGATCGACGTAGCTAACAAAAACATCTGATCAAATGAATGTATTGTACTGTGTCTTTGTGGGCCGAATCGTGGCATCGTTGCATACAAATAGATGTTTGTATAATTAGTATCACGATAAAATAATATGGCGACGTTAGAATGACACCACCAATGAGTGATCGTGCGTAATGTAGCTGCCCAGCGTATATCCAGCACCATCGCGTCACCACATTCCACTGGCTGTTGGCTAGTAGTAGTTGCTAACAAACGCTGCACAAATGGTACTGGCTATTGGCCGGGCCACAAGCCCGGGCAATAGCCAGTACCAATGTTGCTGGATGATTGCGACGCAATGGTGCTGGATATACCCTGGGCAGCTAGCTACATTACCAGCGATCACTCATTGGTGTTTCATTCTAACGTCGCCATATTATTTTATCGTGATACTACTTATACAAGCATCTATTTGTATTTTTCATGCCACGACTCGGCCCACAAAGACACTGCACAATAAAATCATTTGATCGCCAGCAGCCGGGTAAAACGCCATGTAATAGTAGCGTGCACTGACTACAGCTAAAATGTTTATTTATTTTTATATATTTAGAACTGGCATCAGATGAGGAGGAGGAGGAGGATGAAGAGTCAAGACTGCGATGGCGTTCTCCGACACTGAACCGGATTCATTCATTCATTCATTTCAGGGGGGGCAGTTTTTGGGTGTTTTTTTTATTTAGCCTACTCACACATAACCTGACTCCGCCAGATGGGGCAGCAGAGAGTACACTGGGTTCCCCCCTCCTGCTCCCATCTGGGAACTCTCAGGCAGACTTGATGCCCGGCCACAAAACGGCCTGGCCAATCAGCAGCAGCTAGAAGCTGCTGCTAGAAGTTGCTCACAAAACGGACTGGCCAATCAGCAGCAGCTAGAAGCTGCTGCTAGAAGTTGCTAGAAGCTGCTGCTGATTGGCCAGGCCGTGTTGTGGCCGGGCATCAAGTCTGCCTGAGAGTTCCCAGATGGGAGCAGGAGGGGGGAACACAGTGTACTGACTCTCTGGCGGAGTCAGGTTAACTCACACACACACACACCGTCAAGGACTGGGTTTGGGGACATTTGGGAGGAGTAGCTCTGATCCATAGCTCTAAATGCGCATTTAGAGCTATGGATCAGAGCTAGGGGAGGAGTAACTGTTTTGTATGTAGGCCTATTTATTTTCTGTAATATTTATCATTTTATTATGTTAGTAGTCGTAAAAAATAAAAGACGCTTTTACAATGAGTTAGACCTGTCATGACTATTTTGTTCACTATTGTGAGGTTTATTGTATATGACTAAGCAAGTTTCAACTGTGATTTACTCTGTAACGGTAGATGGTAATAACTCAATTTCTTTTTTATAATACAGTATACATTCAAGTCTATATTTTGATACATATCATGGGCACCAAGTCATATCAAAACAATGTCCTTGGATGTGTTTTTTATCAAAACTGTGTTTCTTCATAACAGGTTTTTGAGATGCATGCATGAATAGACAAGGTACTGGTAAGACTATGTAAACATGGTATATATCAAAATGTGCGTTAGAATGTCTAATTTTACCCCAAAAAAGAATTGAGTTTATATGATGTTCCAATTTCAGAGCTATGGGGACTTTTAGCTGGATAGGTCAGATTGATCATGACTGACCATGCTATTTATAGATGGCAAAATATCTACAGTGGTACATGTGAGAAACTTTTTATTTTATTTTAATTGAACTAGACAACTCACCCTTTAAAATGAGATATTGCATGGCTATGTACGCCCAGCAGAAAAAAAGTTATTTAGAAAATAAAACTTCAACCGGGCATAACTTTTTTTGGTTGTCCTAGAAACAGAAAACAGTGTAAATGCAGGCTCTTTTAAATGGCTTCCAACACAAGAACTAAACATTTTATCAACTCAGTTAATTTTTCTCCTGGAAGCAGACAAGTCAAGCTTTCTCTGAAGGTCTTTCGTTGTCACACATTCACAACAGAGAATTTTCAATAAATCATTCAAAAACGCCATTCTGCCATAGAGAAGTCTACAAACTATATAGAAATCCTTGAAACGCTCAAAGAGTTAAGAATCGTGGTCCAAAAATAAGCAAACTGTCTCTGCGATATTGTCGGGGAGACGGCTCTGTATAGTCAGTCACTCATTGTTGACACGGTCTGTTTGGTGGCAGTGTTGTTTTTGGCAGCACATTTCTATTTTAGTTTTTGTCATAGTCTCTTGAATAGTTTTCATTTACTTTTAGTCACATTTTAGTCACCCGGAAAGTTTTAGTGAGATTTTAGTCGACTAAATCGACAGTTGATTTAGTCGACTAAATTTTATTTTGGCTGGCCTTGATGCCGTCGTAATGGCTGATTTTACATTTGCTGAAAATAGCCGATCTACAAGCTCACAACGCGTCGCAGAGCGACGCGCTGTGAGCTTGTAGATCTGCTATTTTCAGCATGCAACCAAGTGTAAAATGACAACCAAGTGTAAAAGGATCTACAGCAATGCTCTGTGATGCAATGCAATGTTTTTGAGCCTGTAGATCTGCTCTTGTCTGTATTTTTGCCATTGTGCAACAAATACAATGACTGCAAAATGGGCTAATCAATCTAGTCGATTATACAAATCTATACATGTTCTTTTTGTTTGTTTTATTGAAAGGAAAATTGCGCTTCTCAATTGGTATTCGATTGATTAAAAAAAAAGGAAATCGATAGAGTAATCGCTAACAAAATAATCTATAGCTGAAGTGCCCTAAGACTGAAATGGCATTCCTCGTTTTCCTACAGTATTACTATATGTCTCAGTTCATCTTTAACGCATTAAGAAGTAAGGCCTACAAATGTCTACAGTTTTCAAAAAAAATCACTTGGTTCTCAAACGTTTTCATGTCAACCCCCCAAATTATATGTATTTGCCGCAGACTTTCATCTAAATCTTTTGGGGAAAAATGGGACCCCAAGAACCAAAGATTTGAGCAAAAAATGTTCACTTTAAAATATGTATATTCCTTGGACCAGCGGTCCAGGCACCTAGGCTGACAGCGTGTTGCAAGTTTGAGTCCCGATTCCTGTGTCACGCGTGTGATCACTCCCCATCTCTCTCTCTCTCTCTCCCCATATTCTGTCAGCCTACTGTACTGTCTATAATTAAGGCATAAAAAGCCCAAAATATATCTTTAAAATATGTACATTCCAAAATTTGCACAAATGGTTTATAGGCAAGCCAAAGTATTAAAATGATTGACAAAGTTATTCAAAATGTTAAATGACACGGATGCTTTCCCGGTTTGAATAGGTTAACACCTGGTTATAACACGACACCATCTTGACTACAACACACGCACACAGGAAATGCTCGGGCTTCCTGTGTGTGCGTGCGGCGATGCAGTGGGTTTGGGTCGTAAACAACGCGGGTTGTCTTGTGTGTCTTCGGCAGACCTGCGACCGGAACAATCCGTCTGTCTGTGTCCATCTGTTTCACGTCCCTTTGGTCAGAAGGAAAAAGGACTCGGCGCCGTGCGAGTGTGTGAGTTGTACAGTATGTGCCGCTGAGGCATATTTTCTAGGATACTCTTTCTATTTACGTCTTAGAGAGTTTCATGGTTCAGGATTAACCCATTCCGGGCGAGAACCCCCTTTGGTGTTTATAGCATTGTGTTATACTTTAGCTGTTGAAAAATATCAGATCTACAAGCTCGTAGCGCGGCACTCGGTGCTGCGCTACGAGCTTGTAGATCTGCTATTTTTTTAAAAGTTGTGAAATGTGGCGCAGATCTTTGAATATATATTCTTTCAGAGCGAATGTTTTTAACTCAAATCTTTGCTTCTGGGTGGGTCCCTGGAACAACATATTTTCAGATGAGGGTCGGCGGCCAATTACATATACAGTATTTTTGGGGGTCCTTGACATGATTGAAAATGTCAAGGACTGACATGGAAACATGGGTTTTTCAAGCAAACTATCAGGATTTAGAAGACCTGTGTAGAATCTGATCTACGTCTAAATGGGTTAAAGCTTTACGTTGGTGTGTGGGAGGTGAACGGTGTGTGGGAGGTGAACGGTGTGTGGGAGGTGAACGGTGTGTGGGAGGTGAACGGTGTGTGCACCGAGGAGATGGTGCATCTGCATACATACTGTAGATACTAAATCGCTATATAAATCGTATATATTATTATAGGCCTAAATGAGTCAACAAAATAACAATGCATGACATACTGATTGATATTGACACTTGACAGATGTATAAAAGTGTGTGTGTGTGTGTGTGTGTGTGTGTGTGTGTGTGTGTGTGTGTGTGTGTGTGTGTGTGTGTGTGTGTGTGTGTGTGTGTGTGTGTGTGTGTGTGTGTGTGTGTGTGTGTGTGTGTGTGTGTGTGTGTGTGTGTGTGTGTGTGTGTGTGTGTGTGTGTGTGTGTGTGTGTGTGTGTGTGTGTGTGTGTGTGTGTGTGTGACCGACCACTTGGCAACACAACTACAATACACAAATCTATCTCTGGTGTTGTTCATGTGTGCTGCACAGATTTGTTCAGTTCTGCATGGGACGTTCCTGAGCTGCGCGCACGTTAGGGAGAACATTGTTCATGGGTGCTTGTTTTAAAGGGCAAGTGGCGCATTGCTCTGCATTTAATTTGCCTGTCTTTCTTTATAAGCAGTAAGAACATAATGGTGTCCTGGTTGAAATGATGATCTATCACAGTGGTTTTCAACCTTTTCCACATCAAGGCCCATTATGTATTCAGCATTTGAGCCACGGACCACCATTTGATGAGATTTAGCCTCTCAGAGCCAAACTTTGAATATTTTGTTTTCGTTTGATAATTCACTAATCATTCATTCTCCAATCGTGTAGGCTTCTTGTAAATTAAGTTATGCAGATATCGAACAATAATTTAACTCTTGAGAGTGTAAAATAAAACCAAATAAACCATTTGGTTACTGAGTCTCCATTCAGCTGCCGACCACCTGGAACCCTCTCAAGGACCACTGGTGGTCCCCGGACCACTGGTTGAAAACCACTGCCCTATCACAGGCCTTAAAGTATTCCGCCAGGCTCACAGGTTCATCGTGCAACGCATTGTGATTGTCTTGTAGATCAGCGTTTTTCCGCTACGTTTTACATTTTGAAATTCTTTGAAAACGGCATGCCCAAAATAGGGATGACAGGTTGAACGTTGCTAACAATAAAGAGAGGGATCACTTGATATGAAACCTGGTGAGTGGACTCTGTTTTTTAAATTATATCATGTTTTCGTCAGTGGTGTAAAGTAACTCAACCCATTCTGTACGGGAACCCCTTTTGGTGTTTAAAGCATTGTGTTATACTTTAGCTATTGAAAAATAGCAGATCTACAAGCTTGTAGATCTGCTATTTTTTAAAATCCTGAAAATGTGGTGCAAATCTTTGAATATATATTCTTTCAGAGCGGACGTTTTTAACTAAAATCTTTGCTTCTGGGAGGGTCCCTCGAACAACATATTTTCAGATGTGGGTCAAATGTTTGAGTGACTGATATAGAAACATCGGTTTTCCAAAAACCTGATTTAGAAGACATTTGTAGAATCATCTTTGTACTTTTTACACCACTCCATTTGAAAGTTAAGTTTAGTTACTTTGTAGATTTTGATTATTATTGCAAAACATGCACCTTACCTTATCCTCTTCGTCCCGATTGGGGCATAAGGCCGCAATCATACACTGCCACTGTATCCTGTCTCATGCTTTGGCCTGTGCTTCGTCCCATGTAAGCAACAGCAAGCAAGGGTCGTCGGGCTCGGGACTCAAACCCGCGACACACAGCAAGGCTGGATTACCGGCCTAGGTGCCTGGACCGCTCAGCCGCGGCCCAGGCCAGTACTTTTACTTTTGGATATTGATACCAATGCTTTTGTACCTTAAGTACAATTTGAATACCGGACTTTTACTTGTAACAACAGTATTTTTTGTGATTTATTGATATTTTCACTTGAGTAAAACAATGTGAGTACCTTTTTTCCCCCACCACTGCTGCTGGTAGATTATTGAGACAAACAGGATATGCAACTCCTTTGATGTGGTTGCACACTTGAGACACTGCTAGAGCAGTGGTTCCCAGAGTGGGGCCCGGGGACCCCCAGGGGTCCTTGAGAGAGTTCCAGGGGGTCCTCAGCTAAATGATAATTAGGAACCAAATGTGACCACATTTGACTGAGGGACTGCCATTGGATTTTTTTTTGGATTTTTTTTTATGTCATATGAACGCAGTGAATCATAGCTTCAAATTGACATAAGTGGTTCAGTTTGACCCACCAGTTTTGGAGATATGGCTTATAGAGTAATGTCTTGCAGAAAACAGTGAGTTGAGAAAACAGGCTTGAAAGGTTCACTTCTGTGGACTCTAACATTACACCTAGCTATGTGAGAGTCTGGAATCTGGAATTTGCCGTCTCGCATCAGGGCCCGTGGGACATTCCCTCCGCCACTGAGGCACATGCATTGTGGCTGCTAAGGTCAACACATGGTTACGTCAACAGACACCAAGTCTTGACTCCATGTGCGTTTTCCTCGCTGGATGACACTATGACTGTACTGTACATGTGGCTAGCACTGGACTGACTGATGGAATGCACCCTCCTACACAGCTCTCACTAACTCACCTCCTACACTAAGACACGCAGGGCCCGGCCGTCAAACTAGCAAAGCTGTGAATCAAATAACAAAAAACATCCAGCTACAAAGATAAAGTGTAGGGGAGGCAGACGAGGAAGTGACGTAAGACGATTTGAACCTCGGACAGTACAGGAGTACACGACACATGCAAGCATCTTGGCCTCGCTGTCCACAATGTACAGTAGAAATATCCACTATTTACACAGTTTAAATATATTTTTTTATTACCACGTTCAGACAATAAATACATTGACAATAAATATCCAACTGATAGACGACAGCTTTAATCTGAAATCCGGGACTTTTATATTGTGTGTGTGTGTGTGTGTGTGTGTGTGTGTGTGTGTGTGTGTGTGTGTGTGTGTGTGTGTGTGTGTGTGTGTGTGTGTGTGTGTGTGTGTGTGTGTGTGTGTGTGTGTGTGTGTGTGTGTGTGTGTGTGTGTGTGTGTGTGTGTGTGTGTGTGTGTGTGTGTGTGTGTGTGTGTGTGTGTGTGTGTGTGTGTGTGTGTGTGTGACTTTGTCAAAATAAAGTTTTATCAATGATAAAAAGTCCTGGATTGCAACTTTAACATGTGATTAAAATAAAGTATGATAAATATTAAACATATTGTAGGTTCCACAGCAATCTCCAAGGAATAAGTTAATAAATTAATTACATTTACAAATTTATATTTTTCTATTGGTGAATAAATAAATAAGTGTGTATGAAAACTACCCTCACTAGAACAGAGAACATTTTGGGTTTTGACATGTGACATGTCCACCTTTTAAAGGGTTAGTTCAGATTTTTGGACTTAAAGCTGTAGGAAATACAAGTTTGCCATTAATATAGTGGTTGCAAAGGTATTAATTGATTGCCTGAGTCCCGTGGTGGGAGTTCTGCCCTGGTTTATATTGGGTAGTTCCGGGCATTTGGTGGTGGGGGGTCACTGGGGGGCCACGCATTAAAACTAAGTTAATCCACAAAACTACCGTAATTTGTATTGTTGACCTATTTCTACCATAATAGTGCAACCTTCGTTCAACTTTGACCCCTCTTTTACATGGAACTATGGTTTTTGGACACACAACTTTCCACCTACCTACCGCCCCCTATGGTAACGGGCGTCTAACCCGTTAATATTCACCAAAACAAGAACAAAACACCCACCACGGGACTCAGGGAATCGGTTACCGTATTCTGCCAAGACGACTCTGATTATAAGACGACCCCCGTTTTTATAGACTCATTTGTGGAAAAAGAACATTGAATGTCAAATATTTCCATTGGAGAGAAAAATCCATATATTCAGCACAATAGGGTAATATCTTTGCAACCACTATATTAATGTAGTATTTCCTACAGCTTTAAGCTCCAAAATCTGAACTAACCCTTTAATGGCACCTTCCCAAATACATTCAGCTCCATAAGTCATTCAGCTCCATAAGTCATTCAGTCATTCAGCTCCATAAGTCATTCAGTCATTCAGCTCCATAAGTCATTCAGCTCCATAAGTCATTCAGTCATTCAGCTCCATAAGTCATTCAGTCATTCAGCTCCATAAGTCATTCAGTCATTCAGCTCCATAAGTCATTCAGTCATTCAGCTCCATAAGTCATTCAGTCATTCAGCTCCATAAGTCATTCAGTCATTCAGCTCCATAAGTCATTCAGCTCCATAAATCCTTAAGAGTCAAGTCCCCCAGTTCGTAGTGGGAACACATTGTAGGATTTGGTCTACCCTTTAACTGCACTCTTCTTCATGCTGTAGCTCTCGCTGAAAATATCCTCATGGCTATCGCTGCAACTGTTTCGTTCATTTTGCGAAGAAACGGTTGTATGCGAAGTAGTGGCCACATCTCACAGGTCGTTGTGCAGTTTGTTGGGCCCTGTAAATAAGTTATAGCGTTATTTCCAACAAAATAATAAACTCTGTTTCACTCTTTCAATACATTTCTTAACAACTTGAATCCTATACAGTGTCCATATTCTGGAGTGAACATTCAATGGCAATAGCAGTTCTAATATGCATTCCCTATTTTCGGAAAGATATTGGGTACCGAGGGAAATACTCACAGACCTAGGGCTCCATCTTGCGCCACCCTTATCCCTAAACTTATTTGCCATTCTTTACTATTTTGAAAATCATTTTAAAATAGTTCAACTAGCCGATCTACATCTACACGTTGTGAGCTTGTAGACTGGCCATTTTAACTATTTAAAAGGTCTTTTAAAATAGTAAAAAATGGCAAAATAAGTTTTGGGATAAGGGTTAAGGGGTGGCACAAGATATAGCCCCTAGTATAGAACCCTACTCAACAAATTATAGTGTTTAAATGTAACCTGGCTCCAGAATCGGTACCAGTTACACTATTTCTACAAACTCTGACTCTGGGAATATGAGGTTAGCCAGTCTCCTTTAGCCTGTCCTTAATGACAAACCCATACTAACCTAATGCCTAAACACAACAATTGTAAACTCTAACTTGGAATGGGGGTTTATTGTCATTGTTCAATGAAGTACAACGAAATTATGATGTGCTGAATGAATACACGGGCCGCAGCAACATGGGTCGCGCCGCCACTAGCTTCTCTTTACATCAGAAAAATAAGAAAAGAAGAAAAAAGAAGGATAGGGGGGGGGGGGGCAGAGTTGGGGTGGGTGCGGTCAGACATAACATCCCCCAATTAAGGCGATAAGGGTCTCTCACATAACCAGCAGGAAAAGATCCCGGTGGGCATGTCGGCTCCCCCGCACCGGAATGTCTGTCCGAAAAAATCTTGTCGAAAGCACTTAATGACCAGCTAATTAACTCCATTTTTAGTCAGAGATTTAGACGAGAGGCAGTGTAGAGAGACACGTAAGCAGGGAGAGAGGTGAGAATAGACAGGGAGGGAGAGAGAAAAGTAATGCGACCGCCCACTTCAAGAGTCAAGAGAAGAACTTAAATACTGCCATCTCCTACATTATTCTTAAACTTAATGTAATATACGCACGCACGCACGCACGCGCGCACACACACGTTTCTATAGCAGGTGGAACATTACCATTTGAAGGTCTGCTCGGCTCCGGCTGTCCTCTTTTGTCGCGTTCAAGAAGTTCTTTATACGGCCCATTCTGTAACGGTCCTCCAGGCTGAAGAACTCGGCACATTCATCCTTTATGGTGATCAGTTCATCCAGAAAGCACTTCAGAATGCAGTGATCCTGTGTGAACGGAGAGGCAACGAGTGTGAGTTCTGCTGTTCACTACTACGACCGACAGAAGATTATAGGCTTGTGGTTGCTTGTGGCTGCGATGCAGCGAGTTGTAGCTGTATGAACGACGTGACACCTGCCAAGCTCTCGTTTCCTGTACTAGAAAGATCCTTTTGCATGTGGTTTATAAATGTTTAGATAATATCTTTCTCGCTGATACAAGTGCTGTATGTCAGAGTAGAGAGTGGAGTACCACTTTTTGTTTCAACCGTGTATTTATTAATGGACTTTTTGTGATTGATTGATTGAAGTATGTATTAAGTTTGCAGAATTACAGTACATTTCAAGCACAACTCAATACAAAAACTGTTAACTGTGAGTGGACGACACCATAAAGCACTACACTTGTTTACAATAGGGCCCACCATTTTCAATTCATCAAAACATTTAGAGACGTACGAATATACACAACTATAAAGTCAAAACAGGAAATCATAGAGGAGGTAAAAAGGGAAAAGAAACATATACAGTGAGGGGGAAAAGGGAGTGGGGGGGGGATTCAGATTTTACGGGGGCCAGTTTCGAATTGCAGCCGTCCGTCGGTGCCCTTTGAGAGCAGTTTTGAAGGAGTCAAGGGATTTGCATGTCTTAATGGCTGTTGGTAGGGCGTTCCACATTTTGGTGGCATAGGAGCGAAATTAATTCAGTCCCTTGTTTGTGCCAAATCTGGGTTGCACATGGTTTGTTTGTGCCGAATCTGGGTTGCACATGGTTTGTTGACTGGTCTGCTGAACTGAGACTGTATATGCAACATGTAAAGTCTGCCTAAATTATCGGTTTCTTTGCACAGTATATTATCTGAATTTCCAATAGATGCATCATTTCTTTTAGGTAGTATGTTTTCTAAAATGATTTAAACCATTGCGTTGTTCCCGAGCCTCATACAGTATGTGTCTGGAACTTGATTTAATTTCAGGTGCTACGGTATGTAGATTGTAGACAATTATTTCGACGTAGTGTTTTTGCTGTGTTAAATCATTCTTAAATGTACAGTAGGTATTAAAGTGTACTCTTACCGTCATTTTGGATGTTGAGTCTTTCCTATCCGGAGTGTAGAATGTAGAATCCAGCTGTTTGTTGTATGTGTACAGAAATAATAAATAAATTATGTTAGTGACACTTGACACGTTTGTTAGTTATAATGTAGAGGAGCGGGAAATAATTCTCATTTATAACTTACACATCGGAGGTTCCTGGTGTGATTGACCGCATTCATGAATTCGTTGAGTTTTGTCGGGCTTATTCCTTTTTTCTGCCAACGGGTGGTACCCAGATTGGCTTGAAGACAACCTGAGAGGGTAAAAATCCAAAAAGCAATCCTGAACAGTTGATCCATTCTAAAAGGTATGATGATGAAGTCCTGGGGCTGGTCCAGCTGTGTGTTCAGAAGCTTGTTGAAGAGTGCAGCTAGGCTGTATAATTTCCATATACTTTCTGACATGCCTGGGGTGTATTATACAGTATATATATATATACTGTAGGTCGTGGGGGGTGGGTGGGCTGATGATGAGTTGAGATATCACCCAATACACACATTGTTTTTCCTTTAGGTCACTCTTGGGTCTTAGTCATATAGTCATAGTTGTTTTAGTCATTGTTTTAGTCATTCGCCTCGGTGGTTAAACTCCCTGTCGGTGAATTATCTCCCGACAATGACCACCTAGCCAGATATTATCCCTTACATGGCACTCTATAGTGTATACTTCTAGTGTCATTGTACAGATATTCTACTGTTAGACAGATGACACACGTGTGTCATCTGCGGCCGAGCCTGTCTCACACTTGCTGGTCTTCGCAGCCACAGCAGAAGACCTAACTCCCAGGCACAAGATATCCATGGTCTTCCGAGACTGCGATGCCGATGGTGAAATGGGACATTCTGCAATATGAGTACTTTTACTTTTAGTACTTTAACCCATTTTGACCTGAGATCAGATTCTAAAAATGTCTTCTACATCCTGACAGTTTTCTGAAAAAGCTATGTTTCTATGTCAGTCGTTCTTCGATTTTTCAAAAATAGCAGACCTACAAGCTCGTAGCGTGCCACTCGGTGGCGCGCTATGAGCTTGTAGATCTGCTATTTTTCAATAGCTAAAGCATAACATAATGCTAACACCAAAAGGGGTTCCCGCCCAAAATGGGTTAAGTACATTTTGATGCTGATACTTTTGTACTTTTACTTACATTTTCAATTCCGTCCTTTTTCCACCACTGCTGCATATTGCTAGTGGAGCACTAGGGAGGAAATGTACTTCCTCAGATAACTGAAAGGAAGGGCATCTCCGCTCCTCACACCTACAGATAAAGGGGGATTCACCCTGAATAGAACTGCATCACTTGAGAAAACCCACACCTTGTACTAAGCACCATCTGTGTGTGTGCTCCAGTGCTGTCTTCACCAGTGGTGGAAAACATACTAAATATATTCATTTTTTTTATTTTCCTTTTTTTTTATAGCAGAGCTTGAATTGTAGACCGGCTATTTTCAAATGGCCGAAATGTATATACGGCTGTGGTTAATGTATGTTGTGTAATAATAATTAAAATCCACAAAGTAAAGTTTTCAAATAATTGTAGTGGAGTAAAAAGTATAATATTTGCCACCGAGATGCGGCGGAGTAGAAGTAAAAGTACTGAAAATTGGAAATACTCTAGTAAAGTAAGATTTTCCAAGAGTGTACTAACTTGAGTAAATGTACTTGCAGTATTTTATGCCACTGGTCTTCACCACACCTTGGTTTCAAGGGCACATTACTCTCGTTTCCTCAGGGCAGAATTTTGTACACTCAGATTTGTAGCGTTTGAGGTTTTCACGAAGAGGGTGCCCATTCTCTTACTCTAACACTAAAATGACTGAAGTGGGTGGGTGGAATGTGGGGATATCTTGCGGGGGCATCCCCATTGTTTCCATGTCTAAATGAAGACACGCTGTACCTTGTTCACGCCACATGGAAAGCTATCCCTTGGCAGATAACTTTCTATAACCTGAAAATGCTTTTTTAAAGTACTAAAACTACTGTGTTTGACCAGGCAGGGCACACGTTGTCATACTTCCAGTACTTAGATGGCCTTGGGGTTGCTTTTGCATGCATAAAATTGTTCCCGGGTAAAAGTAAATAATCAGAGCGAAGTGGAATAATTAGATTATTGTATTGTATTGTATTGTATGTAGTTTGTACACTGTTACAGTAAGCAAGGACGACACAAGGTAATACATCAAATGCATAGAAATATTCGGGGTCATCCCTATGTTCCCCAGGTTCTATGTTCCCCACTTAGCTTAGGGTTTAGGGTTAGCGTTATAGGTTTCAGTACAGAACAAATAATGTTTGTTTTTGCCATCTTTGTTGAAGAGTCTGAGCAATTATTTTATGCCAGTGTTAATTTTTAGTTGGCTAAGACTAGATAGTTTAAGTAGCCTAGGCAGGCCTAAAGTTCAATGGATTGTTCAAAGACTGAGCTTAAATCAGAATTTGCTACTGAAAGTAACACTAAGACTAAGTTGCTAAAATACTTTAATCTTACTAGAATTACTAAAATCACTAGGTTAGGTTTCTGGTTTAGGTTTAGGTTTATTCTAAGTGGGGAACAAAGAACCTTTTTTGCATGGTGGGGAACATAGAACCTGGGGAACATAGGTACGCTCCCAAATAGTCATCTAGGATAATAGGTAAACCCAGAATCTATCGTCGGTCTAAACATTAGAATGTCTATAATCTGTACATTGAAACTGTACACTATTGGATGCCAGGTCCACAAATGAACCCTGACATCTGTCTGTACTCTGTATATGTGCTTACATAACATGCTATTTAACATTACATGTTAACCTTTGCTTGGGCCTGCAGTGCTGTGTTCTACCGTGTTACGCTATAGATGCGTAGTATGACATGCAGATACTGTATTTTTATTTGTTTTTTGGGGGGGGGGGGATGTCCTAAAAAAAAAAGTCGGAGGAGGGGCTGGAGCAGAGTAGCACATTTTCCATTGTTTTATTCATTCATTTTCCACTTTCTTATTGGCAAGGGAACCCCTTTTGGTGTTTTAAGCATTATGTTTAGCTGTTGAAAAATAACAGATCTACAAGCTCATAGCGCTACGAGCTTGTAGATCTGCTATTTTTGAAAAATCGTGAAAACGTTTTTAACTCAAATACTTGCTTCGGGAGGTCCCTGGAAGTACATATTTTCAGATGGGGGTCGGCGGCCAATTACATATATTTTTGGGGGTCCTTGACATGAAATTGTTGAGCACCGCACTGACATAGAAACATAGGTCTTTTGGAAAACTTTCAGGATTTAGAAGACATATGTAGAATCTAGTGTCAGTTCTAAATGGATTAAGACCTGAGGACCCGATTCTACAAAATGCCTTCCAAATCGTTTAAAAAAAAAAACATACAGTATGTTGCTACTGTAAATCAGTGGTTCTCAAACTTTTTCATGTCAA
Source organism: Electrona antarctica (assembly GCF_951216825.1). NCBI lineage: Eukaryota > Metazoa > Chordata > Actinopteri > Myctophiformes > Myctophidae > Electrona > Electrona antarctica. The sequence continues at coordinate 53,199,920 of NC_136806.1, forward strand.
GGACCCCCAAAATTATATTTGGACCACCATCTCAAAAATATTTAGTTCCAGGGACCTCCAGAAGAACAGACTTGTGTTAACGCTTGAAAAGAATATTCATATTCAAAGATCCATATCCATATGAGTGAAGCGGCCTGGATGATTTGTTTATTTTTCAAACACAGTTCTTATATGACTCGATCTAAAATCCCTCTATGTGGATTACAATGCAAATAAAAATGAACCCGTGGATTTGCGCCCTCTTTCGGTGCTCTATACACAAGCTAAACAATGGCAGATCTATACACGCTCATTTTGAATAGCCAAAGTACAAAGTGACACAGATGCTTTCCCGATTTAAATGGGTTAAATGGGCCTGTAGAATAGATATGCCCTGGCAAGTTACCAGTGACCCACCACCGCAGTTCTGCTCACTTCCTGTGAGTTTCATTTCACTGCCATTACCACCCAACTACTCTTTATCGCCCTCACCCTCAACATTGTGTGGGAGTCTTTTGCCTAAGCAGACGTCCCACCGTAGAATTCCCCTCAGTCAGTTATTATTATGTGGATTTCTGAAGACATTAACCCATTTAGGCCTGCCGTCGAAATAAAATGTCGGGCCAATGTCGGGTCTATGCTCTACATGTAAAGTGTCTTGAGACGACTTGTTGTGGTTTGACACTTTAATTTTCAAAATATATATTTTGTATACATTTTGTGAAAAGGGACATTCTCTAACTATATTTGTATGCCAATACCTTTGTACTATTACTCAATTTAATTTTGAATTGTACTAGTGTTTACTAGGTATTCCTACATTGTGGTATTGATACATTTACTTGCCTTGCCTATTTACTGCCTTTTTGGACGTGTGGAACATGTTCTGATGGAAAGGACATGTACTGTACAGATGTCTGTGATGGAAAGGACATGTACTGTACAGATGTCTGTGATGAAAGAGAGGGTGTGAGAGTTTGAACATTAATATGTGGGCTTAGTTTCCCTCTGCAAAGCTTTTTCACTGATCGCTGGGCTATTCCCCCAACTTGGAGGCAATCTTCTGCTCATTACTGTGCAGAAATATACATAAATCTTAGTGTTTGAGCACAAAATGCATTTTGAGAACCCACGCTTCACGCGCACGCTGTGCAGCCCCACACACAATCATCGTACAGTTGTGGCCCCCGGCCTAATCTAGTTGAAGTTATTTTCAGTCTGTCCTAATGGAAACAAATATTCTCTTCCAGTTGTCCTCGTGTGCACCCAAACAAAGAATACAATACAAGGTATACATGTGCAATTACATAGGTTTACAAATAAGAAGCTAAAACAAATTTCAAATAAAAGCTAAAACAAATTTCAAATAAAAGCTAAAAACAGTTACACATTGTGGGGGTCTGTATGCTCACCAAGGTTTTAAAACGATGCAAGGGTACCAATGTGGTCAATTTAAATGTCTTTTGTAGTTTGATTGATTGATTGATTGAAGAATTTATTAACAGTTTGCAGAATTACAGTACATTTCAAGCACAAACTCAATACAAAGGCTGTTAACTGTGAGTGGACGACCCAATTAAGCATTACACTTGTTTCCAACAGGGTCCACCATGTTCAAATCATCAAAACATTTAGAGACGTACAAATAGACACTTCTATAGACAGAACAGGAATTCATCAAAAAAGAATTCATCAAAAAGGAGGTAAAAAGGGAAAAGAAATATATACAGTGAGGGGAAAAAAGGGGGAGTTACTCCCACCTCCCACTCCAATCTTCCACCGTAGTCTGAAAACCCACCGTCTTAGCCCGTAGCACTTGCCCTGGCCTTGACGACCTTACAGGCGTGTGCAAAGGCTCAACTTATGCAACTTAGATAGCATTTTATGTAGACATAGCACTATATATTGCATTGTTTCATAGATATATTCATAGATATTTCACTGTTAATTAGGTTCTTAGCTTACGTATGAGTCTGGATGACTACTTTTATGTATTTGATGTATTAACATGTTTTTGTTGTTGCTTACTGTAAGTCGCTCTGTATTTAAAGTGTCTGCTAAATGCCTAAATTGTAAATTGTATGACCCCTGCTGTAGATGATCATATGATCACTGAACATTCAATCAATAATAGCCAGGGAGAATAGACAGATATTTTGTGGGGTGGTGTCCAAATCAATGTGGGGGTCTTTGGCAGGAAAAGGTTTGAGAACCTTGACTGGTTTTATGCATGGGGTTAATATGTGATGTGTGCATACTGTATTGTAGCAGCATGGGGTTAATATGTGATGTGTGCATACTGTATTGTAGCAGCATGTGGTCAGCTGAAATCCCAGGGAGGCATATTTTGGTCAGATTTAGCATTGGTCCGACTGGATTAAGGTTGGTGAGGGGTGCGTTAAAACGACCGGATTAAGGTTGGTGAGGGGTGCGTTAAAACGACCGGATTAAGGTTGGTGAGGGGTGCGTTAAAACGACCGGATTAAGGTTGGTGAGGGGTGCGTTAAGACGACCGGATTAAGGTTGGTGAGGGCTGCGTTAAGGGTTGGGAGAGGGTTAAGGTTAGGTTTAGGTGTGCTGCCCTGTGGGAGGTTAGGGTTAGGGTGAGGGTTTGAGATATCGGACCAATGGTACGTATGTCTAACCAAAAGCATGCACCCGAAATCCCCAGCACGTCTCTGGAAACTCCACCAGGGTGACACCTGCTGAAAACACAAGACACCTGTCATACGGAGACTTTAAAACACAAGACACCTGTCATACAGACACGTTGCTGTGGCTTATAGCCTTATACCCAGATGACTTTGAGGAAGCACGAAACAATAACATGTTTTGTTTGGGCAAGTGCTGTTTTATGGTATCTCTCTGTTTAATCACGTACAGCCTCAAGGGCTTATACCAGTGGTTCCCAAAGTGGGGTCCGGGGACCCCCAGGGGTCCTTGAGGGAGTTCCAGGGGGTCCCCAGCTAAATGATAATTTGGAACCAAATGGACCCTTATGGGTCTGTAACTCAGAGAGTGTACAAATGGACCCATCAGGGTAAATTAGCATTGATTTTACAATATAAATTGGGGGTCCCAGAGATAGACATGCCATTACATGGGGGTCCGTAGACTAATGCATGTCAAACTGGGGGTCCTTGACGTGAAAAAAAGTTTGGGAACCACTGACTTATACTATGAGGCCCACCGCACATCTGACAAAGGAAACGCAAAACAACATCCTGATGTAGTGTGGGAACCGGGTATTGATTGATTGATTGATTGAAGTAATAACAGTTTGCAGAATTACAGTACATTTCAAGCACAACTCAATACAAAAACTGTTAACTTGTGAGTCAAGAACTCACCCCCGGAGGGGTGAAACGTTGTTGTATTTAGGTTGAAATAAAAAAAGACGGGGAGCAGAACTATATATCTTGTGCGGACATTCCACTTTTTTCTTCATTCAGTAATTTTTTGGGTCCAGCACCGCATTCTGCGTTCTTTACATATTTTCAGGTGCATCCATGCAATGTATTTTTTGAGTGGTGTAAACCACTCCTACAACTGGCTTTGTTAGTTTACGTGTCTGTCTGTTCGTACCAAAAAATGAGCATGGTTTACGTGTCTATTCATACCAAAAAATGAGCATGGTTGCTATGGTCACCCAGTTCACACGGGTGTGATTTCATTACGTCAGACATTACGTCAGACCAGTTGATCAGTCTATATAAGACCGTACACCACTCAGTTCACACGGGTGTGATTTTTTATTTATAGTTATTCTATTTATAGTGACTCATAGGAATATACTATGTGACAACCAGGTATAGTCTGGTGACCACCGGAGAGACGGGTGTCAGCCGGAATGTCGACGGCACCCGGGTGAGCAGTATGGGTTAGCGCCCCAACCTGTGTCCTCCATGAGGAGGAAGCCCAACAAACCTCGGTGAGGCCTTTAGGAGGGCCATTATAATCCACCACTCCTGAATGGAGAGCCTGGTGCTGGGAGTCTGGTGCAACGCACAGGTCCTGGGCCTGGTGAGAGCAGGAGTGGACCTGGTGAGACGTAGGAGGGGCCCGGACAGGAGTCAACCCACAGAGCCTAGTCCTTCCACGCGCCAGAATTTGGTTCTCCCAGTCCCGGCAGAGTAGTTCCGGAGCAACGGATTGTGTGGCATTGCTCATTCCCTGATGGACTGATCGAGGGTACCTACTGGGACGTAAGTCGGGATTTGATCAACCCCGGCTGGGTCGCCTGAGTGAGGGGTATGATGTTGTCAGACCCGAAACCCTGTTGACCTCAGGAAACATCACTGAGGATACGTCCCAGTTGCATCCATGCAATGTATTTTTTAGTCTGTATGCAACCAGTGTGTGCAAAATCAGCCATTACGACGCCATCAAGGCCTGCCAAAATGTTGTTTTGACCACAATATCAACTGTACATTTAGTCGACTAAAATCGGTTGTTATTTTGTCGACTAAAACTTTTCAGATGACTAAAGTGAAAATAACTGACCAAACTAAATCAAAATTTGCTGTCAAAATTAACACTGCACAAAACATGAACCAATACAGTATATGGAATGAATTGACAACTGGTAAAAAAAAAAAAAGAATCAAAGAATCCATGCCTTTTTCAGTTATTTAATATTTTTCCCACAAATATTGTATTTCCAGTAAAGTATTCAATGTGAACACAAGTATAGAGTATACCATTAATATGCATTGCATGTACTTATTAGACGATGTGAGAACTAGGAGCGCACAGGTATATTTGAATAAATAAAAACTTACATTCAATAACATTAAAGGTAGGGTAAGTGATTTTCTTTGGTTAAAATAAGTCAAAAAGCAATATAGAGTGTTTCATAGAGTGACACACAGAGAAGGAGAAGTCCGCAGTCCGCACAGTCTTTGCTTCAACAATGTTTCATTTTGTTAAAACACCGACATTATTCAGGACACAACGTTTCGGCCGTGAATAATGTTGGTGTTTTAACAAAAATAAACACTGTTTGAGCAAAGACTACATGTGTGTAGACTTCTCCTTCTCTGTATGTCTCTACCTTTTGTCCAGCAACAGCGAGGAACTGGTTTATTATTAAACAGAAAATGCATTCTCAGGTCGGGATACCGATTTCATCCAATCAGGATAGAGATCGGGAGTCAGGATACAGATGAAACAAGTGGAATTGTAAGTGATGACACAAAGCAATGAGCAGACAACATTGGAACTGGAACACTATCAAAATTAAGCTGACAAATGAATGGCTACTCTCTCCTGATTGGCTGAAGGTTTGTCACCTACAGTACCTGAACGTGTATTTTCTGTTTATTAAAGAGACGGGGAGACCCCTGTTACTGAACACACACTCTAGTCCAGTGGTCCGGGGACCCCCAGGGGTCCGGGGACCCCCAAGGGTCCTTGAGGGAGTTCCAAGGGGTCCCCAGCTAAATGATAATTAGGAACAAATGGACCTTTATGGGTCTGTAACTCAGAGAGTGTACAAATGGACAGGTCCATTTAGTTCCATTTGTACACACTCAGAGTTAAATTAACATTGATTTTACAATATAAATTGGGGGTCCCAGAGATAGAAATGCCATTAAATGGGGGTCTGTAGCCTAATGCATGTCAAACTGGGGGTCCTTCAAATTAAACGGGCTGAGAATCACTGCTAGAGCCGTAACAATCTTCTCTTATGGGGGTCCCTGGCATATCTTTTTCAAATGGGGGTCCGCGGGTTAATGAGTGTGAATTTGGGGGTGCTTGACATGAAAAAGTTTGGGAAACACTGCTCTAGTCTATAGCAATGATAACTATCAGAATATAGTGATTTAACCTTTTAACAAAAAAGTTTTTGTTATAACCAAAAACTATCGTCCACTAGGTGGAGCCAAAGCAGCATTGTTTCCCCCCACAAAACGTTCTTATGAGCCTGAGAGGGGCTAAAATGCCTCTCTTATTAAAATAAATATGAAATAAATTAAATATTAATAGATTAAATGGCCAGAGTGACTTCGGCCACGCATAGCGTGCCTTTCAGACAATAGTGTAGTGTGCACATTCAGCCCTCAGTCAGTCGCTGCAGGTCCTTTTCTCAAGATCCCATCCTGCTGCTCAGGGCCTGTGGGAGGACGTTGATTGGACATTGTTTAGTATGCTTGGTTCCCAAACTCTGGATTGGGACCCAATTGGGGGTCGCGGACACCTTGTTATATGAGTCACCTTACTTCTTGTTTCCTACGTTTGGTTTTTAATTATTATTATTTTCAAATCATTTCCAAAAAAGTGAAACTTTTCATGAATTAAAAACAAAAGTTTTTTCAGTAACTTCATAAACAAATACAAAAAAACAAACAAACAAATTCCATGAATTGGAACAAATATTTAAGAACTAATGAAAATAGCAGATCTACAAGCTCACAACGCGTTTGCATTGCGTTGCGTTGTGAGCTTGTAGATCTGCTATTTTCACTAGTGTGGGTCCCGGGAGAATATCTAATTATTGTTTTGGGTCATGGGCTAAAACGTTTGGTAACCACTGGTTTTAGTACTGCAGAACAACACACATTCTGTGTTCTATATAAATAAGTGAAATTAATATTATGCATAGAGTTTGTATTGCACCGGGGCAGCGGTGGCTCAGGAGTGGCCGGATGATAACCGCGAGGTTGCCAGTTCGAACCCGGGCTCCCTCAGAGTTAGTGTTGAAGTGTCCTTGAGCAAGACACTGAACCCCAAATTGCTCCTGATGTGCTGATTGGTGCCTTGCATGGTTTCCGCCGCCATCGGTGTATGAATGTGTGTGTGAATGGGTGAATTGATGCACAATATATGTAAAGTGCTTGGATAAAGGTGCTATATAAATGCACCATTTATCATTTACCGTCATTCTCCCTACATTTTCTCCTTACATTTTCTACCATACTATTGGTTATGTTACTCTGGAGTCTGGAACTCTGGATCAGAGCAATATGGCCTTAAAGATGGAGTGCTGTAATTCTGACGGAGCATTAGCTGCGCTGCTCCCGTGCTTGCGGTTATTGGTTGGGGTGCATATACTTAGTTTAGACTAGTCATTGGTTAGACATAATGTTGGCGAGGGGCTCGTTAACACGACCGGATTAAGGTTGGTGAGGGGTGCGTTAAGGGTTGGGAGAGGGTTAAGGTTAGGTTTAGGTGTGCTGCCCCATGGGAGGTTAGGGTTAGGGTGAGGGTTTGAGATAGGTTGTAGGATTAATGACTGTTTGTCGGACCAATGACTAGTCTGAACTAGAAACCCTAAATACAAACAAAACTGGGAAAAATACAAAAATCACGGCAGTGTAGTGTGTATTCTCTGTAAACCATTTTAGCTCGAGACCCAAAGTATATATTTGCCCGGGACCCAAACTAATGGAAATGGCAGATCGACAAGCTCACAACATGCCAACTTTGCGTCGCGTTGCGGTTTCACTACTTCTTAAACATTTCTGATTATGTCGTCATAATCAAACCAGAGATTATCTTTTGTTTATATCGATGAAAACAATCCCCAGTACCTTTTGAATGAGAGACTCCAGCTGATTAATAAATTCGGTGGCATCCCTCTTTGGATGAGAGTCGCAGGTTTCACATTCTTTCTAGAAGGATGGTCAGAAAAAAACACATTAGGAAATCAATCATTCACTAGGGTGTCACATTCAATTACAGACATGCGTTATGTGTACTAACTTTAAACACTTACAGGGGTGCATTCTGCATCCAATGCCTTCATGGCGGTCTTCTACAATAAGAGACAAGAGCATAATTGTGTTAGAATGTGTAGTGTAATGATGTAAATAACTGGGATATTTCACTTTCACAAAAAAAGGTCATATCGTCTACTCAGGCTTATATGTGAATACCCCGGACAGTTTTTAAGTTGCTTGATTCAGTATTTATATGTTTTATATTCATTATTGCTGCCCGGGCCCCCTTCCTATACAAACCCATTGCAACTTCAAACTCCATTTTAACCATTTTAGATTCATCGAAAACACCCCTCCTTGATATTGTTCCTCTAATGGGGAACAATATCATAGTCACCAAAACCAAGGACGCGTGTTTGTCAAGAAACCCAAAGGACAAGTTACACCGTTACACGTTACATCTAAATTACATCTAAATACTGAATCAAGCAACTTAAAAACTGTGCACTGTGAAAGTGAAATATCCCTTTTAATCCATTGAGACCTGGAACGCATCCATGTCACGTTAGCGTTTAACCACATTAACCATTAAATAGATTTTTCAGACATAATAAATAGCCTTACAAAGGTCTGATTTCCCTGTCACTTACGGTCAGTGGACTGCGGAGACTTTTCAAAAGTTTTCTCTGTGTGGTTTTCTTTGTAACACTGAGGCCGGTCAGGTTCGACTGGAAACAATCCAAAGCTTCTTCACTGCAGCAGGCCTGTTCAATGATAAAAGCAGGTGCATGGTTAGAAGAGGAACAGTCTGTGTGCCTAGAATGGCAGAAATCACACCCAGGACGTCAAATAATTGAACGGCGCTCGAGACAACTGGCCCGCTGGTGGATACGTTTATGTTTCTATTTCAAAGGTGCTCAAACATTTTCATGTCAAGGACCCCAAAATTATATATAATTGGCCACCGACACCCATCTGAAAATATGTTGTTCCAGCGACCCCCCCCCCCCCCCCCCCCCAGAGGCAAAGATTTGAGTTAAAAACTTTTGCTCTGAAAGAATATATATTCAAAGATTTGGGCGACATTTTTTTCATGATTTTTCAAAAATAGCAGATCTACAAGCTTGTAAATCTGCTATTTTTCAATAGCTAAAGTATAACATAATGCTTAAAACACCAAAAGGGGTTATCGTTCAGAATGGGTTAAGTTCATTGTATTTAATTGTATTGTAGTGTTCCTTTACACAGTATGTGTGTTACAGTATGGCATGGATAGATGGATTAATTTTGTTTCTGATGATCAAGCTATTGTTGGAAGTGTAAAATGTTTTTAACACCCACATAAACACTTCATCTTCAGTATAACTTAAAGGGACACCCTTTTTGCAAAGAAAATATATGTTAATGACGTTTAGGAGATTTAGAACATTTTCCTGGGGTCTTTACTTTATGTGTGTAATATGTGGTTTTAGATATTTTTGTTTTTAGCAGTGAGCCTAGTGTCTCTGATGTCATGGACACTGGGCTCACTTCCTTCCTGGACTACAGTATTTCATACAGCTTAAGTAAAAAACTTAAAACTTAAAAAAAACTATCCTGTTTAAACCACAGAGAGCCATTTACTTTTAAGTGGAGATGAAGTATAAACACCAACACAGGAAGGATTTTCTAAAGCACGCACGCACACACAGTTTTGTGTGTGCGTGCGTGCGTGTGTGCGTGCACGTGTGTATGTGATTACTCATCACTTTTCTCTTCAGCGTGCACTAGCAGCACCTCTGAAAACAACAAATGATCTCGGTCTTGGGTTGACTCACTCTTAGATCAAAAGTGTGCAGGGAACCCGCAAATTAAACTAATACAATAAACTGCCACCATTTGATGCCATTTATTGATATTGTGTAGATTTACATATTTTCAACATGATATAGTAGGTTGTTCTTATGTACTTAACTATTAATATTTACACGTTGTTATGAGAAGGTTTTAATATGCTTCACAAAACAAAGAATATACTCAAAGATTTGCACACAATTTTTCAAAAGTAGCAGATCTACAAGCTCGTAGTGCGGCACTCGATGCCGCACTATGAGCTTATAGATCTGCCATTTTGCAATAGCTAAAGTATAACATAATGCTTAAAACACCAAAAGGGGTTCCCGCCCAGAATGGGCGAGAGTCTAGACAAACAACCAATAGTTGTATTATGTTTTAGTGCTATATATCTAAAGTATAGTCTAATGTGCATAATGTCTAGATGTTATATATACATACAGACAGCGACGTATATTAAAACTATCTTGTCTTAAGTGGGATCAATTAGAAACTATATGTTAAATTATAACATACTATATTTGGATAGAATTTCCTAATTACACATCACATTTGATCCATTCCTATTTGTCTACCACTAGGACACACATGACAATTTATGACTACTGTAAGGAGAGTCACCGGCACTCCAGTGTTGATTTTGGCAGCACATTTTGATTTTAGTTTTAGTCATAGTCTCTTGAATAGTTTTCATTTAGTTTTAGTGACATTTAGTCACCGGGAATGTCTTGTTAGTCTATAGTTTTGGTCGACTAAATATCATAAGATTTTAGTCGACTAAATCTACAGTTGATTTAGTCGACTACAATGTATTTTGGCGGGCCTTGATGCCGTCGTAATGGCTGTTTTTACATTTGCTGAAAATAGCCGATCTACAAGCTCACAAGAGCTTGTAGATCTGCTATTTTCAGCATGCAACCAAGTGTAAAATGACTTATACTGGATCACTTGTCCACTAGCCCCTTCCTAAAATGTTAGTCTAGTTTCTATTTGTTGAAGAAATTGTCAATATATTTAGTCTTAGTTTTAGTCATCATAGCTGAGTTTGTATTTAGTTTATTTGTATAGTATTACTTACAGTATTCTGTGGCGTGTTTAGCATCACGTCAGTATGCTGCAAGACAGAAACCAGTAAAAAATGTATTTAGTCGTAGCAGCAAGTGCAATGCACCTGGTGCATTCGTATACAAGCAGTACAGTGCATGTAAATTTACATTACCTGCAAATGTTTCTTCAGCAGCATTAAATTCTCCCGGGTTTCTTTCAGTATCCGATCCACATCATTTGAACCCTTGGCCAATAAGGCACAGCAGGTGACTGCAAGAAGGCATGATACAACAAGTAGCTTCATGTTGTCAGTGTGGATGAAGGGTGCCAGATATAGTCAAAGGATGCTTTTTTTCTATAAAGATATTTTCTGGATGATATGCAGTCAGGTGCCTCGCTTACCTGTTTTATACCTATTCCTCAGGACACAGAAAAAAACACTCAAAGAGACTGTTGGAAAACGGCAGAAACTATTGAGTGAGTAATGACATTTTCTTTTCCACTGGCAGTCGCCACTACGTGCGCCGAGTATCGAGTCAGGCACCACATACATAGCGTGGGGGGGGGGGGGGGGGGGGGCTATGCGAAGTGAATGCACACTGCAAGACGGCACTTCCCATTTTCAATCTGAATCAGCAGCACCGTATAGCCGTGTCGTGTCATAGGTGTGTTAACTGATAAGCCTTGAGCACATTCACTCCATCACAGAACCCTGCAACAACAGGAAACCATTTGAAGTATTACTGACAAGCCACAGGAAAACCGAGGGAACCCCGCTGTATTTCTACAGCGGGGTTTGGCGGCGGTGGTTCAGGGGTAGAGTGCCTGGATGGTAACCGCAAGGTTGCCAGTTCAAACCCGGGCTCCCCCAGCGTTACTGTCGAAGTGTCCTTGAGCAAGACACTGAACCCCTAATTGCTCCCGATGTGCTAGTTGGTGCCTTGCATGGTTTCCGTTGCCATCGGTGTATGAATGTGTGTGTGAATGGGTGAATGTAATGCACAATCTCTGTAAAGCGCCTTGGATAAAGGCGCTATATAAATGCACCATTTACCATTTTACAAGCAACCCCAATTAGGAAGAGTTGAGGAAGTCTAAACTTGTTTGTCAAGACCAGTGAATGATTGCACGACCCTTGCGTAGGCTACTTCAGAGTATTTATTTTTGTTACTTAATTAGTGTTTGTTAATTGCTTTGAGCTCATTTTGTTGGGCTATTAGATTAGATGACCCTTATTATCCACCATGGATAATCGTTTTGCTCGGGTCAATGCATACGTTCACAGTACCTGAGGCATTATGTAATTGAAACATATTGTAATTATTTTGCTGGGTAAACCCATCTGAACCTAAACATTCACATACATTTTTATTTACCATGGAAGTGCTACATTTCGAATCTTCAGAAGTGTTGTTTGTTGTTGAAGACAGTATTACAGTATTATGATTGGATTAGATTGTGAAAACTGACACACTTTCAGCTTGTTTTTATCCTGCAAGGTTTCACTGTGGACAGTTTTGCAGGAAACCCCTCAATGAAAAATGTCTTGGTATTGGTCACAAAGACGTAACAAATCTCGGGAATACTAATACAAATATAAAAGCTGTAGGAATCACTACCACTGTGCTGGGTGAGCTACAGTAATTGACTGGGTCAAGCGGATCATTAACAAACATTGTGCATGTGGTACATGTGTACTGCAAATCACACAAAAATATGTACCCAACGTTGACATTTTTATATTGTTTTTAGTTTAGAAAGGTGTCTTTTGGCGGCTTCAAACTACTGTAGGTATTTCACATTAATACAGCCCCTCATAATGTATGTTTTTTGTAAGAGCAACAAAACAATATAATATCAACAATATTGACTTTAAAAACATTTATTTAAATCCCATGTGTCCAACAATGGTAATTCTGTTTTCTTTGGCGCCATTGGGATAGTTGGGATAATTAATTACCCTATCATCCACGCTATGATCTTGTAGATCTGCTGTTTTTGAAAATAAATAAATGAATCAAACATTTTAACTCAAACCTTTGGCTTCTGGCTTCTGGGGGTCCCTGGGACAACATATTTTGAGATGGGCACCCACGGCCAAATACACATCATCTTGGGGGGTCCTTGACATGAAAGAGTTTGAGAACCACTGATATACTGTAGGAACATACTGTGCGTGGCACCACTATGCCACAGCACCACCCAGGAATAAATCAATCACTAGTATTCATACAGCAATTCACGGCAATTAATTCATTCCTTTGCACATGCATGCATGCAAGTGATGCAAAGTGTACACAATATATATTTATTCATATTTTATTTAAAAGTTTGTCTAGTCTAGTGCAGACTGCATCATCGCTCCAGGTTGGTGGAAATGTAGCAGCCATACGGACAGTGATTCACCCTAGGATTCCTGCACTGTCAGGACTATTATATATACCTTTGGTTTCGGTGGCAAGTCTACTGCAACCAGACTGTAGGAAGTGAGCGTGTGTGACGACTGCGAGAGGAAACCCCTTGTCGCCTTTAATCTCTCTAGTTCAGCGCATGGGAAACGGTGTGTGGGGGCAGGGCAGGCGCTAGAGAAATGGCTTCTCTCTCTACTGAGAGAGGAGGGTCCCCCCCCCCCCCCCCCCCCCCCCGATGGAGGCATGGAGTCATGTTATGATATAGGGGAAGGCCCTCCCTGGCCCCCCTTGCTCAGTATATGTGCGTGACGTAGCAAGATGCGCATCATCCCCGTCATGTCAGCAGTCCCTGTGCTGGGTGCGGAGTCCCTTCAGTTGTCCACTATACCAGAGTGTGAGCTCGAGTAGATTTCAAATTCACAAGATTTTCCTGCCGACTAGTTTCAAGGGTCTTGTTGAGAAAAGAAGACACACAGTGTAAAGAAAGATGTATATGGTCTTGTCTTAATCCATTAAGACCATGTGGCCGATTCTACAAATGCCTATTAAATGCTAAACTTGTGTTTCTAATGTCAGTGGTACTGGTGGTACTCAAACTTTTTCATGTCAAGGAACCCCAAAATGTATGTACTCAGAATATGTTGTTCCAGAAACCCCACAGAAACAAACATTTCAGTTATAAATGTTTGCCTATTCAAAGATTGAAGAGATACTGTATGATGTCCCATTGTCAAAACTGTGAAAAGACGGTTGCTCCGGTCAGGTTTTTTGACCGATCCCGATCACCGATTTTTTTAAACTCACGATTGACCGATACAAATTTATTTTGCGTAAGGACAATATTTCCAAAATTATTATATGTCAAAAGCCACATCAAAACTGTTCCTGACTGAATTTTAATTTCACAGTATGCAGAATGGGTACATTTCAAACAAAAGCAATACAAGTCAATAGAAAAACTGTTACTTTGTGGACGAACCATGATTAGTATTTTTTTTCCACCCTAAAACATGATCAGGTATTATTATATGAGGAAGACTTTTTTCAAAAATGTGTAATTTGTTAAAATGTAGTTTTTATGTTGACACGCCTACCAGTTCATTGTGAATGCAATGAGCAGCTTACTATGGAAGCCAGGCAAAACTATTATTGTGAGAATGATGGCGAACAAGTCTTAATTGAAATGAAAAAAATGATGTGATGACAAGTGGATATAATGGTTTGCACAAGTCAAGAAAAAAGGTAAAAGGAAGGTGGTGTGTTTTGTTTTTCCACAAATTATTCAGAGAGAGAGAGTGAGAGTGAGTGGAGATATGATATTACCGTAAAAGCGAGCAGATTGTGGGTGGGGGATTGCCTCTGTCTGCCCTTTTTTGTTGGGCACTTAGGAAGAAATAAGTTGTTAGCTGATTCGTGTTTTCCTTGCTTACTGTCACTCTAAATCGCTCTGAAATCGGATTAAGAGCGTCTGCTAAATGTCTAAATTGTCATTTGTTAGTTATTCACCAATTCATAAAATGTGTACGAAATCTGGCAAATGCAGGGTTGGAGGATAATACCACCCAATGATACCAAACAAACAATCCTGGCTTGAGTATAAGACACAGTGGTTAGATCGGGGCAATATTTAACAACTGCATTATTATAGTTATCGAAGCTATTGGCTCACAATTGTACTTTGTTATTCTCAACTCAGGCTGTCTGGTCAACATTAATGAGTGTGATTGACTGTGTTCAGATAACAAAGCCTCTGCCACCAAGACCACCTGTGCCACCACTTATCCCTAAACTACTTTTCTTTTCTTTTACTACTGTATTCATAAACAAAAATACACATTGTGAGCTTGCATGTAGATTGGCTATTTGAACTATTAAAAAAAAATCTAAATAGTAATGAATAGGCAAAGAAGTTTAGGAATAAGGAATAACTGGCGAAAATAGGGCCCCTAACGTCATTTTGTCCTTGGGGATGACAGTGGTTAAAATAATTTAAACCATACTTTGGCTATTCAAAAATAGTGTTACTACTAGACTCATGCAAAACACATCCCTGGTTCTGATATTGTCCTATAATAATGCATGATGCGACCGTCATCTTTCTATTACTTCTTCTTCATATTTATTTGTCAGAGATTTAAAATGACGGTCCCCTTGTGCATTAGGATAATACCAGACAGAACCAGGGAATGAGGCTAACATGGTTAACTCCTTGACAGCTGGCCTATTCAGGTGCATCGATTTATCTCAGCCGGTAGAATTTGGGCTTGTATTCTAGCTGGATGCAGACTTCATGGGGGTTATTAGTAGACCAACTCTTTAAAAAAACCGAATAAATTGGGAGGCATCAAGGCCGGTGAGCTCAACAAGCTCAATAAGATCATAGAGAAGGCTCTGTTGTTGGCCTCCGAATGGAGAGCCAGTCGTGGAGGAGAGGATCGGGGACAAACTTAACTCCATGCTGGCAAATCCCTCCCACCCCTTTTATGTTGTGTTGCAAGACAGGGTGAACACCTTCAGCCGTAGGCTCACCTTCCCCCACCCCGAGGATGCATACGGAGCGGTGCAGACTCTTTCATGCCAACTGCCATCAGACTATAACGCAAATCCATTCCAATCCAGAACTGCCTCCCCCAAATTGCATAATATGGTCCTTTGGTGGTCCTGGTCTTGTGTGGGTATGTCCACTTGCGTCTGTTGTTTTTCTGTTTGTCCAGTAGTTTTAGCTTTATTTATGTGCCACATTATGCTGTTGTAAACGCTTCAATTTCCCCTCGGGAATTAATAAAGTATATCTCATCTCAGATCAGAAGCAGAACGTAACAATATTCAGATTTTCCTGAAAAAGCTGAAATGGAATAACACACTGCAAACCTGTTAATTCTGCCTGGACATTGGACTCTTTTCAAACCCTGACTAACATTCACTATAGAGGGTATGCGCATGCATAAAGTCAATGGCAGATCAGAGTGGCAAAGTGAGTGACCAAGTGAATTTAATGTGGTTTAAAGTCATTTAATGCAATCAAATAGGACTTTTCTGTTTGGATGTATGGATTGTCAAGGCCAGAAAGTAGTAGTTTTTTTGCCACTCAGGAGGAGTAGGAGAACTTGGTGATAATGTTACGTGCATACCCTCTATACCTGGTGCTTCAGTGGCCTTTTGTTGTCAAAATCGCCACTACACACTAAATACACTTTGATGGATACCAATCATACCACTGACAAATACAAAATGAAGCGAAATATATGTATTTGCGTTGTACAAAAAGACCACAGGGTTTTTTTTATTTATTTACAAACGAGATGAAATCTCACAATATAAAAAGCTAATGCTCCTGTATAAATTGTCCTTGAAATAACCAAAGGTGGATTTTCTTTTAGAAAAATCAGTAATGCATTACTGGTATATCATTGTAGTAAAAGAAAAGAAAAGAAAAACATTCAGTACAAATTGGTTTTCTTCATTATCCTCAGAAACTCCTCCTCGTTGACCTCTCCGTCTCCGTCGCGATCTGCCTCGTCAATCATTTCCTAACGAATCGCAGAGGGAAGTGATTTAAAATATATACTGTACACAGTACATACAGTTGTCAGTCAGCGTAACTTAATAATCCACCACCGCACGGCATGCGTCAATGTGCACATGCGTGCGGGTCGCCGTGCAGGCAGAACCATTTCACTTTTAGCGGATTCGACAGTTATCATACGATCTTATGGGCCCAGTATGTCCGTTTATCATGCATCTTATGGGCCAAGTATGGCCATACTGGCCTACTCACCATAGTAGCCTGGTCAAGGTTTCCCCCTGGTGGACGTGTCATTTCCAACTATTGTCGGTGCATGGAAACTAGGGGCTACTAATATATACTATTCTCTGCCTATCGGAACGTAACTCGGACGGTGCTGAGTCGGGTCTGGTGGCCTTCGCAACGCTCGGCTAGCGCCTCGCTCGGCGGTGCCTCACGTAGCTCAAGGCCACCAGACACGGCGCGCCTCCGTCAGGACATCAGTGATTATCACGCGAAATAATCACGGAGAACTAGTACCGACTGAGCCGTTGGGTCGGCAGAGCATGCCCATACTAGCTCGAAAAATTCGTACTGATCCTAACTGATAACTGCGGTCTTGTCCATTGATACCAGTCGAAACGGGTGTCACTCCGCTATAGAGCAAATACGGAAACGGACATTCGTCTGTCTAAGGTATGCGTGAAAATGACCGGATATAGCAGGCAGGCTCTCTACTACGACAAATTCACCAGCGTTCAAAACATGTTTCTGGTTGGCTCAACTTGGCTGCCATATTTAATTATGATTGGTTCAGAACGAAAGAAAACAAAGAAAAAAAACACAGGAAACTAAATGAAATGCCGACGGCAACTGTTTTGAGAAGTCAGAGACAGATGGGGAGGAGGAGGCAGAGAACCTGCAAGAAGAACTGACAGCAGGACCAGCAGCAAGCTCAGGTAATAATAATAATAATTTGCCAAGACTCAGGAGAAGAGAACATACTCTAGACTCTCCCCATGCCTTCAGCCTGGTGGAGACAATAGCTACTTTAGGCCTCTGTGGGCTTTGTTTTAAGTGTTCTGCTCTATTCTCAACATAACTATTAGGAGATGGAGGTTGGGGTAATGGGGTTATGTTACTGTTATTTTGCACATTGACAAAATTAATTCTAGAATGATAATCTGTTTCTCGTGTATGCCTCAAATACAAAACTGATCAAATTCAGGTTTGTCTGTCTTAGTACATGCCATGGGCTTATTATAGATATCTGGTATTATGGTTGAAGCATTCCATTTCCTTGTGATTATGGTATAAATAGGACAGGAGTAGGACTTGAATGAAGTAGGTAGCCTAATGCAGGTGTAAGACCTGTTGTGTTTGTATTATGCTCAGCTATAGGTTAGGTATAACTGTGCCAAAATGCAGTTGTCTATGCATTTCAGGGGTATTGTGGGGTTTGACCCCCCAAAACATTTTCGGCCGCGCCACAAGGAGTTGTTGCGGAATATATTTTTGGGAGCTCCTGCAAGAACTCCAAGCCACTTTCACCACTGGCTAAAACCGATATATTATTTTGATAGATTTGATACCGATATTGAATTTTTAAGGCCAATATCGTCCGATACCGATGCGATGACCGATTAATTGCCCAGCAAGAATCCGCAACCTGGCGGCGCTAAAATAGGCCAATGTAAAACGGGTGACATTTATTTTTCTGCCTTTTACCGCAATCGGACACTGTGATCATGATTTGAGGCATTTTGTTCAAAACGAGCCACTCCAGCAAACTTTAGATGCAGGTCAATATGAAACATGTGGGGGCGCGCACACACACACACACACACACCTGTAACTCCTCGTCTGTCAGGTTTTCACCCAGCTCCTTAGCAACTCTCTTGAGATTTCTGAAGGAGATCTTCCCCGTTCCGTCATCGTCGAACAACCGGAAAGCCTTCATTATTTCCTCCTTTGAGTCCTTTTCACTCTGATAAACAATGACATGTGGTGATCATATACAGTCTCAATCTAAAGGCCCAGTAAGCGTTATGTTGTACAAAACAGTGGTATCCCTGTCGCTACTCGCTAATAACCTGAAATGATTGTCATGGTCCGAAACTCCGAATACCAGTTTTATCCAATCAGGAGAGAGAACTCATACAGGATAATACAACAAAGAAATGAGCAGACATAATTGGAACTGGAACATTGTAAAATGTAAGCTGATAAATGGGTGCTCCTTCCTGATTGGCTGAAATTGGCAACCCACCTTAAAACTTTTTAGTATAGAGCTGGGAAGACCACTGTTGCGGAACAAACACTGCAATGATTACTATCAGAATATAGAGCTTTTACTTTTAACAAGAACATTTTTGTTTTGACC
Organism: Electrona antarctica; assembly: GCF_951216825.1. Classification (NCBI taxonomy): domain Eukaryota; kingdom Metazoa; phylum Chordata; class Actinopteri; order Myctophiformes; family Myctophidae; genus Electrona; species Electrona antarctica. The sequence continues at coordinate 53,218,739 of NC_136806.1, forward strand.
AAAGAAATATCACTTGGTTCGCACACTATGAACAGTGTACAAATGGACACTTGATTCCATTTGTACACACACAAAAATAATCCATAATATGATGAAATGTGTCAGGTAATTTAATTATGCTATATTTCTCTCCCAAAAAAGAAACTATTTACACTCACCATTTTATGCGTCATCATGCCAAGAAAGTCACTGAAGTCAATTGTCCCGGAGCCCTCCTTATCTATGTCTGAAATCATCTTCTTGATTTCTTCTTTCTTTGGTTCAAAGCCGAGGGCTCTCATGGCGACCTGAAGGAACAGACCACGAACGGAACAGGTCACGGCCTGAAAAGGTTGAGAACCATTGCTCTATCAGAAGAAGTTAAGAACCAACCTTGAGTTCCTTCACGTCTATGGTGCCTGTTCCCTCAGCGTCGAACAGATCGAAGGCTTCTCGGATCTCCTGCTTTTGTTCCTCCGTCAACTCCGGTTTGGGCCCGGCAGGTTTCTTCCTCTGGCTGGCAGTGGGAGTGGGTTTTCGATAGCCTGTCGCCTGCGAAATCAAAGCAATACGCGGTGGGTTTTAGAGCAGTGGTTCTCAAACATGTTTGGCTCAGGGCAGTGGGCACCCCTATAGGCTAACGTTTTTCCATCCACAGCACCCATGAATTGTAGCATCATGTAAATGGTTAAAACGTTCCCCCATGTCATGAGGAAAACTTGAGAGAATTTGTTTTCCATTAGTACAGAATGAAAATAAACTTTATACATGATGTTTAACTTAACCACTTGATTCAGTATCCATATTTTGGGGGGGAACATTCATCAAAAATAGCACTACAGCTTGTAAATCTGCTATTTTTGGAAAAGAGATTTGGTGGAGATTGTGGTTAAACTGAAGTGATATTGATAAATTCCAAATAAGCCACGGCACCCGCTTTGAGAAACCCTGGTTTAGAGGCTGCTATGAATATGTTATAAGTAGTATGTATCATTAACGGATACAGGACCGTTTATAGGGGGGATCTGGGCAATCTCAATGTAAAAGTGGTTATTGGCTGAGCCTGGGAATCGATCGCTGGTGGGGCGCTTGTTTTACAGGTTAGGGTTAAGATTAGGTTCAGGCATAGGTATTTGTGAGGTAATAGGCAATAGGGCATAGTTTCTCTGAGGTTGGGACCGTTGGGTTAAGAATCCCAGGCTCATAAAAAAAAGAGTCAGTTGTCAACAATAAACAGATGCCGTGTTGAATGAATGAACCCTGTTCAAGAGAGCACTAATAATAAAACACATGAAAGAAACCCAAGAGTATCATTGACCATAAAACATTAAGTATAAATGATTGAATTACACTTTATTTTATCCTTCAACTTGTACATTGTTTGTAGCAATTGTAGAAATACAAGAATGTTTAAGCATATTTTAATGTAATGTAATTTTTTCCAAATGGAAAAGTTGCCCACTCTTCCTTGGTGCCCAGACTGCCCACTGCCCACCTATCCTGTTGTTACCATAGAACAGGTTTACGATTGGACGTTAGCTTCCCAAACACAGAGAGAGACGCGTGTTAGCTTCGATGTCCATGTCATTTAGCAGGCGACGTTGTTTTCAAACTTAATTCTTACTGAAACTAACTCACTGCACTGAAAACGGAACATGTAACGTCAAAGTTGTACTGATCTATTAATAGAGAAAAGCAAGCATACCATTTCCTGATGACTTGAGGAGGACGGAGTGATCAACGTAATGTGAACTGAAGTGAAGATAAGAACGGATGACAACACAACAAAGTAAGCTGAGCACTGCAGCAACCTATGGCAACCAACAACAACAAAACGAGCGACGGACGGGTCAAGTTTTAGCTCCGTGTAAAGTGACAAGAATCTTATCCAATCGACACACAGATCCACCAGGCGTTGCCTGTCTTGGCCAATCACAAAGTAAAGTGGGCGGGACACATGGCTTCTGCCAATCGTTTAGTTCGTTTTCTTCTTCTTGTAATAATGGGGTTTCCGGCAAGTGAGTGTTACGCCGTGACGTATTACTGCCCTCCACAGTCCAGGATGATATTGCGCTCACTGATTGATTGATTGATTGAAGAATTTATTAACAGTTTGCAGAATTACAGTACATTTCAAGCACAAACTCAATACAAAGGCTGTTAACTGTGAGTGGACGACCCAATTAAGCATTACACTTGTTTCCAATAGGGTCCACCATGTTCAAATCATCAAAACATTTAGAGACGTACAAATAGACACTTCTATAGACAGAACAGGAATTCATCATAAAGGAGGTAAAAAGGGAAAAGAAATATATACAGTGAGGGGAAAAAAGGGGGGGGGGGCGGTGGGGGGGGATTCAGATTTTACGGGGGCCAGTTTCGAATTGCAGCCATCCGTAGGTGCCCTTTGAGAGCGGTTTTGAAGGAGTCAAGGGATTCGCATGTCTTAATGACAGTTGGTAGGGTGTTCCACATTTTGGTGGCATAGGAGCGAAAATAATTTAGTCCCTTGTTTGTGCCGAATCTGGGTTGTACATGGTTCGTTGCACTCCCTCTGGTGTTGTGGGTGTGGACTTCGTTAACATTAATAGAAGCATTGTGATTGATTGATTGATTGATTGATTGAAGTATGTAACAGTTTTACAGTACAGATTACAGTACAGTACATTTCAAGCACAACTCAATACCAAAAACTGTTAACAGTGAGTGAGTGGACGACCCAATAAAGCACTACACTTGTTTACAAGAGGGTCCACCTTGTTCAATTCATACATACATTTAGAGACGTACAAATATACACTTGAGCTTGTAGATCTGCTATTTTGAAAATAGTTTAATACATTTGAAAAGTTGAAATGGGACATTCTGCATAATGAGTACTTTTACCTATATAATAGGTTCCATCCTGGAGGTAAATCTTTGTGTTTGGGGGTGGGGGAACTTGGTTTCTTTGACCTAGTTGCTTGTTTCTCTCGGTATCTGGCAACACTGTTCTCGCTCCACCACCACACTCTCCGCCCACTCTCTCTCTTCTCAGTCCACCAACCAACCACCACCAGACCGCCTCTCTCTCTGTGTGTGTTTACAATGGCGGCTAAATGCTAAATCAAGCCAATTCGGTAGTTTATTTTACTTTACAGAATATTAATACTGTCCATAAATCCGCTTTACTGTAACGACAGCATGTCCAACAGCAACAGAACCGCGTATTTCTACGACCCGGACGTGGGCAATTTCCACTATGGTGAGTGAATGGAATCAGTGTTGTGTTTTCTTTTCAGCTAGCAGCTATAGATAGCTAGGCCTCGACGTTTTACACCATTTTTTCTTTTGATCGATTGATTGAATACTTTATTAACACTTTAAAAAAAGGTACAGTGCACATAGCTCTGGTCCATAGCCCTAATGCTATGGACCGTCACCAGAGCTACAGTGCACATACGATGAGAATAGGATGCTAAAAGGATAATTATACGTCTCTAAATGTTTTGATGAATTGAAAATGGTGGGCCCTATTGTAAACAAGTGTAATGCTTTATGGTGTCGTCCACTCACTGTTAGCAGTTTTTGTATTGAGTTGTACTTGAAATGTACTGTAATTCTGCAAACTGTTAATAAATCAATCAATCAATCAATCCCACAGAGGAGCCCAGGGCTTATTTTCATTGAGGTCCTGTCCTGTGTATTCAATTCATACAGAGACACTCTTAACACTGCAATACATCAGAATTATCCAGATTTGACTGAGGGACAGTGGGACTGCCATTGGATTTGTTTTCTCCATTTTCGTTTTTAATGTCATATGAAAGCAGGGAAGCATAGCTTCAAATTGACACATTGGTTGTTCAGTTTGACCCACCGGTTTTGGAGATGTGAGATATAGAGTAATAAGGTCTTGCAGAAAACAGCGAGTTGAGAAAACAACACAAAACTGGCTTGAAAGATTCACTTCTGTGGACTCTAACATTAATGAAATGAAATGAAATCTATATTTACCCAGGGTATCTGGGCCAAGCTCAAGAACTTGTTTCCAGCCAGGCCCTGCTCATAGAACACATTTCATCGTAGTGGTTGATGCCTTGTTCAAGGGCATTTCAGCGGTGGTAATTTTAACGTGTCGGACGGCTGATTCGAACTGGGAACCTTCCGGTATCTAGACCGCGCCGCTATCCGTTCGGCCACCGCTGCCACGACACCTATACACCTATAGCTACATGTTAAAGCATTTATTTCATATTGACATGTCAATTTCAGACATGCTCGAGTCTAGTGAAGAGTCAACCTGTGCTATTAACTCATTTTGGATAAAAATAAATAAATACATTCAGTTTTTCTCCCCTGGTGAAAAGCTGGAGGCTGCACGATGGCAGCCCCTCAGTCAAATCTGGTCACTAGTACATTCCAGTAGTAATAGGGAAAAAAGCCTTTGTGTGTCAGCAATGGTCCATGGATATGTTAGTAAGTAAATGTTAGTAAGTGTGGTGTTGAACATAATTATTGCAGTGGTAGATCTCGTCTTACACAATAACACATTGGAATAAAAACAAGTTCTCATGGGCTTGCAAAGGTTGCTTTGTACCACCACACTGACTGCCACAATTCAATTCTGCTTTTTTTTGGTATGAGAAAACACGTTTATAACTTTTATATTGCCAAAGCAAGTGTCAAAAAACATAAAACAATTTAAGAAAAATAATGTACGGTCGGAGGGAGCTGTGTTAGAACAGAGCTATCATTCTATGTTATATACATATGGGAAATGTCGTAAAAGCAAAGTTTAAAGCTTCAATCGGTGATTTATTCTACTGGTTGGCTGTAAGAACAGCAGAAACATGGGTTTTTAGAATGATATGGATGTCTCCTGTCTGGCTAATTTGTCACTTTATGAATGCTTCCTCTCTTCCAGGTACTGGTCATCCTATGAAGCCTCATCGACTGTCTCTGACTCACAGTCTGGTTTTACACTATGGACTCTACAAGAAGATGATGGTGAGCATCAATCTGCCAGTGATTCTATACATTTGTCTTTTAATCTAAACGGAAAGCGGTTTACTGGAAAACTTGGATTGCAGCGGTTCTCAAGCGTTTTCATGTCAAGGACCCCCAGAAAGGGCCCCCACGAAAGCATTTGACCCCCCCCCTCCCCCCCAACTCAAAATATTTTGTTGATTGTTGATTTGAGTTAAACATGATTGCTTTTAAACAGGGGTAGGCAATTATTTTCCCCAAGGGGTCAGATGAGAAATAGAAAATATTCTGGAGGGTGGGGGCCAAAAGGCTGAACTCAATTCGGCATAATATACATTTTAAAAAGCCGTAAATCAGGGGTGTCAAACTGGTGATATGTGGGCCGCATGCGGCCCAGGGAGAGGTCCAATGCGGCCCTCGAGATGATTTTCAAATAGGAAACAACGCTGCTACTCCCCCACCTGCCCCCCTAATGGCCCTGCTGTAGACAGCTTTGTCTCTGCCCAGGTGCGGAATGTTGTCACTGATGGGCTCGTTAACAGTCTATTCAACTACTAGTTTAGTTGTTGTGGATTACTCTCATCACACTCTGATACAGCAGGACATGGAGAGGCTAACCATATAGTTGAGTTTAATTTCCCTTACCAAGTGAGGAATATAGTCATGATAGTCAAAGCACATACTAGTATTTACGGCGTAAATACTAGCATTGTTTTGACAAGCTGGTAAGAGTATATTTTATTATTATTACCTCTGACTTCAGTAAATAAATAAATACTAGTCCATATTTTGTTGAAACCTCGGCATTTCGCATCCACCTTTCTTTTTTTTTGGCATGAGCGGACATTTTTGAGGGGTGACAAGGAAGGTAACAGATTGTCAATCACACACAATTCACGGCAGGAAACAGATTGCGTGTACGTGAATAAACGCCTTAAAATAAAAAATGCCGTTTTAGTACACGCATAAGGTCAAATTTGAATAATGTTTAGGGATGCACTCAAAATAATGTCTCCAATTAACCGTTTCCGTCCGTAGGACGGCTCCACACGTCCTAGGGAACCCAATCGACGCGTACAGAAAAGGAAAACAATCAGAATATTCACACACGTCCTATAATAGGACGTGTGTACACGTCCTAGCGCATCCTCAATGATATCAGGCGAGGGGAGAATATTCTGAATTTTTTCCCTTTTTCTTTTTTAATTACTTTTCAGTCGGACACTCGGCCACCGTAGAGCGAAGCCTACGGTCATGTTAGCTTACCGTTCACTTAGCTGTTAGCGCGGGAGAAAGAATGCCTCGTCTCTCCTAATCCAGGGCGCTCTCCGTTTTGATCTGATGGATATACTACGCGCTTCATTTCTGACTTCAACATGCCTCTCGTTCAAAATATGAATGCTTTAGAGCTTCTAGCGATATAATAGACTCGAGACTAAGGTAAGCTAACAAAATATTTCTCCGGTTTTCTTTCCGGCACACCAGAGCTCCTATTTTGAAGGCATCCCGGCACCGATTGTGTTAATACAGATTATTTAATCGGTTTTCACCAGCCAATTTTTTTTAAATGAAAAATATAATAAAATAAAACATAATATAATTCAAAAGTATCTAGTAGTACCTCTAGTCTAGAACAAAAGCCAAATCAAATATGATGTAAAATCTTATGTAAAAGTAAACTTTAAAATGTTCTACATTTAATTTGTGTACTCCTCTCATTCAGACACTTGGAAAAGAGTATAGGCTATTCATTGATTTAATACTTAATTAACAGGCTTTGGGCCATATCGGAATCGGTCAGAATCGGTATCGGCAGATATGACCCTGCAGATAATAGGAGATCGGATGTCGGTCATACTTTCATAATCGTGCACCCCTAATTATTTTCTACAAAAAAATTCCAATTAACCTTTCACTGGCTGGTCAGTCAGCCAAAGAGCCGTATTTGGCCCCCGGGCCACGTAATGCCCACGTCTACTTTAAAAGAATATATTAAAAATAGCATATCTACAAGCTTGTAGCGCGGCACAAAGTAATGTGCTATGAGCTTGCAGATCTGCTGTTTTTGAATAGCAGAACAGAACAGATGCTTTCCCGGTTTTAACCCATTCTGGGCGGGAACCCCTTTTGGTGTTTATAGCATTATGTTATACTTGTTGTATGATATACTAGATACAGATCTACAAGCTCATAGCGCTGCACTCGGTGCCACGCTACGAGCTTGTAGGTCTGCTATTTTTTTAAATCGCGAAAATGTGGCGCAAACCATTCAGAGCGAACGTTTTGAACTCAAATCTTTGCTTCTGGGGGGTCACTGGAACAACATATTTTCATATGGGGGGTCCGCGGCCAATTACTATATACTATATTTTTGAAGGTACTTGACATGAAAATGCTTGAGCACCACTGCTATAGAAACATCAGGTTTTTCAGAAATCTGTCAGGATTTAGAAGGCATTTGTAGAATCGTCCTCAGATCTAAATGGGTTAAAGTGAGCACATGAGCAATTTTCAACATTAGAATGGCACAATTTCTTCAATCGGTCTACTCACTCGTCTCAGTTTCAGTCGACAAAATGAACACTGATCAATCGATCGATTTATTTTTCCATGGCCTACAGGTGTTTAAGCCATACAAGGCATCGCAGCACGACATGTGCCGGTTCCATTCAGAGGACTACATAGACTTCCTGCAGAAGGTCAGCCCCAACAACATGCAGGGCTTCACCAAGAGCCTCAACACCTTCAACGTCGGGGACGACTGGTCAGTGCACATTTGTGTGTGTGTGTGTGTGTGTGTGAGCGACTGTGTTACGCATTGAGTTGCTGTGTGTGTGTGGGTTTGAATCCCCCTGGAGGTGGACTGGATCTACTTCTGTGTGGAGTTTTGCGTGTTTAAATAATTTCTGTCCCACCCTCATTTAAATAAAATAATAATTGTGTGTGTGTGTGTGTGTGTGTGTGTGTGTGTGTGTGTGTGTGTGTGTGTGTGTGTGTGTGTGTGTGTGTGTGTGTGTGTGTGTGTGTGTGTGTGTGTGTGTGTGTGTGTGTGTGTGTGTGTGTGTGTGTGTGTGTGTGTGTGTGTGTGTGAGTGTGAGTAGTCCTGTGTTTCCAGGTCTGTTTGAATTCTGTTCTAGGTACACAGGAGCGTCGTTACAAGGAGCGACACAGCTCAACCATAAGGTAACACACATGCATCAGGTTAAGTGCTATAGCGCCGGGAATCCACAAGATGGGGTCGTTGCCCGTGCCAGAAGTTCTTTAAAAAAGTCCCCTTAACCCCCCCAGATGTTTTGGTTGGTTTGACCCGGTAGTGAAAGTCGGCCATATCATACTACTTACTGACCTGAGATCAGTTTGGCATTCGGTCTCAGAAATGAAACCAATGAATGAAGTAATGAAAACAATTAAACGATTCCCCTAATCCAGGCAGCTGCAAAATAAATGTCATTCCATTGAAGAGAACTACACGTCGTTAGTAAACCTTTTCATAAATATGTGTTACAAAACATATGATTTTGTAGGTTATGTTCCATTAATTGTAAAATTGGTGATTAAGCAGGGTATGCATTCGGGGCTTGTGATTGGGTTCTAGTGAGTGAAGACCTACCCCTCGCTCCCCTTCACACCAATAGCATACCGGTTGTGGTTCCATTCGCAGCCATCGTTCTCTGAACTAGAGGCTTCAAAACCGCTCTGCACAAACCGATTGGTGCTGTCGGGCTTCCTTCGTCCATATTCTTTCACAGTCTTACGTTTCAGACCTAAATGTCAAAAAGCTGTAGTCCACAACAGTGGACTACAGTCAATGTGTCCTGTAGTTCCTGTCAGACCGTCCCAAGTTTCCGTGACTACATAAGATTTAGTCCAAATGCATCTCATACAGAACATGTATTTATTCTACAACATTTAGCAATACGTTGATAAGCATTTTAATTTTATTTGACTAAGCTGTTCTTCCCATTGGTGTCTAATCTATGGTAGAAATTTGACTAATTTGGCATTTTGTTCCAGATCTGTGACATCGCCATCAACTGGGCTGGGGGTCTCCATCACGCCAAGAAATTTGAGGTAAAAAAAAAAACAATGGCAGTATTTTACAATACTCAAAAAGAATGTTGTGCATTGTTTGTTTTTTTGTTTTTTGTTTTTCTGACTAATGGATGTGTTTCGGGCTGGAGCGCGTCAGTTTGTCAGACTGCTGCAGCGCTAAATAAAACACATCGTCGTGGTCGGTCGGACTCTAGACCAAAGAGTTGACTGTTGAGATATAATGGCTGACTTGTTCCCCCTGTGTTCCAGGCATCCGGGTTCTGCTACGTAAACGACATTGTAATCAGCATACTGGAGCTACTCAAGTAAGAGTGCTACGCACACAACACAATTTGCAGCAATTGTTTATTTGGATCACAATGGACTAGACCAGACGTTTTGTGCAATCCTGATAATTCTACTTCACTGTGCACTTTAGTGAATTGTATCATGAATTTATCAAATAAATAAAAAAGTCAAACGATTATTTGCATGACAATGAAGTAATACAGAAAGTCATAATGGTGACACAGTTTGTATTGTTCAGAGATTAAAATAGGGTGCATTTTGCATCCCAAAATGCAGTTTATAGTTAAGGGACGCAATAAAACTACTGTACTACTGTACTGTTTTTTTATTCTAGTTTGTTTTGCTAGCCTTAGTTATAATAATAATTTATTCTGTTTTCTACATGAATATAACCAAAATGGCAAAATATGACTCCTAATGTCGTTGAAGTGGGACTCATTACATTGAAAACCTATTTACATCACTGATTGTTCTCCAGATACCACCCTAGGGTGCTGTACATCGACATAGACATTCACCATGGGGACGGCGTACAGGAAGCTTTTTACCTCACTGACCGCGTCATGACCGTGTCCTTCCACAAATATGGGAACTACTTCTTCCCAGGCACAGGTAAACATTGAAAATACAACTGTACATTTTATTTTTGGCATGGCCTTTACAAAAGTGCCATCCATAAAATGTTGATGTCGTCAACCTGTGTGTGTGTGTGTGTGTGTGTGTGTGTGTGTGTGTGTGTGTGTGTGTGTGTGTGTGTGTGTGTGTGTGTGTGTGTGTGTGTGTGTGTGTGTGTGTGTGTGTGTGTGTGTGTGTGTGTGTGTGTGTGTGTGTGTGTGTGTGTGTGTGTGTGTGTGTGTGTGTGTGTGTGTGTGTGTGTGTGTGTGTGTGTGTGTGTGTGTCCGTCCTGTAGGTGACATGTATGAGGTGGGTGCAGAGAGCGGTCGGTACTACTGCCTCAACGTTCCACTCAGAGACGGCATCGATGACCAAAGTGAGTCCTCTTTGCTGTTCTAGACCCAATTGTATTAATTGTGTTAAACCTTTTCATAGACGATAGACTTGTTTGACATTACTGGCATCAGTGTTTAAATTAGTGTCAGTGTGTAAATTAGCCTAATGTATTTTCTTCTTCACATTATTATGAAATTGTGTCGGACTCAGAATGTCATTGGCTTACCTCTGCATTTCTGGAGTGAAGCATTCTTAATGTAAAGGTCTTTGTCAATTTGTGTGTGTGCGCGTCTAGGTTACAGACAGTTGTTCCAGCCAGTCATTAAACAGGTGGTAGATTTCTACCAGCCAACCTGCATCGTTCTACAGGTGAGTCTATTATACACAAAGTGATAATACTATACATACAATGTATAATATGACCACAAGGCTCAGTGGCCTCGTGGTTAGAGTGTCCGCCCTGAAACTGGGAGGTTGGGGGATTGACATATTTATTAACAGTTTGCAGAATTACAGTGCATTTCAAGCACAAACTCAATACAAAGACTGTGACTGTGAGTGGACGACCCAATTAAGCATTACACTTGTTTACAAGAGGGTCCACCTTGTTCAATTCATCAAAAACGAGATGGGAGCAGGAGGAGGTTTCGATCCCTGGCCGGGTCATACTAACCTGACTCTGCCAGATTGCGGCAGTATTGAGTTCACAAGTTCCCTTCTCCTACCTTGATCTGGTCTCTCTCAAGCAGAAGCGATGAACCGGAAGCAGCGGGACAAAAATCTGATATCTCCATAATCAATTCGAGTTGTAGTCTAAGAGCTCCATTTTCGTCACCGCTAAACCCCTTATCCCTAAACTTCTTTGCCTTTTTTACTATTTTGAAAAACATTTTTGAATACTTCAACTAGCCAATCTACATTGACACGTTTTGAGCTTGTAGACTGGCCATTTTAATGTTTTGCAAAATAGTAAAAAAAAAAGGCAAATAAGTTACGAAAATGGAGCCCCAAGGGCTATATCTTGCGCCACCCCTCAACCCTTATCCCTAAACTTATTTGCCATTTTTTCGTTCAGTAGTTTTAGTTCAAATAGCTGATCTACAAGCTCACAACATGTAGATGTAGATCGGCTAGTTTAACTATTTAAAAATTATTTTCAATATAGTAAAAAATGGCAAATACGTTTAGGGATAAGGGGTGGCGCAAAATGGAGCCCTAAGTCTTGTTAGCTTGTGTTTACATTTGCGCTGTGGCACAGCTTCAATACGTCACCAGTCTCGGCGTTGATCCCGCCGCCTCTAGCGGCCGAATTTTGTTCGGAGTTCATCGTCTGCCCGAGAGAGACGAGATGGGAGCAGGAGGAGGAACTCACTGCTGCCACCAGCTGGCGGAGTCCGGTTAGGGTCATACCAAAGACAAAAAAATGGTATCCATGCCTCCCTGCTTGGCACTCAGCATCGAGGGTTGCATTGGGGGGCCTAGATCAACTACAAATGATTCCCGAGCGTGGCACGGCTGCGACTCACCGCTCCATGAGATCAGAACAAATCTCGCATACTGTGTACACCAATGTATGTGACAAATAGTAGGACTTTAACTTTTAAGTGCTCAAAGTCACTTTACGGAAACAAAATAAATACAACTTTTATTAGGCAAAAACATAGTTGAATGATTAGGTAGAAGATAATGCGAGTCTGTGGGAGTCAGAAAAGTGCGAGCCAAAATAAGTGTGGGTCCTTGATGGGGTTCCAGCGTGTCCCCGGCTAAATGGGTTAATTTACACTCAAAATAGTTCAACTGCTTTACCCATATATATATATAATATATATATGGTACACATCTACAAGCTTATCACGCTATAATAATGCATGATAACAGGTCCATTTGGTTCCATTTGTACACTCTTAACTCTCAATAAGTACACTCTCAGAGTCATGTGGGGTCCTTGAAATTAAAAATGTTTTAGAACAACTGATATAAAATTACAAATGTAATGAAATGTAATATAAAATATAATAAAACATGGTGCAACATCAAGTGAAGCATTCTAAATAGAAAATAATTGATTACTGTAAATGACATGTGATAAATGACGTGGAATCTGGTTGGCAGAGACTGGCTCACTCACCAATACCGACACCATCACATTTTAGGCAGTATTCTTATCGGCAGCTTTGTATAGCTGTGTATCGGAAACACACAATACATGTACTAAAACTATTGTGTTTTGTGTTAACCCGTCTGCAGTGTGGAGCGGATTCCCTCGGCTGTGACAGACTGGGCTGCTTCAACCTCAGCATACGAGGACACGGGTACGACTTGTTCTCTTCACTTTTACCCTGGTTTATATGCTACTGTATAATATAATATAATATATGAAAAAATCACACGTGTGTGAAGTGAGGGCCGCTCTTATTGTCACACGTCATCATACATCATCTCATTCTGGCCAATCACAATTTGCGTCTTGTGTCTTCAATGTTTGTGTTTACACAAACCCTCAAAGCTGGCCATCAATTTATTTTAAATGCATAAATAAATATACAGAATATGCAAAGTTCTTGCATAGATTCAGCCGCGGCAGATATGACAAAGGGGGGGGGGCAGTGGCTCAGGGTTAGAGCGGCCGCTTGGGGACCAGAAGGTTGTGGGCGGCTGTGGCTCAGGAGGTAGAGCAGGTCATCCAATGATCCCTGGGTCGGCGGTTCGAATCCCGGCTCCTCCTGTCCACATGTGTCCCCACATTGCCTCTAATGAGTCGGTGTGAGCTCGCCACCATTGGTGTGTGAATGTGGGAAGTGAGGAAGGACGCTGGCGTCGACTGTTCGCCGCTTCACCTCCCAATGTATGAATGAATGAACCATTGTAAAGGGCTTTGAGCACTTGGAAAAGTGCTATAAAAATGCAATTCATTAAGGTTCCCAGTTCGTGTCGAAGTGTCCTTGAGCAAGACACTGAACCCCTAATTGCTCCCGATGAGCAGGTTGGTGCCTTGCATGGTTTCTTCCGCCATCGGTGTGTGAATGGGTGAATCATGTGATCTCTGTAAATTGTAAAGGCGCTATATACGGTAAATGCACCATTTACCATTTATTTACTGAATCAGAATCAATATTTACAGTCAGAGAAAGGAGGTGATGAGTCGGGAGGATTCTACTATCAAGGTGTTCCAGGAGTTAAACTGTGACTATATTCACTTGTATTTTTGAGGGCAGGGATTTGTTTATTAGGTTAGTTTCTAGTTTAGATTGTGTTGTTTACCAGAAAGGAAGAAGAAGAAGAAAATTATGTCAAAGAGAACATAAAAAGAACAAGATATCTAAACACTCCCCCCAGTGTCCGCCTGTCCGGGTAGCTTTTGGTCTGGAACATTCTAATGGGGATTGACGCCCACGTTCTCGGGCCGATACCGACAATAAGCCTCTCCAACCCACTTATTCATGCTGAGTAGTCTGTACGATTTTAAGCCAGTTGTTCATTTGCCTAACCCTAAAGGCTCATACATAGTCTGGACTTTCGGTGGTGAGGTGCCCACCAAACTACAACATGACGTCACGAGCCGCGGTGAAGAGCAAACCACCGCCCCAGCCCTTCTCTCTGTTTTTACTCACCACCGCTCAGCGTTATTTCAGCTCCGGTGGTCACCTCACCACCGAAAACCCAGACTATGAATGAGCCTTAACCCTTAACCCACATTTTATTTATGTTACAAAGATAAATATATAATTCCATAATATATTTTTCGGTTAATTGACCAACCGTGTGTGTGTGTGTGTGTGTGTGTGTGTGTGTGTGTGTCCTACAGTGAGTGTGTGGAGTTTGTGAAGAGCTTTACGATTCCTCTGTTGGTGCTGGGAGGAGGAGGCTACACAGTGAGGAACGTGGCTCGCTGCTGGTAAGTCTCATCTCAGTTTTCTCTATAGCAGTGGTTCCCAAACTTTTACATGTTAAGGACCCCCAAATCAACATTTATTAGGCCACGGACCCCCCCCCCCATTTGAAAACATGCCAGTGACCCCGATAAGGGAGGATTTTTACGGCTCTAGCAGTGATTCCGAAACATATTCATTTCAATGACCCCCAGTTTCACACGCATTAGGCTACGGACCCCCAATTTAATGGCATTTCTATCTCTGTGTGAGTGGTTTGACAATTTATATTGTCAAACCACTGTTAATTTAACTCTGAGAGTGTACAAATGGAACCAAATGGACCCATTAGGGTCCATTTGGTTCCATTTGTACACTCTCTGAGTTACAGACCCATAAGTGTCCATTTGGTTCCCACTTCCCAATCCATTGAGCTAGGTACCCCCTGGAACTCCGTCTTTGAAATTCAAAAGAGAGTTTGAGAATAGCTGTGTTTTACTGTTTTTTTTGCGTGAACAGGAACTAATTTCCTTTCATGTCCGCTCTTGTTCCGCTCCATCCCAGGACCTATGAGACGTCTCTTCTGGTAGATGAATCTATCAGTGATGAGCTGCCGTACAGCGGTGAGTTGCTAAACCATTCAGAACACATGGGTTCAAAGTTCTCAGTCCTTTGGACGCTGGAAAGTCAGCATGTCGTCTACTGGTTTAGAAGACGTTTGTAGAATCTGTCTCAGATCTTAACACAATCAGTGCCGGGATTCCTTCAAAATAGAAGCTCTGGGGTGCCGGAAAGACATGGCCGCTTTTACTCTGAACTTTGAAAAAAAAAAAGGAAAAAATTCAGAATATTATTCTCTCGCCTGATAACATTGAGGATGCGCTAGGACGTGTACACACGTCCTATGGATGCGTCGATTGGATTCCCTATGACGTGTGGACACGTCGGATGGACGGAAACGGTTAAGTAAAGAAGTTCTACCATTAAGTGGGTATGGCTCGGGTACGGGTACCCCGTTCCACATGACTGCTGCCGAGCATAAAAACGAGTCCTTTTCCATTATACAGCGTTTGATTCTGCATGGTACAGTGAGCGTGGAGCAATGCATCCACGCAATCCATGGAACGGTACGGTGAATGAATACTGTAAACACAAACACACCATGTTGGTGTTGGTGCATGTGGTCACAGGTGTGTGTGTTTATAGAGCAGGGGTCTTCAACGTTTTGTCAGGCCCGGACTCCTTAGCTGAGAGAGAGATGAGATGAAGCAGGCGCTTTTTGTTTCCTCTCTTTGCCGAAAATAGCCGATCTACAAGCTCACAACGCCTTGCATCGCGAGCCGTTGTGAGCTTGTAGATCAGCTATCATTTGGCTGATATAAAGTTCTCCTTAGAATGGGGATGCTAGGGTTCAAGTGGTCCATGTAAAATACTTACTTGCCTATCACAGGAAGATTTGGTAAATCCGAGGACCCCCCCCTGTTGAAGACCCCTGTGTGTGTATATATATATATATATATAGAGTATTTAACCACAGGACTCAGCCACCGGGACCTTTCCATTTGATTAGCTTTTAACTAAACACACGGTTATGCTGCGTTCACACTCGCAGCGACAAAAAGCTTCAAAACGGACCCAAAGCGCGGCCCAGCTACGTTGCTTGCCGAGTCGCCCGTTGAAAGCTCAAGCCACACTGCGTATATGATAGGGAATAGGGGGGATATAAAGCACAGGGAACCAGCTAACGGCAATCATTAGTTTGGTGCAGGAATTTTGGGGAGAGGGTAGGCTTAGGGGATGAATCAAAAACTTGTGCTTTGTAGCGACATGTGCCGTGGCCCGTGCCATGTCACTTTGTACCTTGGCGTCGCTGCCTGGCGTCCACTGAGAGATTGTCGTTGTAGCCTGTCGCTGTGTCGCTGCCAGTGTGAACTCTGCATCTTCTCCTGCTTTGGGGGTGGTGCTCTCCAACAGTCCAACACAATTTGCCACCGTAAAAGTAACGTTCGGCACAGGCATGGATTTACAATGTGATATGCATTCATACTTAACGCAGGCCATGCTAATAAATACTGTAAGTCCAACGACATAGATAGACTGATTGATATTTGTTTTTTTCTTTTCCCCTCTGCTATTCTACGCTCCCTTCTCCCTCTTCCGTTCTTTGGTTCACATCTCTCTCTTCCCCCCTCTTCTGTTTCCTCTTGCTCCCCTGCTCTTACTCCCTCGGTTCAGAGTATTTTGAGTATTTTGCTCCAGACTTCACGTTACACCCCGACGTCAGCACCAGGATAGAGAACCAGAACTCAAGACAGGTAACATCATAACATGAATTAACGTCATAGAGTCGCCACAACTGTATATGCATGATTCCATGGAAGCCAACAGGTCTTCTGTTAACCCATTCAGGCCTGACGTCGAAATTAAAATCATGACAATTTTCTGAAAGATTTGAGGCACTTTTTAATTTTAATTTTTCAAAAATAGCAAGTTCATAGCGCGCCACTCGGTGGCGCGCTATGAGCTTGTAGATCTGCTATTTTTCAATAGCTAAATTATAACATAATGTTTAAAAACACCAAAAGGGGTTCCCGCCCAAAATGGGTTAACCCTGTAAGACCCAACGATGCTTCTCGGTAACATTTTTATTTTAATTAATCACTTAATTCTTTTTTTTTTTTTTAATTCTTTTTTCACCTAAACATCATCATTGATGTTCATTGTTTAGTCTTGCAATGCCATTGGTCATGATATTTGCATATAAATACCCCCCACAGATAAAAGTAACTAAAATGCATGTAATACATATATTTGTGTGATCATTAGAATGTCTAGAACATGTATCATGTATTATTGTGAAAGATATCCACCGAATGTAAATTATTAATTTATTATTATTATTTTAATAATTATTATAAATTTGCATAAAATGTTCATTAAACTTTTATTTTTATTTTTTTTACATATTTTTTTAACATAAGTCCTAGTAGTACAAAGTAGTAGTAAGGTTGAAATCTATTTTTTGCAAGTAGAAATGTATCCGGGTCTTACAGGGTTAAAGCATGTCTCAACACCGAAAATAAACAGAAATAGCCGATCTACGCGCAGTGCGACGTGTTGTTTGCTTGTAGATCGTCTATTTTCGGTTGCTAGTTATTTTTTAGGATTAAAGAGTGAACTGGTGATTGATGATGATTATTTTATTTTCGTGTCCAAGCCTCATGGGTGTTCCGTCTTCTCTCCCAAGCTTGACAAATAAAAATGGAAGTTGTCAAACTAGCAAATTGAATGCATGTTCGGAAGCATCTTCCATAAAACACCAACGGTCTCAGAAATGTCATCACAGCAAAAGTTAAAATCAGTGATTTCAACAATTGGTTGGATGCCTGTAGGACAGCAGCAACATAGGTTTAGAACAACAATACCTAAAACATCGTTACATTTTCAGTCATGACATTTTATTTAGCTTTATTCCATGTCCACGCGCACGCACGCATGCATGCACACACGCATGCATGGACGCACACACACAGTTTGGCAATTAAGTTGTGAGCTTGTAGATCAGCCTTTCTTATATACAGCATGTCGTCTCTGCCGGGTGGAAACCTCATATGTCCAAAACTGTACATTTTCATTATTCAAAAACGGCAAAAGTAGCAGATGGACATTAAGCTCAAAAGGCTTTTGTGTGACGCTGTTGCATGATCAGGACAGGTAGGGCATTTATTTATAAAAACAAAAAAAACAAAGTTCGAACACTGAGATGAGAGGTTTCTGCCCGACAGCAACGACAGGGTGGTTAATTAACCCCTTACGACCTGGGACACGTCTGTGTCACCTTAGCTTTTAACCCCATTATTCTTTACATTAACTATTGAAGAATAGCAGAAAATAGCAGATCTACAAGCTCGAAAGCTTGAAAAATCGTGAAAACCTGTGCAAATCTTTGAACATACTGTAAATTCTTTCCCAGCAAACTATCTTTTGGGGGGGGGGGGTCCTTGACATGAATATAGTTTGAGCACCGCTGATACAGAAACGGGTTTTTCAGAAAACCGTCAGGATTTAGAAGACATTTATAGAATCCGGGTTAAAGCACTACATGGTGTCTGGTGTCTGTGTGCGTACCTGTTTGAGTCCTGAGCCGCTCTGTGTGTGTGTGTGTGTGTGTGTGTGTGTGTGTGTGTGTCCTCCCTCAGTACCTGGAGCAGATACGTCAGACGGTGTTTGAGAACCTGAAGATGCTGAACCACGCCCCCAGCGTCCAGATCCACGACGTGCCCTCCGACATGCTGAGCTACGAGCGCACAGACGAGCCCGACCCGGATGAGAGGGGCGCGGAGGACGCCTACAGCAGGTGACCTGAAGCACGCATTGGGTTTAGGGGCAGGGGCGCGGAGGACGTCTACAGCAGGTGACCTGACGCACGCATTGGGTTTAGGGGCAGGGGCGCGGAGGACGTCTACAGCAGGTGACCTGACGCACGCATTGGGTTTAGGGGCAGGGGGCGCGGAGGACGTCTACAGCAGGTGACCTGACGCACGCATTGGGTTTAGGGGCAGGGGCGCGGAGGACGTCTACAGCAGGTGACCTGGCGCACGCATTGGGTTTAGGGGCAGGGGCGCGGAGGACGTCTACAGCAGGTGACCTGACGCACGCATTGGGTTTAGGGGCAGGGGCGTGGAGGACGTCTACAGCAGGTGACCTGACGCACGCATTGGGTTTAGGGGCACAGGTGAGCATGGTTGCTAAGGTTAGTGTGTGACGTCACTGACAGCTGATCAGACTATAAGACCTTGCACCACTCAGTTCACACAGGTGTGATTTTTTAAATAATACCCACGTTCTTTCACAGATTTTGGCCCACCATGTTTTTTGTGTGAAAAGTCATGATGGCATATTAAAGAAGAGTACTTCAAGTTGCTGTGCTGTTGTGTTGCTGTACTTCAATATATTTTGATGAGAAGTATTTTTTATGAAATATTGGGTGAAATATACGCGTGTTTATTATGTGATGGTGTGACAAAAAGGATGTTTAGTGTTCTAGGGTTAATGGCCTCGGATACGACATATAAAAGCAAAGGTTAAAAGCCTCCAATCTGTGATTTCTTCTGCTGGCTGTATGTCCAGCAGTAGCCTGTGGTCAATGCCATTTTTGGGTTTCTGATCCGGTCTGGAGTGGAAATAACATAACCCCCCCCCCCCCACACACACACACATCTGGCGCCGTGCACCGCCAGTATGATTCCCTTAGTCTAAAATGTGTTGGTTTGGTATAATACTAAATAGTTTTGTTTATTTTGGTTCAATATGTCCATCATTTATTGTAACTCGTGGTGGAAAGCCTGGTGCAAGCTTAGAACAGTCACGATATTTTATTTAGCTTTACTCCGTGTGTGTGACTGATTGGTTGGTGATGTCACTTCCCCAGGCCGGAGGCGTCCAATGAGTTCTATGACGGCGACCACGACAATGACAAGGAGAGTGATGTGGAGATCTGACATCCCAATGGACTGGACCGAGTGGACAGACACCCTCTCTCTCTCTCTCTCTCCTCACTATCCTTCATCTATACATCCATCCAGCCATGCCTTCATACGGACAGCCAAGCCATCTTTTTTTTTTTCTTTTCTTTTTTTCTTTTTTTTTTTACAAAATGACGATAACTATCATCTGCAGAACTGGGAAAAGTGCTGGCTTGAGAATGGTGTGGACGACGGCCCAAGTTTTTTTTTAAAGTTCCTTCTTTTTGTGTATCAACAGAGTGAGAAAGTCGGTCAGTGAACTTAAAAAGACACTCCGTTCAGTTAGGTCAGGTTAAAAAGCCTTTTTTTTTTTTATCTCTCATGGTTTAGATGCTATATAGGCAACGAGAAAATATCTCTGCGTGATAGGACCACTTTTGCCAACTGTAAACCTGGCTTACAACAGGTCAGGATTTATTGATGACCTAGTCCTGATTGGCTGCCTTGTCTCAGGCTACCTCTAGCCAATGGGACAGCAAGCAACAACCCGAGGCTACTAGTCCTGATTGGCTGCCTTGTCTAAGGCTACCTCTAGCCAATGGGACAGCAAGCAACAACCCGAGGCTACTAGTCCTGATTGGCTGCCTCGTCTCAGGCTACCTCTAGCCAATGGGACAGCAAGCAACAACCCGAGGCTACTAGTCCTGATTGGCTGCCTCGTCTCAGGCTACCTCTAGCCAATGGGACAGCAAGCAACAACCCGAGGCTACTAGTCCTGATTGGCTGCCTCGTCTCAGGCTACCTCTAGCCAATGGGACAGCAAGCAACAACCCGAGGCTACTAGTCCTGATTGGCTGCCTCGTCTCAGGCTACCTCTAGCCAATGGGACAGCAAGCAACAACCCGAGGCTACTAGTCCTGATTGGCTGCCTCGTCTCAGGCTACCTCTAGCCAATGGGACAGCAAGCAACAACCCGAGGCTACTAGTCCTGATTGGCTGCCTCGTCTCAGGCTACCTCTAGCCAATGGGACAGCAAGCAACAACCCAAGGCTACTAGTCCTGATTGGCTGCCTTGTCTCAGGCTACCTCTAGCCAATGGGACAGCAAGCAACAATCCGAGGCTACTAGTGCTTCTAGCAGCGACCTAGTCATGAGTCAGAAACGCTGCAGCGGCGGCGCGGCGTGAGTGACAACAGCTAATGCTATTAGCTAACTTTAGCTACAGGAAAGCCATAACAAAACACAGTGATTGAGCCAACGAAAGAACGTCGGAAACGAATGCAAAAAAAAAGGAAAGAATAATAATAATACAAAATGGGGACAGATGCACAACGGAGACAGCGCTTGCACCTGGCAGTTAATGATACTTGTGTCATTCTTTTTTTTTTCAATTAACCACTTGAAATCTAGCATCCCTACTCCGAGGAGAGCTTGTAGATCGGCTATTTTCGGCAAAGGGGGGGGAAAAAAGAACAGACTACAGAGTGAAAGGTTAAGTTTACGAAGAATTGACGGTTTAAGTGGTTAAATGTCTGAAAATACACCTTAACATGAATCCGTCATACACAGTTTTATACAAAATGGGGGGGGGGGGTATCCATTTTTTTTATAGATATGAAAATCTTTGCCATAATATGCCCAAAATAGGCACGCCGGGTTCAAATCGGTTAACATGAATTTTATAAATGGTGCACACCTGATTTGTAGAAATGGCTATAATGGGTAATCAGAACGCTTGCCCCAAAACACACTCGACCTCTTTTTTTTCTTTTTTTGTGGACCCCCCCCCCCCCCCCGGGATTATTAATAAGGTTAGGTACTTCAGGCATAGTTTTACTGAGGTTACGGCGACCCGTTCCGAGGATTAGACCCGAGGCGAGTGTGTTTTGGTGCGAGCGGCCTTGTATTCCTACAATGCCATGAAACTGCACCCTGTATGTATACGTTATGTATGAAATGACTTGTGAGATCAAGCAACTTCTTTTGTTTGTTTGTTTTTTTTGTTTGTTTTTTTAATAAAATGAGGCCACACAACTGAACGTGGTAGAACCCAGAAGTAGTCTTAACGCATTTATTTTCTTTGTACTGTGTGTATACACGACGTATATACTGTAAATCCTTGATCTGTCATTTAACCCATTTTTAGGCCTGACGTCGAAATTTAAAAAATGTCCTTGTGTTTCTTATGTTTCTGTGGTTTCAGTGGTGCTCAAAAGATTTGATGCACATTTTCACGATTTTTCAAAAATAGCAGACCTGCTATTTTTCAATAGCTAAAGCATAACAAAATGCTTAAAACACCAAAAAGGGTTCCCTACCAAAATGGGTTAATTTAGACTGCAGGAGGCAGCTGGTTGTGGAATTTTGGTGGCTTAAAAAAAGAAAGAAAGACTAGTAGTTTGAGTCAAGATAGAAATTCAGCCCTGATATGGCTTGGCTGTTGTATTCTTTTTTTCTACTTCTACAAAGCCAGAAACCGGTTGCATGTGATTCTTTTTTTTATATTGTTGTTGGTGACATCCATTATATATTTATTTTTTTAATAAAAAATGTACGTGTATGTGTAATTAGGTCTGCGTCCTGCCTATTTTATGCACTGCAAACGTTATCTGACACCTTGATTGAGTTGAGACCAGTTGTCTGACACCTTGATTGAGTTGAGACCAGTTGTCTGACACCTTGATTGAGTTGAGACCAGTTGTCTGACACCTTGATTGAGTTGAGACCAGTTGTCTGACACCTTGATTGGGTTGAGACCAGTTGTCTGAGGCCTCATTCACACGTACCAAACACCAATCAAGCAATGTTTGCTCGTTTTTTGGGCCTTCCCGGGCTGAATTATGGGCCCACCACGTCCCTGCCATGGATAGTCAGATCTACTATTTTCACTAGTCTGGGTCTTTTACAGGGTACATCATGAGCTTGTAGATCTATTTTCACTAGTCTAAACATCAAAGTTCTATTTCGGGTCTCGGGCTAAAATATTTGGGGATCCACTGATACAAAGTAACTAAGTACATAACTAAGTACTGTACCTTTTAGTTGTAAAAGAGTATCGTTGCTCTGGAGTGGGAAGTCTGGAGCTCTCTGGTGGAGCAGTTGCCCCCGCGACCCGACTACGGATAAGAGCTCTCTGGTGGAGCTGGATGGAGAGTTTCTTTAGTTTGTTGTATTGCTACTTTTACTTAAAATACTACGTAAAATACCAGAGTACTTCTTCACCACTGTTTGACTGTGTACAAAATAATGACAAACTCTGAAAACTGAATTAAGAATCAACGTTATTGACACTTCACTAAGATGTAATTGTATTGACACATCACTGGACAACAGTGTAAAGATGTAACTTTATTGACACATCACTGGTTTACAGTGTAAAGATGTAACTTTGACACATGGTTGACAGTGTAAAGAAGTTGGTGAAACAATTAATTTATATAAAGCTCCATATAATGGTGTTGTTATTCATAAATGGAGGAGAAATAAAAGGAGGAGAGCAGGAGAAACATAAGAACTCAAACATTAAAGATGCATCATGTCAAAGAGAACCTCCAAAAAATACTGTTTAAAAAACGTTTCATTATGCTTTCAATCTTTGAGAACATTTAGGATACTGAGAAGAAAATACATTTAGTAGTTCTACATATTAAATGGAGTAGACTTCCTGGATCTTGGGTTCGGGTCTTGGGTCCCGGGCGGAACGGTGCTATACCCTCTATCTCACAACAGGGGGGTCTCTTCGGTGACGTCTGGGTCTGTGGGAGTGTTGTTGGTCTGAGGAGGCTCTTCAGCGAAGGCTTCCTCCAGAACCTGTAGGATGGACCTGCTGCGGAACACGTCCTTGAAACCCTGACTGAACACGTACAGCAGCGGGTTCAGGCAGCTGTTGACAAGAGCCAGGGTGAGGGTTATGGGAATCCCGAAGGTGAGCACAAGAGTCAGTGTGACACTGTACTCTATCAGACCCGTCAGATCAAACAGAAAAATCAGCCGTATGATGTGAAAGGGGGCCCAGCACAGGAACAACGCAGCGATAACAGCTGCTATGATTTTGAAGGAGCGACCTGATTGGCTGGCCAGCGAGCGATTATTCCTGAACCGGTTGATTATGACAGAATAGCAGGAAACGATGATGGAGAAAGGGACCACGAATCCCGCGAGGAAGTTAGTGGTGATGCCTATGATGGTGTATGTATAGTCTGCATATTCGAAGCAAACAACGTCGGTCACATTATCCCTTTCACCAAAAGACAAATCTGTAAAGATGAATTCAGGGATGCTGAGAGCCAAAGCCAGAACCCAGACTGACCCAGGAGGCCTTTCTGACGGTGCGGTGGTTCCGGGTCCACACTGGACACACCACACACACACATCTGTCCACACTGATAAGAACCAGAGTGTAGATACTGGCATACATGTTCATGTAGAAAACAAAAGTGTCCATTTTGCAAATGAACCAGCCAAAAGGCCAGAGGCCGTCCAGAGCTGACTCTGTGATTTTCAGCGGCAGGAAGGCTGTAACCAGGAAGTCGGCCACAGCGAGGTTGAGGTACCAAACGGTGCTGACGGTTTTCTTCATCCTGAAGCCCGTCGCCCAGATGACCACACCGTTCCCCAACACGCCGAGCACAAACACCAGGCTGTAGATGACCACGGACATGATGAAGAAGGGTTTCCTGAATTTATCCCAGTCATATCCTCCATCCTCATCATCGGAGTATGAGTCATTGTGTTGAACAGCAGGTGTGGCCATATTCTCCATCGTCCTACAACCTAAAAATAACAAAAAAATATATATAAGGTACATAGAAGGTACATTTACAGAGATTGTGCATTACATTCACACACACACATTCATACACCGATGGCAGCGGAAACCGTAGGTTTCTTTTTTGGCTAGGTGGCCCAGCCTTCATCCAATCAGGATAGAGAGGGGCCCTCCGCCAATCATGATCGAGCGGGGGTGGGCCTTGGTGTGTGTACTGTTGGCCAGCTGTCGCGTGTGTCTCAAGCGTGCATGTCCACAGTGAAGTGGATTTTTTTTTAAACTGTGAATTGAGTTTCTTGGTGAAAGTATGAAGGAATATAGGACCGGTCTAAAGTTTTATAAATTGATTGTTCAAAGTTAATTATCTCCAAAACGACATTAGAAAGTAAAACGTTCAGCCCTCAGGCCTGTGTATCCAGAGTAAGGTGATGTTTTTACATTGTGAATGGAGGACGTTATCAAAATCCTCCATTGACTTCCATTATGATCTTTAAAGTATTATATCTAGAAATCTACTAAACATTTCAATTCCACAGAAAGCTGAACATGTTTGAACGGAGTTTCTAAAGTGAAAGCGTGCAGGAGGAGATAGCGCCACCACAATAATAATTCAGACTGGGTGGTCCTTGATCAAATTATAGGTATCGATTTGTGGGTCCTTGGCACCAAAAAGTCTGAAAACTCTCGATTTAGTAAATAATTCTGTAGAATGATTTAGAAAGCTTTTTGAAGAATCTAGCCTTCATAATGGTTTAAATTAGACTACTATTACATTCACAGTCATAATAAAGACAATAAAATAAAAGCATAGTTACCTGTTTCAAAGTGTTCAAGACGAGACGTCAGCCAGAGTCTTGGTAGAAGTGTGGACAGTGACCAGTGAGGAGACTTTATACGTGTGTGTGTGTGTGTGTGTGTGTGTGTGTGTGTGTGTGTGTGTGTGTGTGTGTGTTCTTTCTAAAACTCTTGAACGTGGTGTCTCCAACCAACTCTCTCCAACTCTCACAGAACAACCTGCTGGATCCCAACCAGTCAGGATCAAAAAGGCCCACTCCACGGAAACTGCACTGCTTGCAGTCACAGAAGCACTACATGCTGCCCAGGCTGCTGTTCTTAGCTACGTATGATTCATGATAATTACTTTGTATGTATATGAATATGATGTATTGCCATGCAGGTCATGGTCAAAAATCAGGTCTCCATCAGGTTAATCTATTGGAGTATCCTTGCCTTACGTCATCAATGGTGTCATCACAACCATGTCATTGTCCTTTAAAGTGAACTGCCAAATGTAAAAAAACATAATTTAGCAGAACATCCAGTCCCAAATACCTCCACCCAACAGTTACTTGAGTAGCACGGACTTACTTCTCTCCTGTCCGTCCCACACCCCTACTTCCCGGGAGCCCATTTTTCCCACACGTACAACAGCAGAGATGGTCGCTGGTATGGATGTCTTGGTGCAGATCTTCCTCAACGTTGTCCAGCCAAACCATTTTCCGTCAGATCTGATCGTGGACTTTGTGAGTGATGCTCAACATGCGCTGGTAAATGAAAGAACCATCGTAGCGACCCTAAAGTATGAGCTGGGCTTCTTGGTGTGTTTGGCCATAGGGCTCTTGTACATTGTCCTAATGCCATTGATTGGCATCTGCCTGGCACGACAGACGACCTCCCGGCCCGGTGGCTGGGCACCTCTCTACTGGGGTGCGTACCTTGTAGTCATGGCGGTAATACTGGTGGGGAACATCTACCTCTATATAAGCAACGCGGCCATCAAAATGCACGTAGACAACAGCACCACGGCAATCAGTTCTACTTTCAACAACCTTCACAACTACACTGGTGTACTGCTGCGCAATATTGAACAAGGGGTGAACGGTAGCATTAACCTGCTGAACGATAAGATCAGCGCTACCGGCCAGGAGCTCGGTGGACAGATCAAGAATACATTGGCAGCCGAACTGCGTTTGAATGAAATAGAAGGACATGCTCAAATTATGAGCAATTTCAACATGACTCCTGAACTGAATACTTTCAATTCAACTCTGACCAATCTATCGTCTACGACGTCCAATTTATATGCAGTTTCACTTACACTACACAAAGTCCTTTTTAAATTCCAGGAAAAAGTGACTGAAGCAGACTTTGGGACTCTGCTACGTGTGCTCAATACAACTGATGACAATTTGAATGAAATTCCAGAAAAGATTAACAATGTCATCGACGACATGAAACTGATAACCCTGGTAACCCAGATGTCCAACGAAGCCAAAGAGCCCTTGCGCAGCGTCTCGGTCACGGTCGATCAAACCTTCGACGAGCTGAAGGGCACGACCGCCATCATCACTCCGACGGTCGAGAAGGTCGGGCACATCATATGGGCAGTGGGCGTGGCCCTCTGCTGCGTGCTGGTCCTGGTGCTGGTGCGTAACCTCCTGGGTCTGCTCGTGGGCTCCGTGGGAGTGGGCCCGGTCTTCAGCTTCCTGCTGTGCTCGCTGCTCATGCTGGTGGTGCTGCCGCTGTTCCTGCTGGGAGGACACGGCTACACGCTGCTGTGTAAGCCCTGGGAGAACGGGCAGCTGTTCAGGTTCATCGACACCCAGGTGGACTTGGGCGCGAGGCTGGGACTGAACGGCAGCGTCCTCAACCTCGCCGACGTGTACAAGGACTGCGCCGACGAAAGGTCTCTGTGGGACACGCTGCACCTGCAGGAGCTCGTGGACCTGGAGAAGATGCTCAGCATGCCCCGGGGGCTCAATGTGTCCACGTTCACGGACGCCTTTGGCAATATGAACTTCACTCTGAAGTACGATGAAGAAAAGATCAAGAACCTCACAGACCTCACAGACCGCGTTGACGACGTAATGAAAATCTTCATAAACTTTACCTCGACGCTCAATAATGTCTCGGCGCTCACTATAACCCACATGAATCTCAACGAGACCGCCAACCAACTTCGATCCCAAGTGGCAGCATTCAATGGCACGGTCACAGATTTGTTGAGGGACATGGATATTGCGCAAGGCTTCAACGCCACCGACGCCACCGACACAATGAAAAGGATTGTCGAGGCTTATTTTGACAACTTCGCCAACGGGCTGTCTGCTCGGTTTACCAGCCAGGTAAAACAGGTGAAATGTGCGACTGTGGCCAAGGAGATCGACGACGCAAGGAGCTTCATCTGTGAAAACATGCTGACGTCTCTGAACACGTTCTGGTTTAGCCTGGGCATGTGTCTGATATTCTTCATCCCCAGCATCGTGTTGTCTATCAGACTGGCCAAATATTACAGAATTGAGGAGGACACTCCCAGCATGCCAGAGCTGACTGCTTTGTCGCGTCGTGAACAGCAAAAGTCACTGAATAAGAAGGCAATAGACCAATTCAAAGCAATGAATAAGTATTCAAACATGCCATATGTGGAGACAGATTACTATGATGACTGACATTTAAAGTGACACTATGTAACTTTTATTTTAGCCCCTCCTATGCCCAGCTTATTTGTGCATCTGTCTGTACCAAATTTGAGATGATTTGATTGGCTGAGCACGGAACGTGATGTATGATGTTGTATGACTATAGGAGCATCCCTCACTTCACACGAGTGTGATTTTTAATCAAAAAAAATTAATTGTATCCAAACTTTGTACTTTGTACTGACTGCCAAGGACGACTATTACGACTTTTTGCTTTTTGTTTTTTTTGTTTTTCCACTAGATGGCACTCTTGGCTAACCTATGATCCACCGTTCAAGCCCCAGTGAAGGGAAACCACCTGGTCGCCTCCCATCCAATCTAGAACGCTCGCATTTCTCTTCCTGTATCGTTCCACTTTTGCCTCGACCACGATTCAATATTCAATTGACTAACTATTGAACAGATAAGCATTTATTTTTTTGAGGGTTTGTGCAAACACAAACATTGAAGACAAAAGTGAGGACGCAAATTGTGATTGGCCGGAATGAGATGATGTATTATGATGTACGATGATAAGAGCGCCCCTCACTTCACACAGGTGTGATTTTTGTTTTCTTGTTTTTCCACAGTTTTTGCGAACGCACAGCAAAGTAATGAAAATAATACTTTGCTTATAATATTAGTCTGGTTGCCAGACTATAGTTAATAGTTATACTTTATTATTCTTCTTCTGGAGTAACCTACCTAACTTCCGCTGTGATTGGCCGAGCTTTGCATAACGTTTGAGTAGCTAATTGGCTGTTGTTGGTTATGTAACCAATCTATGTTTTACAATCGTTTATAACAACATAAATTCCCTTGCAGAGGCAGAAGACCAAACTATTAAAGCGTTATAGAACATTTCAAATTACTTTTCAAGAGAGTCGAGATCACAGGGGTAACGTGACATTGTAATTGGCTGACAATATTAGTGGGCTATGTAAGCGACTACGGCGACCACACTTTGCAATTTTTCAAAATTGCGACTTTTCTAGTTTTATTGAGGGGCCCTAGCCCCTCCTATGCACAGCTTTGTGTGTATACACTGTCTGTCTGTATGAGCACGGAATTGGCTGAGCATGGAATGTGATGTATGATAAGAGCTCCCCTCACTTCACATTTTTATTGCAAGCTCATAACTTTCACTCATTTAAATAGAAATATTAAATAATATATTTTTGACCACTACATTTCTAGGAGATAAGAGAACTCTTTGGGTCCAAACATAGAAGAAATATATGTATAGCTACTATAGGCTCACAATATATATCTATAAGCTCACAAGGCATAACATGATTTAAAAAAATGGGTAAATGTTCTATATTTCAATTGATATTAAAATGAAAATAAATTAACTAATTTGAATGTCTTACATGCACGTAAAGAAAACATAACCTAATTCAAAATCATCAATGACGGACCAAAGTGGTCTCACAAGGCATGTATGAACACGATTCCTTATTATTGATGCATTTATGTCAGCCAAAGAATACAGACTCCATGAGCAGGAGCCTTAACCTCTTAAACCGTGGGGAAAGCTTTCGCAGAAGATAGCAGGCCGACAAGCTCGATCGGCTATTTTCAGCAAGATCTTATTATATATAAATTTAATTAATATAGGCCTATATTTAGAAAAGTTCATGCCACTAGGCCCACATGGCAATTTGCACCCTTTAACATATTATATGTGAAGGCTGCAAGAGCCACATCTATTATAGGATATATTGTATATAAAGAATTGTCCATAATACAAGCAAAACGGCTATGGTATTTACATTTGGAATGGGGTCAGGGGGCGTGTCTAAAAAACCTGTAGGCAACCTATAATGCCTACAACCTAAATTGCTTTAGCTATCATGCACAATCTGCAGGTTGTCCCGAGACACACACCTGGCCTCTAAAAAAAACTAAACAAAAAAAGCGTTTTGTTTCGCCACAAAATATAAATATTGTATTCTAAAATATATATAATAATACTGTAGGCTACATGCATTTGGGTATTTAATTATTATGAGTGAGATGAGATATGAAACAATTTTAGATTTCAAAACATCCTTGTTTAGCCAAGACAGGTCGTAATGTTCAAAGCACCATCCTAACGGCACGTGAAGTAAAGGATGCCAATGTGTGCAGATGCAGGCTTTCCAATAACCCCTCATCCCGGTTCTAATTATATGCATATGCGACCCACGGTTGAATCCCCAAAACCCTGTCCTTATTCATAAACCACAGTTGCCTGTTCCAAGAAACCCTTTGTCGAGAGAGGAAAGTAATACAAGATGTGATGGAACATAGGTAGCTTCAACTAGTGTTGGGATAAAGGCCTGCAAATAATAGGGGTCCTTCAAAAGCGCTTAACACCCGCAGGAAAGGTCGTCTTTTTTCAGCCTCACCTCCTTTTGAGTGTCTCTGAGAAGCTGTGTGTTGAGAGGTGCTCTACTGGCACTCCTCTTCTTGGCACCCTGAGGAGGGGTGCCCCACATTCTGCAGTCGCAGCATACTTCTGCGTTGTGGGTCCTGCGTTTTGTCTCCTGGTGTTTGCAAAGGTTACCGATGTGGGCGTTTTGGGTCTTCTGTGTCAGGTTTTGCGCTGCCTCCTGGTGTTTGCGGAGGTTATCGATCTGACCTGACTTCACCTCCATCTTCATGACCAAAGCGTCCAGATCTCTCTTCAGGTCCTCTCTGTGCTTGCATTCCTGGGTCATGTCTATCCGAGTCACCAACTCCTGGTGCTTGAAGTGCATCTGCTGTAGTTCGTCTTGCAGGGACGAGAGCACGTCGGACAGAAGGACCAGGGACCGACCCGCTTGTTCGGTCTCTGGGGTAGATTTGTGAGGTGTGACAGTGGACGCACACAGGGTCCTGTGCAGGCTTTTCTTGGCCCCGCAGGGCTGGTGTTGCTTCATCAGATGGCGAATGCTCTGCACGTTGGCGTAGACCGAATGGCTTGGACCTGTTGACGCTCCGATAATAAAGGGAATTTGGTTCTCCTTGGCGTAACTTTGTGATGATTGTGGTTCTTTGCGTTTAGCAGCGCTGGATATCCTGGAGGTTGTCGGTTTCTTCTTCTTGGGTATGATCTCCTCAGCGGCCGGCGGACACAGTCGCAGGTTAAGTATCAGATTCAACTCCTTCTGGAGCTCATCTACGCTCCCCTTTAGGAGCTTACGCTCATGCTCTGACACCACGAGTTTCTTCTCCAGAGTGGAAATGTTCGTCTTCTTATCTTTCTCAGTCTTCTCCATGTGGTACAGTTTCTTCTCGAGGACCTGACAGCGCTCCAACGCAGTTTGCAGCTGAGAGCCCAGCGCTTTCATGTTAGATTTGTCCGTCTCGGAAGCGGGAGATTCCTTCCGTGCAATCTTCTCCTGAAGTTTAATGACTGCCTCAATGACGGCTTTGCTGTCAAGATCAGACAAAGCTCGGGACAGCCGCAGACTGGGCCTTTGTTGGTTCAATGTTATCCTGTCGGGCAGTTCATAGTAACTCCCAATGAAACTGTCCTTAGAAGCAGAATCTAAAATATGGTCTTGGTAGGTCTCCATAGTATCTGGTGGACCATACACCCGTTAAACCAGAGCTAATATTCAAACTATGTTGGTGTAATAATATTGAAGAGATTTGTAGATTTTATATAGAAATCATGTCTATTGTCTATTTATGGGTGTCATTTCTCTCTATATACTTAAGTCACGCACGGGGGGGAAACAACACAATTTATCCTCCTCGTGAAGATGAGTGGTGGTGAATGATGGGGTGACTTCCCTGTGCAATCTATGGCTATGGATGTTTACATTTTGTGAAGGTTATTATGACTTCAGGGCATCATCAATATGGCATCACTCTTGCCCAAATATGGAGATGGGGACATACAGTATGTGCATAAACGGGAAATACATATTCGATGTCATGTAAAAACTACATTTGGCGGAGAATTGGTTATTAGTACCTTGTTGCATGTTCTCTTTGTCGTTAACGCCATGCTAACGGCTCCCCCAGAGTTAGTGCCGAAGTGTCCTTGAGCACGACACTGAACCCCTCCTGATGTGCTGGTTGGTGCCTTGCATGGTTTCCGCTGCCATCGGTGTATGAATGTGTGTGTGAATGGGTGAATTGATGCACAATCTATGTAAAGCGCCTTGGACAAAGGCGCTATATAAATGCACCATTTACGCAACGGTATAGTCTGTTTTCCTATTACTATGGCAGGGAATGCTGGACCCTGAACCCAACCCTGCATAAGTCCCTAGTGCTATACCAGAACGTTGTGTTACATCAGCATGAGTACACAGAAATCTGTATGATGGAATACCAAGGGTGAGCGAGAGAATAGCAGCCAGGAGAATGAGACTAGCAGGAAGGACACTGCCAAAGACACATCAAGAGCTGCCAGCCAGCAAATGTATGCTGTTGGAACAAACAAACGGGCACCGGTCACAAGGACGTTCCACATTAACATACGTGGGTGTACTCAAGAAAGACGCAGGAGCGTAAAGTACCAACAAGCTGGCCAGATGGAGAACCAGAATGACTGGGAAGAGATGACGGGGGGTTCATCTGCAGGACGACCTAGAGAGAGATTTACCTGTCCCTGGTTTATCCACTGTGGACATTGTGGACAGGAAAGCCGGTCTGTGGAGCCGGTAGTCTATCCACTGTGGACATTGTGGACGGTAACCTAGTCCGTGTTCAGTATCCAGCTGTCGTCTCCAACATGGACAGAATGCTGGAAACTATTGGAGGACCGACCTACTTAGATGGATGATGGATGAGAAACACATCTCTGTGTTCTCCATTTTATTGTTATGATAAAACATTTATATTTTGGAGGGAAACAAATATTTTTAGTTCTTTAGTTTTTGAGTGGTGCAAACCACTCCAACAACCAGCTTTGTTTGTATCCGTGTTTGTGTGTACCTGTACGTGGGGCCCAAAATAATGAGCATGGTTACTATGGTCACTGACATTACGTCAGACCACAGCTGATCAGGCTATATAAGACCTTGCACCACTCAGTTTACACGGGTGTCATTTTTTTTTTAGAGGCCAGTTGTGTCTCGAGAGACAATCAACAAGAGCAGGTCGGACAGAAAGCTCCGGGACTTACCCGCTTGTTCAGTCTCAGGGGCAGGTTTGTGAGCTGTGGCAGTGGGTGCACACAGGGTCTTGAGCAGGCTTTTCTCTGCCCCACAGGGCTGGTGGTGTTGTTGCCTCATCAGATGGCGGTCACTCTGCACGTTAGCGCAGACCGAATGGATCGGACCCGACGTTCCGTTTGGTGGTACTTTACGTTTAGCCGTACTGGATATCCTGGAGGTTGTCGGTTTCTTCTTCTTGGGTATGATCTCCTCAGCGGCCGGCGGACACAGTCGCAGGTTAAGTATCAGGTTCAACTCCTTCTGGAGCTCATCTACGCTCCCCTTTAGGAGCTTACGCTCATGCTCTGACGCCACAAGTTTCTTCTCCAGAGTGGCAATGTTCGTCTTGTTGTCTTTCTCGGCCTTCTCCATGTGGTACAGTTTCTTCTCAAGGACCTGACAGCGCTCCAACGCAGTTCTCAGCCGAGAGCCCAGCGCTTTCATGTTAGAGTTGTCCGTCTCGGAAGCGGGAGCTTCCTTCCGTGTAATCTTCTCCTGAAGTTTAATCACTGCCTCAATGACGGCTTTGCTGTCAAGATCAGACAAAGCTCGGGACAGCCGCAGACTGGGCCTTTGTTGGTCATAATAACTCTCAATGAAACGGTCCTTAGAGGCAGAATCAAAAATATGGTCTTGGTACGTCTCCATAGTACCTGGTAGACCTAAATCAAGCCTAATATTCAAACTACTTTGGTGTAATGATTTTTCAGATATTTATACATTTTATATAGATAATGTCTAGTGTCTATATATGGGCATGTCTTTTCTCTATAGTTAAGTGCAGTTTGTGAAGGTTGATATGACGTCAGGGCATCGTAAATCTGACATCATTCTTGCCCAAATATGGGCATGTATATGCATACAGGAGTCATACATATTTGATGACACGTGTCAAAACTAAGTGTCAACTCTTGTCTAAAACATTTGGCAGTAGAATTGGGTAGTTTGTACCTTATTCCATGTTCTCTTTGGCCTTAACAGCATGTTGTTATACGTTAAAATGTCCATTCATCTGTATGATTAATTTGCGGTTTTGTTAGTGTTAATACAGCCGTATAATCTGCATAATGGCTCATTGCAGGGATTCCAAGTCCAGGTTCATGTTGAAAGAGCTGACACTGACAGACAGTCACTCCCCTGTCCTTGGTTTACCCACTGTGGACATTGTGGACAGGAAAGCGGTCTGTGGAGCTGGTAGTTCATCCACTGTGGACATTGTGGACAGTAACCTGGTCTCTGTCCAGTATCCGGCTATCGTCTCCAACGTGGACAGAATGCTGGAAACTATTGGAGGGGAACAAGGCTTGTCAAAGACATACGCTGACCCCAACAGACGACTTGAAATGCGCTACCGACCTCGGGACCCGTTCTGTCATTCTCTCTGTGGAAACCGTTTCCCGTCCAGTAACCTGTTACTCAGAGTGCGCAGGCTGACACGCAAGAAGGACCCTGCGGACATTCGCATCCAGATGGACATACTGGGGGTCATTGGAATTACGTACAAATTCCAAGGTATGGCTGACTTTCAGTGTCTTGCTGTGCATTCAGAAGATGGAGAGCACACATCGCTGTATGACAAAATCGTCCTGCGCAAATCGGATAATCAAGATTTCTTTGAGCAGCCGACGCCCGTCTTCCTCCCCCCACCCATCTTCTCGCGTGTGGACAACCCCGTCGATTACTTCTACCGTCCTGACATCCACCACAACCAAGTCCCTGTCACCAGGGAGAACCTCATCGGTCTGAACCGAGTCCGCCGGCCCCACAATGCCATTTTTGTCTCTTTCGCTGACCAGACTGTGCCCTCCGTGTGCATGGAGGCTGCACGGGTCAACTGGGAAAGGTTGTGTCAGAATCACAGTGACCGGCAGGCTGAAGAGCGGCTGCGGAAGATGTTCGAGAGCCGTCCCATCTGGTCCAGGAATGCGCTCAAGGCCAACTTGGACGTTCACCCTGAGAAGATGAAACTGCTCCTGCCCGTATGCGCCTACTATATGGTGACAGGACCCTGGAGGACTCTGTGGGTGAGGCTTGGTTATGACCCCCGAAAGAGTCCTGAATCCAAAAGATACCAACTGCTTGACTTCCGGATCCGCTACAGCCCTAAACACGGATATAATTCGAGTGACATACCAGTGAAGACCAAGAGGAGTGCACTTGTCTACGCTCTGCCCAACACGGTCAACAAAACGGTTCCTCAAGCAGCTAGCGTGACAGACATTCCGTGTCAGGATGGTCCCGGTACCAGCCGTCAGTACCAGGCGCCAGGCAACAAGTACCAACAAAAGGATTCCATCTACATTTTCAGAGAGGGTATGTTTCCTCCTCACCGACAGATGTTTTACCAGCTGTGCGACCTGGATGTGGAAAGCATCAGGGACGTTATTAAGCAGAACGACGGAACAGAGAAAGATTGCGACGAGAGGGATGGCTGGTGCCTGCCTCGCACCACAGACAAACTGAGAGATATCATATCGGCCACCATCGAGAAGCTCATCCGAACCCAGGGACCTCCATCGGCTGTCCCACTGAGGCGCAGACGTGGAGGCTTAACGTGCCAAGGGTTTGGCAGCGAGCGGCCCGATGAGGAGGGACACGTGGAGGAAGATGAAGATGATGAATTTCAGCTGTCAGAGGAAAGTGAAAATGAGATGGAGACAGAAATGTTGGATTACATGTAAAAAGAATACACTAAAATTGGCTTCCAAAGCCTGCATGATTGGTCCGTTTCAAACAAAATGCCACAAATCACAAACAGTGTGTAATTTCCGGGAAATTGTACACGCACATTTCTACTAGGCCGAGGACTACATGCCACTTAACTTTTTCCAAATCAGCCTCATGGTGGCGCTATAACAGGTACATTTCTGTTTTTACATAGGCCCTATAACTGCATGACTGCATCAATCTGTGTACAACTTTGTATGCACACTCCCTAGAGGCCATGGCAAAAAAAAACATCCCTGCATTTTCCAAATCTCCCACTTATAGCACCACCATGAGGCTGATTTCTGCCTCATGGTCGCACAGATTTCATCAATGCCACTTGACATTTTTCAAATCAGCCTCATGGTGGTGCTATAACAGGCCAAGTCACCTCTTTACATGCACCGATCTGCATAACACTTTGTATGCACAAAACGTGTGCATTCACACTCCCAGCTACAGCTCAAGGAAAAACACCTGGCCTGCATTTTTTTATTCTGCATTTTCGAGCGCCACCAGGAGGCCCATTTATGTGCAACATTCTTTTTGAGCGGCACTAGCCCCTCCTATGTACAGCTTTTGTCACCACACGTCTCATATTTGCCATTGACAATGAAAGGAGAAATTAGGTCATTTATGTCCCTCAAATCTGACGTAAATGTGTGGCAACACAAACATTAAATGCCATTGACAATGAAGGGAAAATGTACGTCATATGTAGACGAGCAAATCAGCTAACCAATCACATGAATTCAGTTGTTCATGAGATGATGTATAATGATAAGAGCGCCCCTCACTTCACACGGGTGTGATTTTTAAGGGGCCCTAGCCCCTTCTATAAACAGTCAACAGCTTGTGAAAGGGGAATTCAGGTCAAATGTCGGCTAAATCTTGTCCCCACACGTCTCAATATTTGCCATTGACAATGAACGGAGAAATGACGTCAGAATTCCGCTAAATATGACGTAAATTAAACATTAAGCGCCATTGACATTGAAGCGAAAACGTACGTCATATGTAAACGAGCAAATCGACTAACCAATCACATGTTGGTGGGAGCGCTTGGCCCTATAATGGACCACCTTATGTACCTTATGTACCAATGTCAAATGTCCGCTAACATAAATAATGTATGATGACAAGAGCGCCCTTATTTCACACGGGTGTGCTTTTTTTATACTAGAGAGGTGCCTGTGTGGTCTCTACGGTGGTGCCCGTTGGGCACTGGCCTACATGGAACGAGTTGGAAAGTTGGAAAATGGAAATGCATGCCCCACCCAGATTTCTGTATCTGTGTCCCTTTATTCCTATATATGGATATCTGTGTCGGAACAGGCCAGCTTGTGGAGTTTTGTGTCAGGCATGCCCAAATATGGAGTGTTGTGAGGTCAGAATAGGCTAGCTCCATATATGGACGCTGGGCAGGGGCCCAGTCCGGAGCCCGGGCATAGGCCTTTTTGGGGCGGTTCTGGACAACCGCTAATCTCTCTCTCTAGGTCGTCCTCAGACGAGCCCTCCATCGTTGCTTCCAGTCATCCCGGTTCTCCATACATCTGTCCAGTTCGTTGGTGCTATGAGCTCATGCATCGCTCTTGTGTACATCCACGTATGTTAGCGTGGGACGTCCTCATACCCGTGTGTTGGTTCCCAGAGCACCAGTTTGCTGGCTGGCAGTTCTTGATGCCTTTGGCAGTGTCCTGCTATAGTCTCAATCTCCTGGCTGCTATTTTCTGGCTCACCCTTGGTATAATCCCTCATACAGTCTTGTTAGCAACATACATGTACAGTCTTGCTGATGTTAAGTACTGCACGCAGCATTCTGGTGTAGCACCCGTCAAGGGACTTCTGCAGGGTTGGCTTCAGGGTCCAGCATTCACTGCCGTATAGGAGAACAGACTCCAGTGTTGCGTAGAAGAAGCTGAGTTTGGTTCTTGAGTTACGTGGATTACACAGACAGACGTACAGACAGACTTGCACGTGCATTTATAGATAGATAGATTAGTCCTTCAGATTTTATCCAAATATCAATCCTGGTGGAGACA
The DNA here is from genome assembly GCF_951216825.1 of Electrona antarctica. Classification (NCBI taxonomy): domain Eukaryota; kingdom Metazoa; phylum Chordata; class Actinopteri; order Myctophiformes; family Myctophidae; genus Electrona; species Electrona antarctica. The sequence continues at coordinate 53,256,427 of NC_136806.1, forward strand.
TGTGCCCCGAGGGGCACTTCTTCTAGTTCTGTCTTGTTTTAAATTAGATGTAGGCCACAGCCACATGCCAAGCACTGTACAGTGGCAGCTATTATGAAAATGAATGCTATGGATGTATAATAATAATATACCAAGCTCATATGCACGCATATATATTTAGATTTGTTTTGGTTGTTGCTATTGTTTCACTGTTTTACATTTTTATTTTCTCATTGGTGTTGCTGTTGTTGTTATTAGGCTATCGTTACTAGGCTATTATTGACCTATGCTGCATTGTCCTAAGGAAAGCCACACGTGTACACAAGAAGACGTAACAATAAAACACAACCTTGAACCTTGATGGCTTACACAGGAAAGTTAAGGCAAAACAAAGTACCTATTAAGTGCCACAGAGAGCCATGCGGTCTCCTAGGCAACTTGACACAACAACGAACGGTCTCAGCCTTTTAACTCTGCTGCATGGCGACAAACAGCAAGCCGGTTGTAGAGCCAACACAACTATTTTATTGTTTGCCGAACGTACAATGTGACTTTATTACTATAATTATCATACAATGGATGGAAAGGCTGGCCAGAAAGAGGACCAAAGTCCCGACAGTGACGCCGCAGAGCTGAAGAGTAATAATACAAACCAGCAGCAGGTACTGTAACTACTATATATGCAGTGTTGTTTTCGTCGACTACTACTAACACGAAAAATGTTCGTCGACTACCTTTTTCCACTGACGAAATTAAACTAAATGAAAACTATTAGCTATGGTGACTAAAACTAAGACTAAATATATTGACAATTTCCATCAACAAATAAAAACTAGACTAAAATGTTTGGAAGGGACTAGTGGACAAGAGATCCAGTATAAGTCAATTTACACTTGGTTTGAATGCTGAATAGCGTTGTGAGCTTGTAGATCGGCTATTTTCAGGAAGTGTAAAATCAGTCATTACGACGGCATCAAGGCCCGCCAAAATACATTTTAAAATCTTATTATATTTAGTCGACTAAAACTAGACTAACACATTCCAGGTGACTAAAATGTGACTAAAACTAAATGAAAACTATTCAACAGAATCAATCAAACTTTGCTGCCAAAAACAACACTGACTACTATGCAGTGGTGGAAAAGGTACTTAAGTAAAAGTGTCAATACTGCAATCTAGAAATACTCTGTTACAAGTAAAAGCCCAGAATTCAAAATGTAGTTAAGACAAAGTACAACAATATTGGCATCAAAAAATTACTTTTGCGATGTGACGCATTGTGAGCTTGTAGATCTGCTATTTTCAAATATCCGGCCAAATGTATTGAAGTGGTTAATGTATACTGTATGTTTTTGTCTGTATGTTTTTAAATCTATATACAAAGTAACTAGTAACTAAAGTTTTCAAATAAATGTAGTGGAGTATAAAAGTACAATATTTGGACCTGTCTGATATGTATAGATGGAGTAGAAGTAAAAGTATTGGAAATTGAAAATACTCAAGTAAAGTACAAATATCGCAAAAGTACTGTACCTAAGTACTTTTTTAACAGGGACAATGCACATGAATATTAGTTTGGATTGATCGAATCCAATAACACGTGATACAATATGAGTAAGACATGAATGCACAAAACACTAAAACGTACTGGGTACTTGTATCCATTGTGGTCCTATATGTCCAATTCATCAAATTAACAAATACAATAATACATGACATAAACAAATACATTGGAAAGTTGCAATGCGTTGTGAGCTTTTAGATCTGCCTTTTTAAGCACAATATTTTGCCTTTGAGATGTAGTGGATTGGAACTTTGGAAGTATTATATAGTATGCATGTTTAGGTTTCATGAAAGAGATCATAACGTGTCAAATGTTTTTGTTGTTTACTAATTAATCCCAGATACTTTATCCCTAACAATAGAGGGTATGCGCATGCATAAAGTGAATGGGAAATCGAGTGGCAAAGTGACTTGGCAAAGTGAGCTCAATGTAGTTTAACGTTGTTTAATAGAACTTTTCTGTTTGGATGTATATGGGCTGTCTATAGGCCAGAAAAGTAGTTTTTTGACACTCAGTAGGCGTTCCCGCATAACTTCCGGGTATGATGATGATGTCACGTGCATACCCTCTATTGTTCTGTCAAGGAGAATTGTATTTTAGCTTAGCAGCATCATCATCTTCTCCAGTTTCTGCAGGCTTAATTCATCTCCCTCCTCCTCAATTCAATTCAATTTTATTAAAGTGTCAAATCACAACAAGTTGTCTCAAGACGACTTTACATGCATAAAACTGACAGAGATCCCACCCAGAGCAAGCAATGTTGCGACAGTGGTAACGAAAAACTCCCTCTTAGGAAGAAACGTCAAGCAGAACTCGACTCTAGGGTGGGCGGCCACCTGCCTCGACCGTGTCAGACTCTATGGGCGGCCATCTGCCTCGACCGTGTCAGTATAGGGGTGGGCGGCCATCTGCCTCGACCGTGTCAGACTCTATGGGCGGCCATCTGCCTCGACCGTGTCAGACTCTATGGGCGGCCATCTGCCTCGACCGTGTCAGACTCTATGGGCGGCCATCTGCCTCGACCGTGTCAGACTCTAGGGTGGGCGGTCATCTGCCTCGACCGTGTCAGACTCTAGGGTGGGCGGTCATCTGCCTCGACCGTGTCAGACTCTAGGGTGGGCGGTCATCTGCCTCGACCGTGCCAGTATAGGGGTGGGCGGTCATCTGCCTCGACCGTGCCAGTATAGGGGTGGGCGGTCATCTGCCTCGACCGTGCCAGGGGAGAGAAATAGAAAGGAGGAGAGACGGGGAGGAGATACAGGCAATCAGCATCAGTGCCTTCCTGCGTTCCTCGTTCTATCTTGTCCTCTCATGTCTCAGGCAGGCGAGTCATCCACATACAGCCACCCTGCAGATGATGACAGACAACAAGACGAAGAAGACTCTGACGTCCTAGTTCAACGGCTGTTGGCACAACATGAGCCAAATGCCAAAGGTCAGTGGTGTAACGTAACTATGTATATTTACTTAAGTGATGTAAGTACAATTATGAGTTATGAGCTCAATTATGAGCTGTGAGCTTAACATGGCCGCTGCTAGGGCTGATTGGCAGGGTGGAGTTGGATCGTCAGTGAGATTGGACCACACCTGAGTCTAGTGTGTCCTACGCCTATATAAGTGTCAATCTGCCTTCACTCCTGAGTCTTTTCTCCTCTCTACTGGTTTGTTTGTTTGTGTTCCTTGGTTTACACCTTACAACATTCCCACTGCACACATACACTCGCACAGCTTACACACTGATGATCATTCATATTATCTTATACTTGTGATTTAGTTAGTTAACCTTTAAATAAATATATTTGTATACACTTTTAACTGTGCCTGTGTCTCCCTTTTGTTGCAATCATGAGTCAGATTGTAACAATAGCGAGTATACTTTCTATACTTTAAGTACATTTTGACACCAATACCTTTGTATACATTTTGAATTCTGGACTTTTACTTGCAACGCAGTATAGTTCTAACATTGCAGTATTGGTATACTCTTACTTAAAGTAAAACAATTGAGTACTTTGTCCACCACTGCCGAAGGTCCACCATGTAATGGGGGAAGTCCACGAGACACCACCACCACCACCACCACCAGCAGCACGTCCCAGTCTGGAGGAGACGACGCGTCCCCTCCCTCTGCCGAAGAAGACCTAGTTCAACAGCTATTGGCACAACATGAGCAAAATGCCCAAGGTCCACCGTCTAATGTGGAAACCCCTACGGCGGGAGGAGACGTGTCCCTCTCCTCCGCAGGCGATGATGACGATGATGATGTCCCCAGCGCCGGTGAGAACATCGCCGAGGGAGAGGAGGGTCCTCCTGAGGTTAATATGACGCCTGTCAATTCGTCTCCCCCACTACACCCCTGGGGGCAGGTCACAGAGTTATGTTTTGTATTTGTATTTTCCTATTACTTCCGGACCGCTTCCCTATACTTCCTTCAGGTGTTACCAAGGATAGTAATTAAGGCTCTGGTTCCATTTAGTGTGCAATGGTTCCGTACGGGGCCGTTTGGAAACCCACTCAAGGACACTTTGAGACCCACCGGTGTAGCAGAGCGTTTCCAGTGAGCCAACACGCACAATAGCAGCACTCTGACTCTGTTTGACCAGAATGGAACGGAGCCTTCATTAGTATTAACACATGATTCATTAGCGGTAACACCTGTGAAGGAAATATAGGGAAGGGGCCCGATAAGTTCTTTCCAAAATGGCGTGTGTGCATAGAGCCCATTCCCATAGGCAAATTGTAGATATATACATAAGGACTGTGTTCCCAAAAAAAGAAAAAAACACCCCAGCGATTTTGTCAGGTATATATGTGACTCGTTTATGATATTGAGTTACATTTGAATTGGCGTCTGTGTTTGGAGAGAAAAATAAGTCTTAATCGCCTTTGGATAAATTAGATTAGTACTTTTTCACTGTCAGTTGATGCTTCATATCCATATGAGTAAAATCGCCTGGTGATTTGTTTGGAACGGTTCTTATATTACACAATATGGGGGGTGGCGCCCTCTAGCAGAAGTGATGCCAGACATCGGTGCTCTATCTATTATACAATTGAAAAGGTGTGCCCAAAACGCTGTTCGCACCCAGGAACAAAAGGCACCAGCTACTACGTCACTGACACACTGCAACACACACTGCAACAACCCACTAAACACACTAACACGTCACAGACTTACCCTCCGCGTCGACCCTCCGCTATCTCCTCATGTCGCGCAGCACGCCCACACTCAACATCACCCGCGTAAAAATTGTCATTGCACTGCCACTAAAGCCGCCTCCCGTCCAGACTCACAAACAATATCACTATCAATAATAAACACAAACACGCCACAAGCACCGACACCCCCGCCTAATTTGTTGCCAGGTCTATGAAAACAAGCCCAGAAAAAATGCCATTCAACACGCTACTTACAACTCGCTTACAATTCGCGGACCTGGCAACACTGCATCCTGTTTTCCCATTGGCTACGGTTGCTACAACACGCATTTGCACTGCATGCTGGGAGCAACACAGCTTAATGTAGGGGTCACCGATTGCTGTGCTACATCCCCCTCATGTTCTCACCACCCCGTTCGGCTACACCACACACACTAACCTACACAATTCTCCACATGCAACACCGGGCCCTTATTGGCTAGCCCCCTCACATGGCGATCCCCACGCAGCAAAACACAGGCCAGCCAGCCACACACACACACACCCACACACACACAACGGCCACGTTCGGAAATATCGCACTGAGCGCACTGTGCAAATGCAATGCAAACTAATAGGCGAGTGTGCTTCGGTGCGCTATTTCCCAACGCGCCCATCTCATCGACACAACGCGCGCAGTCGGATGCCAAGCTCTTCCGCGCATTATTCCTTTCCCAGTCTCACCACACCACGGACTCATTGTAACCTCGCATCAGTGTCACTGCAGACACGTAATCACACTGTGGAGGATTTGTGTGTGTGTGTGTGTGTGTGTGTGTGTGTGTGTGTGTGTGTGTGTGTGTGTGTGTGTGTGTGTGTGTGTGTGTGTGTGTGTGTGTGTGTGTGTGTGTGTGTGTGTGTGTGTGTGTGTGTGTGTGTGTGTGTGTGTGTGTGTGTGTGTGTGTGTGTGTGTGTGTGTGTGTGTGTGTGTGTGTGTGTGTGTGTGTGTGTGTGTGTGTGGTTTGATTTCAGCATGTTTTACACTGCACAGTTGCGCAGTGCACACCATGGGACAAATCGGCTTTTCACCCCCTGCACCCCTGTGCCCACAAACGCATGTACAAGAGGAAAACAATCTAAACATTATATACTAACGTCAGCATCGGGCAGATTAACACACACAAGCGTTATTAGTTGAGTTTTCTTATTGAAGTGCCTCTGCATTGTAACTGTGCGTTTATGTCAGTCAGCGATGCGATCCGTTGTTATTCAGCCACCAGCAGCAGCATACGCACGGACTGGAGAGAGGCGACGTGTTTCTCTCCCTTCGGCTCATGTAGCCCTCATTGTAACTACAAATATTGTTCCCGAAGAAACAATGTGGGGTCACTGCAATCCAAAAGATTGTAGGCCTACTATAATGCAGTCAAGGTCCCCACAAAAATATACTACAGTATGTTCTGCTCCATTCTCAACATCTTTTGGTTTCCAAAAACAGTAACTTATTGTAAGTAAACAAAAACAGTAAAAAGCAGTTTCATGTGTGCTTATTTTAATTTAATTGAATTTGCTTTGATGTGAAAATAAAATACAACAAATAATAATAATACCCATCCGTTAATACATGTGAAGGGCACAATACTGGGTTTAAAAACACAGCTGAAACATGAAGTGGAGTCTGTCAAATCTCGCAATTTCCTTCTTCCCACTGCGCTGCAACGGAACTAGGATGAGCCGCCCGAAGGGCGGCGAAATTCTAGTTGAATACAATTCAAAAGAGCTTTATTGGCATGAGAAAACAAACAGGTTGTGTATTCCATCATGGCTAAAATGTATAAAGTTTGAGTTCAAACTGAGTTTGAAACACTGAGGAAGGCTTGCGTGCCGAAACGCGTTAGTTTCTCTATAGGTGGACTGCTGCTGCATGTGTTTTCATGAAATAAAGAAACTCATACTTTATACAAGAGAGTGCGGATATTCCATTTTTCCATTGATCTTCAAGAATCTGCACCCATCAGCCACAGAGACTATCATCAACGTGACTCCCTGAGTAGAGCGAGCCTTAATTCACCTATAACGCTTTTGTTGTCCTATAAAGTCTTCTTTTATCACAACAGTTCACACATCCTGCTGCAGAGCCAGCGTCCCATGAAGGGAGTTTGGTACTTGAAGACGACGGCACTGACGACGACGGATCCCCTGGACGTGACCTCGGCACACCGAAGAGAGAGAGCGCCGGTGGCGGCAGCCCAGATGATGATGATGGGACGGAGGAGAGTGAAGCCAATGTGACGGCTCCGGATGATGCGGTGGACATCATGGTGGACTACGGGGAGTACCTGGAGCTCTACCAGCGGCTCCAGGCAGAGAGAGAGTCACTGATCCAGCACAACGGCCAGCTGCAGACCAAGCTGCTGGAGTACTTCCACAGGTATACTGTGCTGTACTAAAAGTAAAAGCATTTTGAGTATCTCTTCCCATAGGGCGGCTGTGGCTCAGGAGGTAGAGCAGGTCGTCCAATGATCCCTGGGTCGGCGGTTCGAATCCCGGCTTCTGCTGTCCACATGTTGAAGTGTCCTTGGGCAAGACACTGAACCCTACATTGCCTCCAATGAGTTGGTCGGTGTGAGCTTGCCACCATTGGTGTGGGAAGTGTGTGTGTGTGTGTGTGTGTGTGTGTGTGTGTGTGTGTGTGTGTGTGTGTGTGTGTGTGTGTGTGTGTGTGTGTGTGTGTGTGTGTGTGTGTGTGTGTGTGTGTGTGTGTGTGTGTGTGTGTGTGTGTGTGTGTGTGTGTGTGTCGCTGCTCAACAGTAAGTGACACCTTATGTCACCCAGCGGTATTTCCGTACTCAAGCGGACATACATACATACATACGGACGGACACGCATTGCTGTTCCTTGGAGTTCCTATAGCACCACTCAAAAACAACCGCCTTGCCTATACTGTCCACAGGCAGACAGGAGACAGTGTCCATCCTGAGAAGCAGAAACGGGCGTTGGACCAGGAGTGGCCCTATCAGCCAGAGATGGGTGTCTTGGATGAGCTGAAGAGGCAGCATGGACGCGATTCTGAGCGGGCTCACCAACAGGCAGAGGAACTGAGGCAACAGGCCCAAGACAAGTTAGACAAGGTGGGTGCGGTTAAGGTTACGTTTAGCTCTGATCCAGAGCCTTATATTACTGCTCTTGCTGCCGTTGCATTAAGGCTCTGCCACTCTTTGCTTCTAGCCCTGTCATGAAACTCAGACCAGCCTCTCCTCTGTAGTGGAAATATAAGAAACGTTTTACCTACTCACCAACATAAAGGCGGTTTGTGTAATTAGAAAGCCTACTTTCCTTAGTGGACACACTCTGAGCCAACGGCGTCAACTTTGGGAGTGCTTGAGGGCTTGGGCACCCCCTGAAAAATTAATAAGCCAAATAGCACCCACTGAGATATCCCCTCATTTTGTCACGTAATCAAGGGCTGAAGATCCCCTTCCCTGGTTTTTGGAGGTGGGTTGGCTTATTTCTCTCACACAATGTGGCAACACTGAAGTCAAAACAAAAACAAGACACGTAGGCACATTCCACACACCTTTAGGTGCTTGGGCCACTGTCTGGGCGAACAGGTATTCATTCATTCAAATGCTAATACGGTCCTTTTCAGGGCTAAAGAGACTCAAGACCTATTTGCGATCCACAATGGGACAAGCGAGACTCAATCACCTTGCTCTGGTGAAAAAGTGCATTTTATACATGTGTTGGGGGGCTCAGAGTCTGAGCCCCCCAACACATGTATAAAAATGCACTTTTTGGCCAGAAAGGGATTGTTTTTCCACCGGAAAATAAATACTTTTAGTTACTCCACTGCGCCCTCTACCGATATTGCCAAGAGATTTTCCTTCCAGAGAAAGATAATCCCTTTCTGGCCAAAAAGTGATTTTTTTTTAACATGTGGTGGAGGGCTCAGAGTGTGTCCACTATCTATTGTAACTACACAAACCGCCTTTGTTTTGGTGAGTAGGTAAAACGTTTTTTATATTTACGCTACAGACGAGAGGCTGCATGGTCTGCATTTATGCGAGCGTAGGAAGAGAACTACAGTTCCAGAGCTCTAATGAAGGCATTAGAGCTATTGGACAGAGCTAGCTAGGTTACGTTGTCCCTGGCTGCGACGGAATGGTGTAAAGCAGTGGTTTTCAACCCTTTTCACATCGAGGTCCATTATTCATTCTGCATTTGAGCCACGAACCACCATTTGACGAGATTTGGCCTCTCAGACCCGCAAAACTGTGAATATTTTATTGTCGTTGGATGAGGTGTTGTCCACAATTCCATGCTGTATTGATGTGGCACCAACGCACAAAATGTTGATGAGAGACAAAATGTTGCAAATGTTGATCAAAATAATAATTCCTCTACATTCTCTAATTGTGTATAGACTTCTTGTAAATTAAGAAATGCAGTAATGCAGTTTAGCCCCGTCATTTATTTGGATGTTGTGGTAAACTGTAACACATGGTTCTCAAAGTGGGGGACCCCAAAGGGTCCTTGAGGCGCTTCCGGGGAGTCCCCAGCTAAATGACTTAATAGTGTCAGAGTCGGTTTAACCACTTTAATCCTTTATATATTATTCAGCTATTAATTTGATGCCAAAGACGAGTCTTTTCTGGGGTTTTTATTGATTACGTTTACTACTTAAGTGGGGGGGGGGGGGGGGGTCCTTGGCATGGAAACAGTTTGAGAATCACTGGTTTACTGAACGTGTCGCCTTAATTCTGCCACCAGGTGGAGACAGAGTGGCAGGCTTTGGCGGCGCTGACGCAAGAGGTGGCGGCGGGCGCGCTGAGACGGCGGCTGGGCAGGCAGGCGGCCTGTGCCGAGGCGGAGCGCATGCTGGCCTCCGAGAGACACCGCGAGATCCAACTGACGCAGGCTAGTGGTGGACATGTAGCCAACAGTGTTGTTTTCGTCGACTAAAACTAAGACGAAAAGTGTCAGTCGACTACCTTTTTCCACTGACGAAAACTAAATGGAAACTAAATGAAAACTAAGCTATGATGACTAAAACTATATACTGAGAATTTCGTCAACAAATAAAAACTAGACTAAAATGTTAGGAAGGGACTAGTGGACAAGAGATCCAGTATAAGTCATTTTACAATTAGTTGCATGCTGAAAATGGACGATCTACAAGCTCACAACGCGTCGCGCAGCTTGTAGATCGGCTATTTTCAGCAAGTCATTACGACGGCATCAAGGCCCGCCAAAATACATTTTGTTAAAATAAAATCTTATGATATTTAGTCAACTAAAACTAGACTAACACATTCCGGGTGACTAAAATGTGACTAAAACTAAATTAAAACTATTCAAGAGACTGACAAAAATTTTCCAGGATTAGAAAGTTTATTAGATTGACTCTGAGGAATGGTAAATGTTAATTGGTGCATTTATATAGCGCCTTGTGTAAATCGCCTTGGATAAAGGCGCTTTACACAGATTGTGCATTACATTCACCCATTCACACACACATTCTTACACCGATGGCGGCGGAAACCATGCAAGGCACCGACCTGCACATCAGGAACAATTAGGGGTTCTGTGTCTTGCTCAAGGACACTTCGACACTAACTCTGGGGGAGCCCGGGTTCGAACTGGAAACCTTGCGGTTACCATCCAGCCACTCTACCCTTGAGCCACCGTTGCCTGGAAGGAAGGAAGGAAGGAAGGAAGGAAGGAAGGAAGGAAGGAAGGAAGGAAGGAAGGAAGGAAGGAAGGAAGACACGTGTAAACGTCATTGGATTGGATTCCCCATCGATGTAGTCACTGCCTGGTAGGTTTTTAATTCTGACACTGACGAAGGCCTGCACGCCGAAACGCGTTTCTCTGGTCTGACTGCTGCTGCGGATCCTCTACATTATGAAATAAGACTCTTACTACAACGGAGAGTGTGGATTTTATTCTCTTTCTACATGTTCCCTTCGAATCTGCACCCAGCACACGCCTGAATCCTTAAAAGACTGTTTGACTTGAGCGTCCCTTTTCCCTTGAGGTTTTTAAACTGCCCACAGCTATCCTCTGAGACAGAGACACAGACAAAGTACGAAAAAATTTACCATATTATCATGAGCATTAGGTTAAAAATGACAAGCAAGTACTCCAGTACTGTACAGTAACTCAACTAAAGTTCTCAAGGGGCCTGAAAACTTTGGGTCGGGTAAACTCTGTTTGGAACCTCTATATCTACGCTGCTACGCTTTAGCTCCGAGATGAGCTAGAGTGTAGCAGCGTAGATATAGAGGTTATAGAGGCTCTAAACTCAAGTGCAAATTTAAGTCAGAGCAGCTTTCACTTAGTAGTCGAGTCATTACTTGAACCAGGGCTATCCGTTGCTTTGAGTACTGAAGTACTTTGTCCACCAAACTCCATGCAGGCGCGGCTGAGGAACATTAAGCTGCGGAACGGCGTGCACCGGCTCGAAGCGGCATGTGGCGCCAGAGGCGAGCTTCCGGACGGCGTGGAGCCGCTCTTCTTCCAGCAGCTGAAGTTCGAGAACCAGAAGCTGCTGGAGAAGATCGAGCAGCGCAACGAGGAGCTGCTGAAGCTGCAGAGGAAGATCGCAAACTACGTGGGGGTAAGGTGACGTCATCAGCATATATACACTGTGAAACACATGCAGGAGGTGGTAGGAAATGGCCTCGCATCCAATGTCAAGTTGTCAACGGGTGTTGGGAGAAATACAAATACACAAGATAAACATATGGTATTAAACAAATCCAAATGGGTCTAATGATCTGCTAAATTGACATAGTATGGACATGGATGCTGAGGTTCAGGTGGTTAAAAGGCTGAGGGATATTAAACATCACGTATCAAAACTGTCGAAACATATTCAGAACCAAAAGGAAATTTAGAAATGTATGTATATATATATATATATATATATATATATATATATACATATATTACGTATATATATATATATATAAATTCTCCCCGCTATCTCTAGTAAGTTAGTATTTAAACAGCTCTCAAAGTATTAAAGTAATGATTTCCACGTCTGTCGAGTGTGGGAGGGACATGTTGGCGTCTTCAGTGCACTGAGACGAAAAAAGGTAGAACTTGAATCAAAAGGCTTTCTCTATTCCTCTGCTGTCCTGTCCTGTCCCTCTGCTGTCCTGTCCTGTCCTGTCCCTCTGCTGTCCTGTCCTGTCCTGTCCTGTCCCTCTGCTGTCCTGTCCTGTCCCTCTGCTGTCCTGTCCTGTCCTGTCCTGTCCCTCTGCTGTCCTGTCCTGTCCTGTCCTGTCCTGTCCTGTCCTGTCCCTCTGCTGTCCTGTCCTGTCCCGTCCCGTCCTGTCCTGTCCTGTCCTGTCCTGTCCTGTCCTGTCCTGTCCTGTCCTGTCCTGTCCCGGGCAGGTCCTGGCCCACATGAAGGAGAAGATCCACTACAGCCAGACGGACAACCGGGCCAATCGGACCCGTCTGAGCCAGCTGGAGGCGCTGGCGTCCAGGCGGCGAGACGAGCTGACCCGGCTGAAGCAGGCCCGCGACAGGGCACGCGCTCGCTGCCAGAGGCTGAAGCGGCGCTGCGGCCTGCTGGGGAACGGTCTCCTGCTCCGCGACTTTGAGGACAAGGTGGACGGTTCCCTGCGCCTGGAGAGGGACATTGAGAGCCTGAGGCACAGACACGCTCTGGAGCTGGAGCGCTGCGGCAAGACCAAGACAACCAAGGAGAAGGAGCAGGGGGCCGACGCAGGCTACGGGCCTTCACTTGATTACAGTTGATTATAGTTGTGTGATTTTGTACCGTAACCAGTGCTTAATTTGTAAATGATTTGGTGTCGGATCATCTTTTTTTTTACCTAAATTTAACACAACCAAAGGGCAGATCACAATAGAGTAAGCATAACATTTGCAGCAGCAGTTTGCACACTGCACAGGGGTCGGGGGCCCTTGCTGCAGGTATACTGTATACGTGTACATTTGCAGTTCAGTTGGCACATGTGGTGGCCATGGCCCATCATCAGAACAGTGTGACACTGCCACATAAATGTGTGAAATAATGTATTTCCTGTCCGAGTATTGAAAATGAAGGGGTAACAACTAACAAGGGCATTTATTGGTTAAACTATGGTTGAATATTTAACCCTGAAATGTAGTGTACGGAGAATATATGGTGTTTTGTGTAGTTGAACCATGGTCACCTATAGAGAATATATGGTGTTTTGTGTAGTTGAACCATGGTCATCCATAGAGAATATATGGTGTTTTGTGTAGTTGAACCATGGTCATCCATAGAGAATATATGGTGTTTTGTGTAGTTGAACCATGGTCACCTATAGAGAATATATGGTGTTTTGTGTAGTTGAACCATGGTCATCCATAGAGAATATATAGTGTTTTGTGTAGTTGAACCATGGTCATCCATAGAGAATATATGGTGTTTTGTGTAGTTGAACCATGGTCATCCATAGAGAATATATGGTGTTTTGTGTAGTTGAACCATGGTCATCCATAGAGAATATATGGTGTTTTGTGTAGTTGAACCATGGTCATCCATAGAGAATATATGGTGTTTTGTGTAGTTGAACCATGGTCATCCATAGAGAATATATTGTGTTTTGTGTAGTTGAACCGGTCATCCATAGAGAATATATAATGTTTTGTGTAGTTGAACCATGGTCATCCATAGAGAATATATGGTGTTTTGTGTAGTTGAACCATGGTCATCCATAGAGAATATATGGTGTTTTGTGTAGTTGAACCATGGTCATCCATGGTGTTTTGTGTAGTTCAGAATATATGGTGTCTGAAACATTTTCTAAATATGAATTTAAGCACATGCTACTTCTGTCTCATTTGACTTCAGACATGCTAGCAGGGGCGTATCCACACCTGGTCCTACTTGGGCCTAGGCCCAGGTATTTCCGAACTCGGCCCAGCAAAAAATAAAAAACTTTTTTTAATAAATGTTTTAATATATGATGACAGTAGCGTCATTGCATAACATAATGTGAATGCAATCACTGCATTCAATTTAGCAAAATATGGCAGTGGGTGTATTATTATTATTCATTTTCCTATTTGGATCCGTAGCCACTGGCACTGCCTAGTTTGTCCATCTGTACCTGCATAGATTGATTGATCATGCCTGCCTGATGCCTGTCATGTGCTTGTTTCTAGAATGTGGCAGATTTGTTTGTCTTCACCCCAGAAACTTGCGTCTTTGTTTATGATTAAATATTAATGAGAAGCCTCTCTGAGAGTATCCTAAATGTTAGCCTCACAATGCCAAACGTCTATTGCAAAGTTTTTGGAAAGAAAGGAAGTCAGCAGTCCCTAGAGGAGCTAGCCTACTGTAGGCCTACAAGTTAACAGTTGTATCCTGAGGACTTCAGCTTTACTGGGCAACTCCACAACAGCGTCCGCCCTTGATGATGGATTACTACGTGTTTGAAGACATCAAAGGTCAGAATTGTAATTTTTGCTGAATGGATTTTCATTGATTGTGCCCATGTTGTCTGCTGCTATGCTATGGGGCTCAATTCTTGCTAATTGCTAATTTGGAATTTGGAAGTGAGTTGAAAGAAACTAGCTGTTGTTACACTCTCAGTCTTCAATACTCAACACTAATACTTCAATACTAGTAGGCTAGAGAGTGTGCATGTTGTTTTATGGTTGTTGAGGAGTGCTCCTATGTCCAGCTTTGTGTTAACACAAACATTGAATGCCATTGACAATGGATGGCCAGCTTTGAATGTTTGTGTAAACACAAACATTGAATGCCATTGACAATGGATTGCCAGCTTTGAATGTTTGTGTAAACACAAACATTGTAAACACAAACATTGAAGACGAAGGTGCGATTTTTTTTTACATTTGGGAATGTGATGGGATGAAGTGTCTTGTAGCAGCCTGCCTGACATTACACCTGTCAATCTCTAAGACACCTGACTTCATATTTTTAGGAAATTGAAGGCAAACAAATCATTAATTAAAAATGAGGGGTATTAATTAATTAATTCATTCATTCATTCCAAATTCCACACAGTGTGCCCAGGCAGATTTTCCCAGGCCAAGGTAATAATTAATTCCTGCATACGCCACTGCATGCTAGTGCAAAAAGGATTGTCATGTTGGGCAAATCTCCCAGACGCTGCTACTGCTTCGACTTATAGGAAATGTTGTTGCTCTAGTCCTATATTAGTTTAGCAGCAAACATCATCATTTTTTATATTCGTTTTTATAGGTCATTTTAATAGATCTTCCTGTTCTTTCCTTGAGCTTCCTAGGTAGTGGCAAGGACTGTCTAATGAGGACGAAACGCGAAGACCGTACGTGCGACGCCATGTTGCTCCATGGTGCTCCATGGAAGGAAAGACACATGCGCAGTTGAGACCAGGAAGTTGTACATGCACATGCGCAGTTGAGACCAAGGATAGTCTAAGAAGGATGAGACGCGAAGACCGTACGGGCGACGCCATGTTGCTTTGGAAGGAAAGAAACATGCGCAGTTGTGCATGTCCAACTTCCTGGTCTCAACTGCGCATGTTTCTTTCCTTCCAAAGCAACATGGCGTCGCCCGTACGGTCTTCGCGTCTCATCCTTCTTAGACTATCCTTGGTTGAGACCAGGAAGTTGTACATGCCCAAATTTGTGCATGTACAACTTCCTGGTCTCAACTGCGCATGTTTCTTTCCTTCCATGGAGCACCATGGAGCAACATGGCGTCGCCCATACGGTCTTCGCGTCTCGTCCTCTTTAGACAGTCCTTGGGTAGTGGGTACTGTGCTTTAGGGTTGTCCCGATACGATCACGTGATCGGAAATCGGGGTCGACCGGGTGATTTTTAGCCTCGGAAACCCAGGCGTTTTATTTCCAGGGAGAAAAAAAAAGTCTGGGGCAGAGTCCACTTCAATTTGTCATACAGTATTGCAAACGTTTCTCACTCTCCGCTGATTTCTGATCGCCTGCACCTTTGTTAAATTGACACACACACGTACACACACACACACACACACACACACAAACACTCCTCTCTCTCTCTCTGTCACTCTAATTAATTAGTCTCATGTCCTGCAGCTGCGTCTAGTTTCTCCCGGCGGATCCTGCCAGCTAGGAGCTGCCTATATGCCATAGAAATCATAGGTCAGTTCCAGTCTAGGTGATTTTCAAAAGATCGGAATCGGGGGGGAAAAGATCGGCTGCCGGGAAAACCTTATTTATTCTATAGCTTTTAGTCAAAATAAGAATAACCTTGCATTAAGATAAGATTTTGTTTGGTATAAAAGTGATCTGATCTCATGGACCCATAATAAGTTTTGCCATAATCATGCAGTCCTATATTCTATAACAGTGACACAGACATGACAGCAATGTCAACCAAAACTGTTTTCAAATGAGCAGAGCATCAATACTATCAATACTTCATATCATGATATTGGACTGGATACATAGTCTGTGATTTGGGAAATTGTACTATTGTGATATGGCCTAAGTGTCCTATTAAAAATATCGGATCGGGACAAATCGGTATCGGCAGGTATTCAAAATCAAATGATCGGAATCGGATCGGGATTGGGTGCTTTAGCCTACAAATGTCTGTCCTAAATGTCGTCCTGGCAGAGCTGTGTAACATTATTTACCTCTTCTCTTGGCCACTTCACACTTGAAAAAGAGTCTCAATGTGTGTTTTTTACTGGTTAAAAAAACAAATGTATAATTGGTGTATTCCTTTTATTAAAGCAAGCATCAGAATCAACTTTATTTTCACATCAAAGTTTTAACAGTAAAAATGAGAGTGAAATGTGTTTTTGTGCATATTAATTAAAGCTTGTTTCTACATCGGCTCAGCCGACGTCAAAACACCACAGCAGGAAACGGAAGTCAAGAGTCTGAGATGTGAACTGTAAACCACAACATCTACACCCATTTAGACCAGAGAACAGATTCTACAAAATGTCTTCTAAATCATGACAGATGCCCAGGCGGTGGCGTAACCGTCTGGGCACCCGACTGGTAATCCAGTCGCAGTGGATTACAATAAAAGGCGTAAACTGCAAAAAAAAAATCTTAAAAAAAAAAAAAAAATCATGACAGATTTCTGAAAAACCCTATATTTCTATATCAGTGGTGCTCAAACTATTCCATGTCAAGGACTATTATGTAATTGGCCGCCGACCTGCATCTGAAAATATGTTGTTCCAGGTTAGTTAGTTAGTTTTTAACTAGCTCTAAAATGCTGCGTGCATACTGTAGCTGTGCATGGATTATATTGTTTAATTATCGTATCATTCCTTATTTGCGTGTACAGACAGAGGTGTGTGCGTGCGTGCGTGCGTGCGTGCGCGCGTCGCTGCAGAAAGTCTGATTTAAAACTGTTCATATGACATGTAATTTTGGGAAATTTTACATCATCGTCACAATCATGAAGAACGTACTGAGAAGAAAAGCCATTTACAAGAACTACACAAATTAGATTAATCCAAAGATTACCCTAAACCAGTGTGTCAGACGCTTCCCCGTTTTTCCTACCCGATTTCACACCAGTGAGGGGAGTGAGGGGCTAGCCCACACCGTGCCCGCCGCAGTCAGCACAGCTAGTGATCACACAGAAGTTTGATTGATTGGTTGTTTGATGAATTAACAGTTTGGAGAATTACAGTGGACTAACTGTGGACGTCACCATCACCAGTATTACAGTTGTTTACAATAGGGCTCACCATGTTCAATTCATCATTACAATTAGAGACGTACAAATATACTTTATATAGCCAAAAAAAATCATCATAGAGGAGGTAACTATATGGCCGTCGCCTTGCCGTCGCCCCTCCCTCCCCTCACTGGTGCGAAATCAGGTAGGAAAAACTTGGAAGCGTCTCTGACAGTCTCTAAACCCTAAACCAGTGTGTTGGACAGGCCAGTCTCTGGACGGGTGACGTCTGGGTCTGTGGAAGTGCTGTCGGTCTGAGGAGGCTCTTCAGCGAAGGCTTCCTCCAGAACCTTTAGGAGGACAGACCTGCTGCGGAACACGTCCTTGAAACCCTGACTGAACACGTACAGCAGCGGGTTCAGGCAGCTGTTGACAAGAGCCAGGGTGAGGGTTATGGGAATCCCGAAGATGAGCACAAGAGACAGCACAAGAGACGGTGTGACACTGAGATCCATGTGAGCATTCACAAGCATCACAACATCAATCAGCTGTATGATGTGAAAGGGGATCCAGCACAGGAAGAACGCAGCGATAACAGTTCCTATGACTTTGAAGGAGCGACCTGATTGGCTGACCAGCGAGCGGTTATTCCTGAGCCGGTAGATGATGACAGAATAGCAGGAGACGATGACGGAGAAAGGAACCACGAATCCTGCGACCACGTTAGTGATGAACAGGGTTAGGGTTAGGGGGAGGTGAGGATAGTCAACGCAGTCAACTCCAATCATAATCGTAAAGATGACGTGAGGTATGCTGAGAGCCAAGGCCAGCACCCAGACACCCAGACTGACCCAGGATGCCTTTCTGACGGTGCGGTGGTTCCGGGTCCACACTGGACACACCACACACACACATCTGTCCACACTGATGACCACCAGGGTGAAGATGCTGGCATACATGTTCATGTGGAAAACCAAAGCGTCCATTTTGCACATGAACCAGCCAAAAGGCCAGAGGCCGCCCAGAACGTTCTCTGTGATTCTCAGCGGCAGGAAGGCTGTAACCAGGAAGTCGGCCACAGCGAGGTTGAGGTACCAAACGGTGCTGACGGTTTTCTTCATCCTGAAGCCCGTCGCCCAGATGACCACACCGTTCCCCAACACGCCGAGCACAAACACCAGGCTGTAGATGACCACGGACATGATGTGGATGGATTTGTAGACTTCATCCCAGTCCCATTCATCATCCTCATCGTGATGATCAGCAGGTGTGGTCATATTAACCTCCATCGTCCTGAAACCCAAAACCATAACCTAAAAATAACAAAACAATGAATATAAGGTCATGCTTTGTTTTAACACGCCATGTATTATTATTACACTGACTGAACATATTGGGTGCCATGACCCCCATATAAGATTTGTATTGTTTAAAGGTTTCATATTAATACTTTTCTTTTTTTTAAGGGCTCTAGCACCTCCTATATTAAGCTATTAGTGTAGATTTATAGGGCGCTAGCCCCTCCTATATTCAACCATTAGTGTAGATTTATAGGGTGCTAGCCCCTCCTATATTCACCTATTAGTAGGGGAGCCTATCAATTTCCGTGATTTTGGAATGTTAATTTTTGGAGACATGCATATCTTGATTCTTGGAGTTACCAGAATGCCAAAAAAACATGTCTCCAATTTTTTATGTCAGGTTTAGCATGTTTAATTAGCATAATTAGCTAATTAATTGCCAAAAACAGGAAATGGCAATAACTTTGCTTCTAGATAACTTATAAAGGTGATCTGAGTCTAAGTCCATGTTTGTGATGTCCAGCAATTCATCTGTTACCATATTGAAGTCATACAACCTTTCCCAATTAGCATAAACTATGCAAAAACGAGGTGAAAATCAGCAAATTGCGGCATTTTTGTTACTTTTAGTGAACTTTGAAAGCTTCTCACAGTCTCTAAGTGTATGTTTACAACTTCAGGAATAATTATCATCCTATGAATAAATCATGCAACCCTTTGTCTACGTAATAATTATGTAACAATCACACCAAAAAAATAAATGTCATCTTACGGACAGTGTAAGTCTGTTTGCATGTCTAGAAAATATTCTCTTTCCATAACTAGGATATGCAACCTTTCCTTATTTCCTTTATTAGCTTAATTTGCATATATATATATATATATATATATATATATATATATATATATATATATATATATACAAATTAAGCTATATATATATATAAATATATAAATTAAGCTAATAAAGGAAATCAGTCATATAAAATAACAAACAATATGAGAAATGGTCACAGAATTATCACGTTGTTTATTCTAATATTTACAGAAATGTTGAATCAATAAACCAGTGGAGCCGAGTTTTTCATACCAGTGTTGCGGACTCTATTTCTTCCTCTTGTACTGCCAATTGTCCAGCACCATGGGCTAGAGTGGAGGACGAGGTGCATGCTCTATTAGACTATTACCTTTGTTGTTTACATTACCACACACCTCTAATCATCTGCCCTACACATGCACATCTCAGAGCAGTTAAAAAATTGAGATCGACAAGAATAATGTGATATGCACTGGGATTTCTTGCAGACACATTTGATCAGTTGGGTAATGGTGGCTGGGGCGTGGGTATCCTGTGTTGTGACTGGCAGCAGTTGAGCTCCCTCAGCGATGCGTCCCATCCATATTCAGTTGCTGGTGGCATCTGTGGGTTAGGTACATGGTCCTGATCCCATACCATTGCCTGATGATGTGAGAGGGCAATGGCTTGATTTAATGCTGCTTGTGTAGGTGGCAGCTTCTCTGCTTATAATTGTTTGAGCTCACCAAAACCCACAGGCTTTATACCGGGCTCGTACAGCTGGCAAACAAATGCTTCAATCTTTTTTGACAGTTGTCCCCTGCCTGACCACTTCATAGCCACACTGGACAGGGAGACCAAAGAACATAGTGAGATCCATGCAGTATTTGACCGACACCAGGGTGGCAAGCCCCGGGCCCCTAAGTGGTAGGGGCTCTACATTGAGTCCCCTGACACTGATGTCTTTGTTTTTACAATCCGACGGTACCATCAGCTGTGCAAGGACATCTATTTCATCACCGGTGTGGGGAACAAAAAACGTATCATCGCTGGAGCCAGTAGTGTAGGCACTTGGTAAAACGAGGACTTCAGCCTTACCAGGGTTCCATGGCGTCTGATGTCATCAATATTGGCAAGCAACTGTACATCTGACCTCAAACCCTTAGATCTCCATATATGGAGCTGACCTGTTCTGACATTCCGGACATTATGTTGATCCTTCCCCATCCATCCTTCCTCTTTGATGTCTCCCTTTTGACTGATACCTGTCCATTTAAACTCTAGACGGGTGCAGTACTTACTCCTTAGTTTAGACAGTACTTGGTTTAGACTAGTCATTGGTTAGACAAGTCATTAGTCCTACAACTACAACCTATCTCAAACCCTCACCCTAACCCTAACCTTCCATGGGGCAGCACACCTAAACCTAACCTTAACCCATGTCTAACCAATGACTAGGGTTGGGATTTGTTAGGATTTTAACGGTTCCGGATCGTTACCGGATCCCTCTTAACGGTTCCGGTTCCTAAAGGTTCCCTTAACGGTTCCTAATATTATTTTTTCACCCTTTTTTGCTGACATATATTATGCTTATATTATAACTAACCTAACCAAGTACTTAATAAATACAAATTCAATTATTGTATTTGCACTTTACAATTATGAGATGGCACTATTATTTAAACTTCACCACCACCAGCTAGCCACCACGACAATATCATTGTTGCAATTTGTACTGTATATTAAATATACAGTACACATTGCAATAATGATATTGTTGTGGTGACAAATGTTGTGTCTTCAGATTAATTTAATATGAAGGACCCCAGTTACCCTAATGGAAACAAGCCATAGTGCTTTCTTGGGTTATAAAATCCTCTTAGCAGACCTTGTATTGAACTGTAGGCTACGTCCCTGTGCTTTTTTCTGCAAACTGTTTATAAAGTAATCAATGTATGGAGGTATATATGCACCTAAAGGCTGGGCTCTCAACAGTTGCACGATTAAATTAGTGCCAAATCAAAAGCAGTTGAGTTGCTTATAAGTTGTAAAAATAAGTGCAGACAAATAGATTTTTATTTAATTCATGGCTCTATAGTTGATTGATTTTGAGATGTTTCCTCAATGTGGACGTGCAACTGGTGCAAGTTGCAACAACCTTTGCAGGAAACTATGGCATCACATTTATTGCACTTTGTGTGCTCAGCCTCAGAGTCATTTCCCTCTCTGTTAACCACAACTATGCGATGCCATAGTTTCCTGCAAAGGTTGTTGCAACTTGCACCAGTTGCACATCCACATTGAGGAAACATCTCAAAATCAATACGCCTACACGAGTCACAAGATTAATCTACTCACTCATGTCAAGTAGTAGAAGTCACCCCAGTAACTTGGCTCTGCTTGCATGCATGCACAGACACAGCGGAGCTAAATGACGACTGATGAGAACTGTTTGGGGAACCATTAATACAAAAACGATGGAACGGGCTCCGGATCCGCAATGTCGGAACCGGGTCTGAAATGGACCCCGTTCCGAATCCCAACCTTACCAATGACTAGTCTAAACTAAGTATGCACCCCCTCTAGACGGAGTTCTCAACAGGCCCGAAAATTAAGGTCCGGCCCAACCTGGGCCCTCATCAGACCCTGTACACTCAATACACTGCCACCCTTAGATCTCTATATGTGGAGCTGACCTGTTCTGACATTCCATATGTTGATCTGACCTCATCAAACCCTGTACACTCAAGACACGCTCCATATATGGCCAGTACATAATTCACTCCATATGTTGATCTAACCCCCCCATGCCAAAGCACCAGCGCTTGCCCAGCAGTCTGCCATCACCCATGCGGATATGTTGATCTGATCCCCCCCATTCCAAAGCACCAGCGCTCGCCATGCAGCCCTTATAGTGCGAGGTCGCTTCTCGCCCCCAGGCGTCTTACTGGATTTATATGAGGGATATATATATATATATGCAAATTACACTAATAAGGAGGTTGCATATCCTTATGGAAAGAGAATATTTTCTAGACATGCAAACAGACTTACACTGTCTATAAGATCATGAGTATTAATTAACGTAAAGCAAAGAAATATGGCCATTTCTGGTTTTGGTGTGATTATTACATAATTATTACATAGACAAAAGGTTGCATGATTTATTTATAAGATGATAATAATTCCTGGAGTTGTAAACATACACTTAGAGTCTGTGGGAAGCTTTCAAAGTTGACTAAAAGTAAAACATGCAGCAATTTGCTGATGTTCACCTCGTTTTTGCATAATTGATGGCAATTATGCTAATTAGGAAAGGTTGTATGACTTCACAATGGTAACAGATGAATTTCTGAACATCACAAACATGGACTTAAACTCTTAGATCACCTTTATAAGTTACCTAGAAGCAAAGTTCTTGCCATTTCCGTTTTTGACAATTTATTAGCCAATTATGCTAATTGCACATGCTAAACTCAACAGAAAAAATTGGAGACATGTTTTTTTGGCATTCTGGTAACCCCAAGAATCAAGATATACCTGTTTCCAAAAATTAACATTCCAAAATCACGGGCATCAGAATCTGATTGATAGGCTCCCCTACTTATAGTGTAGATTTATAGGGCGCTAGCCCCTCCTATATTCAGCTATTAGTGTAGATTGTCGTCCTAAAGACTATTTTATGCCATGATGATGTACGATGATCCTCACTTCACACGGGTGTGATTTTTTTAAATAGCCAACCTACAAGCACATGCACAATATTGTGAGCTTGTAGATCGCCTATTAATGGTCCATTAGGGGGTTCCAGGTGGTCCCCATGCAGCTAAATGATGGAGAGTTGGTAACCAAAAGGACCCTTAACTATTGAGTGTAAAATGAAGCCATCATAGACAGATCTACCATTACTAAATACAGCTGATGACATTTCACACACCAACATTTTGTAAGTGATTACTAAATTAGGTAATTACATCAAAACATTAGGTTTTGTATAC
This sequence comes from Electrona antarctica, assembly GCF_951216825.1. Taxonomy (NCBI): domain Eukaryota; kingdom Metazoa; phylum Chordata; class Actinopteri; order Myctophiformes; family Myctophidae; genus Electrona; species Electrona antarctica. The sequence goes on from NC_136806.1 coordinate 53,279,840, forward strand.
AGCCCACGGACAATCAAAATCAACTGGAAAGATTTAATTTGTCTATAATGTCATAATTAAACTTAGTGTTGATGTGATATGGCACACTGAACATGGCACTTCATCTCAGAAAGGTCGCCGACCCCTGTTATAGATAGCAATCATTGTTGCATCAGTGGTGGAAAGTAAATGAGTACTTTTACTTAAGTACTGTAATTTTGAGATATTTGTACTTTAGTATTTCCAATACTTTTACTTCTACTCCACTAAATCTCAGAGCCAAAATGTGTACTTTTACTCCACTACAATTATTTGAAAACTTTAGTTACTAGTTAGTTTGGAGATTTTAATTTTGATTAGAAAACATACATTAACCACTTCAACCCTATCATTTCGGCCATTTGAAAATAGCCGATCTACAACGTGACGCATTGTGAGCTTGTAGAACTGCTATTTTCAATAGATTTTGTACACATTTTGAACTTGTGAAATGGCACATTCTGCACAATGAGTACTTTTACTTTTAGTACTTTAAGTACATTTTGATGCCGATAATTTAATACTTTTACTCAAGTACATTTTCAATTCCGAACTTTTACTTGTAACGTAGTAGCTGTTCTAAATTCCAGTATTGGTACTTTTACTTAAGTAAAACAATTGAGTACTTTTTACACCACACTTGCATGTCTATACAATAAATAAAGTAAAAATAAAGAGCTACCTGTTTCAGAGTGTTGAAGAGACGTCAGTCAGAGAAGTGAGAAGGTGAACAGTGAGAGGCTCAGAGCGACTTATCGCACCATATATAGATGTCAGTGGGGGAGAGACATTTTTTTTTTCCCTTTTACAATCAGGAAATGCATCACTTGTTCACATCATGAATAAACCACAAACTCAGTACTAGAGGCACTGCCCCACCCCCTTACGATTAGGGTTGGGATTTGTTAGGATTTTAAGGGTTCCGGATCCTTACCGGATCCCTCTTAACGGTTCCGGTTCCTAACGGTTCCCTTAACGGTTCCTAATATTATTTTTTCCCCTTTTTTTTATACATATATTATGCTTATATTATAACTAACCTAACCAAGTACTTAATAAACACAAATTCATCTTCAGATTAATTTAATATGAAGTTACCCTAATGGAAACAATCCATAGTGCTTTCTTGGGTTATAAAATCCTCTTAGCAGACCTTGTATTGAACTGTAGGCTACGTTCCTGTGCTCTTTTCTGCAAACTGTTTATAAAGTAATCAATGTATGGAGGTATATATGCACCTAAAGGCGGGGCTCTCAACAGTTGCGCGATTAATTTAGAGCCAAATCAAAAGAGGTTGAGTTGCTTATAAGTTGTAAAAAATAAGTGCAGACAAATTGATTTTTATTTAATTCATGGCTCTATAGTTAACGTGATTCAGACAGAAAGACGTCGAGTCATTGGCGCCATTAACAACAGTTGTACAATAAGCCTAATAAAAAGCTCTGTAGAAGTTAGTAGTTTTTATTTTCTAACGTTACTAGCCTGGGGAAAGTGAACCAGCCTTGCATCATCCTCGTCCCCCGCCGGCTGTGGTGGAACTGCGGGGAGTGGGCGCACGGCTCTCAAACACGATGTGTCTAGATTAATCTCGTGACTCGTGTAGGCGTATTGATTTTGAGATGTTTCCTCAATGTGGACGTGCAACTGGTGCAAGTTGCAACAACCTTTGCAGGAAACTATGGCATCGCATTTTATTGCACTTTGCGTGCTCAGCCTCAGAGTCATTTCCCTCTCTGTTAACCACACTCGCTCCGCGGCGGTGACCGCTCGCTGAATGCACAGAACAGTGGTATCCGCCCCACTCACTCACTCATCGCAAAGTGCAATAAATGCGATGCCATAGTTTCCTGTGGAGTTACACGTCCACATTGAGGAAACATCTCAAAATCAATACGCCTACACGAGTCACAAGATTAATCTACTCACTCATGTAGGTGGGGTGACGTCACCCCAGTAACTTGGCTCTGCATGCATGCATGCACAGACACAGCGGAGCTAAATGACGACTGATGAGAACCGTTTGGGGAACCGTTAATAAAAAAACGATGGAACCGGCTCCGGATCCGCAATGTCGGAACCGGGTCTGAAATGGACCCGGTTCCGAATCCCAACCCTACTTACGATCATATCTGTCCTCAACCGTTTAATGCACTCGCACAATGTACAGTTAATACGAAACTCCATGACACTATGTTATTGCGCAACATTTCACCGTAACTGCTGTGATTTGATTGATTGAATACTTTATTGTCAGAAATGTAATCAGTACAGGGTACGGTCAAGCAGAAAATGTAATCAGTGCAGGGTACAGTCACACGTCCAATGGGATCACCGAAAAAAGTCCTCGCGGTCTTGTTTCCATTCAGGTCCTGCATGGGTATTCAATTCATATTCATGACATGAAAAATAACAACTAAAATCTAATCATCATAAAAGGTAAAAATACCAAAAATATGTACAGGTTGGGGAACAAAGAGGGGGTTATAAGGAGGGGGGGGGGGGGGTAGTCACTAGACTAATGGGGGGGGGGGGGGGTAATCATTTCCTCTCCCTTTGGCATGCTGAAAGGTGGATTGTCATGCCTGTTTTAAGTCCCGCTTCCTCTTGTATTGTGGCTGTGGGAGTCTCTCACTTTTTTTAGGTAGTTTGTCAGGTATGGTAAGGTAAGGTACAGAGGGCATAGAGGGCAAAGCTGCATTTACAATTTTAAATGTCAATTTCAATTGCTTAATAATTAATTCTGTTTTCTACCGGCGGAGCCACCCTAGACTATCAAAATGGGTTGCAAAAAGATGGGTCATGGGCCCCAGACCGAGGAGTAGTCGAATTAGCTTCTTTTGGGAGGTTTGTTGGTCTTTAGTGTCATAGGGATGTTTGAGAACCAAGAGGTGCAAGCATTATGTCACAGGGCTGAATTAGCCCTACTGAGAGCACTTTTGTTGACAAATGGACATTCTGCGAAGCACATTCACACTTTCCATGCACGCACGCACGCACGCTCTCTCTCTCGCGCTCTCTCTCGCGCTCTCTCTCTCTCTCTCTCTCTCTCTCTCTCTCTCTCTCTCTCTCTCTCTCTCTCTCTCTCTCTCTCTCTCTCTCTCTCTCTCTCTCTCTCTCTCTCTCTCTCTCTCTCTCTCTCTCTCTCTCTCTCTCTCTCTCTCTCTCTCTCTCTCTCTCTCTCTCTCTCTCTCTCTCTCTCTCTCTCTCTCTGACACACACAGTGCGTGTGTGCTTCATGTGACATTCAGACCTCGTACTAAAAGCCTGGTGTGGTTTTACTGGGTAAGATCAGAGGAAGTGAGTGAACTACAGCTTTAAGAGACACAGGATGGGTGGGGGGGTATGGGGGTCAGTATCGCGTTACCAGACAACTATTCACAATCTCCGAATGCTATATAGAGTCTGGACCTATTATTTTTTATTTTATTGGCTTAATAAAAGCTGTGAATGTCACTTATGGAATTGTTTAGTTGTACTTGAAATGTACTGTAATTCTGCAAACTGTTAATACATACTTCAATCAATCAATCAAAATTAGTTGGAGATACAATAATAATAGAGTAACTGTTATTTGTGACACATGCACGCACTACAGTGTGGGGGTGGGGGGAGGGACACAACAGACCAACAGCACGTGCACCAAGGCCCACCCCACTCGATCATGATTGGAGGAAGGCCCTCTCATCCTGATTGGATGAAAGCTTTGCCACCCAAAGCCCAAACCGAAACTAGGGTTTTTTTTACTCCAGGGGCTCACTGGGGACAGGGAGGAACTCCTTATATGGTCAGCACACTTTATAGTAGGGAGGATTATCCAAAAAATAAGTGATATTTGAATTAAGTGAAATCACTGAATATACCATTAAATGTACATCCATTGTTTTAGTTCATTTCATGAAAATAAATTAGTATACTACAAACTGTTAGTATTTGTCAAATATATATATAAGTTTCGGTACGTTTCCATCATATTTGAGAATGGAGTAATCTAATCATACAGATCAGTTTGAAGATGATTCCAACTCAATATCTTTAGTCTCTTAACGCCGCTTCGCACACGTTTCCGCGGTCTCCTACTGCAACTTTATGCATCTTTGAAACATCTCATCAACACTCAAGCGACCACACAGGTCTCCGTGAACAGACAGTGGTAAACTGCTGCGTCCTAAATTCATTTCGCTCCTATGCCACAAAAAATAGTACAGAGGGTGAAAGTGAACACAACCCTCTCATCAGCATTAACTACCAATGTTGGTGCTCCCCAGGGGTGTGTGATCTCAGCTGTACTTTTCACCCTTTATGACAGCTGTCGTATTGAGGAATGCCTGTCTGAATGTCGCACTGACACACCAGACCAATACATTCTAAAATACTCGGATGATACAGTTTTGATTTCTCTCCTAGATAGTTCCAGTGATCCTGGACTGCACCAACACAGAGTAAATAAGGTGGTTGAATGGAGTGATAACAACGCTCTCATCATTAACACAAAAAAGACAGAAGAGATTGTTTTTGGTACACCACCAGAGATACACAGATCCCCCATTACTATTCATGGTGAACCGATCAACCAGGTATGTTCGTACAAATACATAGGAGTAGTAATAGACCGTATATTGTCATGGAACGATCCGATTGATTCAGTGTGTAAGAAAAGAAAACAAAGCAAAGAATCTACTTCCTTTGCCGTCTAAGATCCTTCGGTGCTAGTAGACGGATTCTTCTTTTGTTTTTCACTTCTGTTATTATGAGTGTTCTTCAGTACTGTAGTACCACCTGGTATGGATGTTTGTCTGCAGCCCTAAAGTCACAACTGCTGCAACAACTGAACATTTGTTCAAAGATTGTTGGACAACAACTTCAGAAACTTATACATCCACGTATGATAACAGCATCCTAAGGTTAGCAGAAACTTTATACATCCACGTATGATAACAGCATCCTAAGGTTAGCAAGGAATATCTCTAATACTAAGCAAGCATGTGTTGTATGGAGAATATAGGTTGCTATACCTTCAGGAAGAAGATATGGTGTACCACCAGCCTACAATAAGGTCAGACTAAAGAGGTCCTTTGTCCACCAGTCGACATTGAGGCTTAATCAGGAGTTGTAGTTGTAGGAGTTGTAGATAAAGAAAGTTATGGGCATGGCTGTTGTAACTGACTCACGTCAAAAGAGGGCGCTGTTTTCCCTTTGTGTTGCAAATGGGTTCAATGTTACCCAGATTGTGTTACATGTGATGTGTGCCCATGCAGCTAAACCCCCCAAAATAATCCTATTTGAAATGGGGACCCCCCCACCCTGACATGCACCCCCCCACCCTGACATGCACTTGGAATTGGACTGTAGGAAGGTATTATATTTAGTTTGACTCAGTTCCACAGATACATATTTAGAAAATAGACGATTGATATCGGCTCATCGGCTATTTTCAGAAATATAAATATTATTTGACAATTTGGCCAATGTTTGACCAGTTTTACAGTATATTTTGTTGATTCATTTTGATGCTGTATAATAGTTTTATTATTATTATTATTAGGTATTTTAAGGTCTTAAAATACCTTAAATTGTCATCTGGGGAGAAGGCTCACATTACCCTAGCTTTGTAGTACATCTGATACTTTCAAAAGATGTTTGTGTACATTTGAAAACTTGAAATGAGACTTTCTGCATAATGAGTAATTTTATACTTTTGCTACTTTAAGTACATTTAGATACCGATAACTTTTGTACTTTTACTCAAGTACATTTTTATTTATGTACTTTTACTTGTAACAGAGTATTTCTATATATATATATATTTCTAAGTAAAACAATTGAGTACTTTTTCCACACTGCATGGTCTAAGGCATGGGTTCCCAAAGTGGGGTCTGGGGACCCCCAGGGGTCCTTGAGGGGGTTACAGGTGGTCCCCAGCTAAATAAATGATGAGTTGTTAAACCAAATGGAAGATCTACAAGGATCATTAACTCTTGAGGGCGTAAAATGAAACCAAATGGACCCGTATGCGTTCATTTGGTTTCATTTTACGCTCTCAAGAGTTACATTAGCCTATTGTTAAACTTAGGCCTATTTAATTTACAAGAAGTGTACACAATTAGAGAATGTAGAAGAATTGTGCTTCTTCTATCAACATTTTCCAACAGTATATGGAGTTATCCAACGACAACAACATTAACATTAAAACTTTAGTTTTGGGCCTGAGAGGCTAAATGTCATCAAATGGTGGTCCGTGGCTCAAATGGGTCTGAGAGTCTAAATGTCATCAAATGGTGGTCCGTGGCTCAAATGGGTCTGAGAGTCTAAATGTCATCAAATGGTGGTCCGTGGCTCAAATGGGTCTGAGAGGCTAAATGTCATCAAATGGTGGTCCGTGGCTCAAATGGGTCTGAGAGGCTAAATGTCATCAAATGGCGGTCCGTGGCTCAAATGGGTCTGAGAGGCTAAATGTCATCAAATGGTGGTCCGTGGCTCAAATGGGTCTGAGAGGCTAAATGTCATCAAATGGTGGTCCGTGGCTCAGATGGGTATGAGATGCTAAATGTCATCAAATGGTGGTCTGTGGCTGAGATGGGTTTGAGAGGCTAAATGTCATCAAATGGTGGTCCGTGGCTCAAATGGGTCTGAGAGGCTAAATGTCATCAAATGGTGGTCCGTGGCTCAAATGGGTCTGAGAAGCTAAATGTCATCAAATGGTGGTCCGTGGCTCAGATGGGTCTGAGAGGCTAAATGTCATCAAATGGTGGTCCGTGACTCAGATGGGTCTGAGAGGCTAAATGTCATCAAATGGTGGTCCGTGGCTCAAATGGGTCTGAGAGGCTAAATGTCATCAAATGGTGGTCCGTGGCTCAAATGGGTCTGAGAGTCTAAATGTCATCAAATGGTGGTCCGTGGCTCAAATGGGTCTGAGAGGCTAAATGTCATCAAATGGTGGTCCGTGGCTCAAATGAGTCTGAGATGCTAAATGTCATCAAATGGTGGTCCGTGGCTCAGATGGGTCTGAGATGCTAAATGTCATCAAATGGTGGTCCGTGGCTCAGATGGGTCTGAGATGCTAAATGTCATCAAATGGTGGTCCGTGGCTCAAATGGGTCTGAGAGGCTAAATGTCATCAAATGTTGGTCCGTGGCTCAGATGGGTCTGAGAGGCTAAATGTCATCAAATGGTGGTCCGTGGCTCAAATGGGTCTGAGAGGCTAAATGTCATCAAATGGTGGTCCGTGGCTCACATGAGTCTGAGAGGCTAAATGTCATCAAATGGTGGTTCCGTGGCTCAAATGGCGAATAAATAATGGATCTTGAAATGAAAAGGGTTGAAAACCCCTGGTCTAAGGGGTCTTGAGAGACAGACGAGCACATAGACAGGCAAGCAGAGAGACAGGCGAGCAGAGAGACAGGCGAGCAGAGAGACGGGCACTATGAGCTCACCAGAGGAGTCTTTATTCTACATTCATCCAGTGATATGACATCTTTACACAACAAACATGTTTAAAAGGAGAACAACACACACATGTTTACTACGTGCCGCTCAGAAGCAGGGAGGGCCTGATTCACCCCAAAAGATGTTTGAATGAGCAACACACACATAGAAAATCATCTCGAGAGGTTGGCAAAATCGGAGAGGCGGGGGCTGCAGGCGGACAACCTGATGCGAACCCTGTATACAAGCAGGTAAAACATCTAGGGCTCCATTTTCGTCACCGTTAATCCCTAAACTTCGTTGCCTTTTTTTTTACTATTTTGAAAAACATTTTTGAATAGTTGAACTAGCCAATCTACATTGACACATTGTGAGCTTGTAGACTGGCCATTTTAACTATTCAAAAATGTTTTGCAAAATAGTAAAAAAGGGCAAAGAAGTTTAGGGATAAGGGGTTTAGCGGTGACGAAAATGGAGCCCCTAGTCTTTTCCCTTCGACACCGAATCTCTTCGCCAAAATACAACAGATCTGCAGGCGTTGTGAGCTTGCAGATCGTCTATTTATTCGATTCATTTTCCCCATAGAATAGAGGGTAGAACTGGTGGTGATTATTAATAAGGAGCTATAAAATAATGTTTTCATGCACAGGACGCACTCATAAAAATCGCATATTTGTTTTTTGTTAAATAATGTCACAATCCAACCGGATTCTTGGACAGACGGAGAGCTACTGTATCGTAACATGTCAACTCTGTGCAGTTATGCTTTGCCCGCGCGGTGGTGTCGCGCGCCGAAAATAAGCAATCTGCGAGCTCACAACATCGGCGGGCTTACATTAGGCTACTGGAGCCCTACTGGACAAGCTACACAAGCTCTTGTTATTAATACTTTTACTTGGTTCAATATTTAGTATAAAGAACACCACAGACACACTTAAACACTTTCAACCTGGCATGTTAAACACATTTTCAGAAACTTTAGAAAACTGCAAAACATTACGTTGAGCTGAGCTTGTAGATCGGCTATTTTCGCCACTTTCGCGCACCACTGTCATACATACATACGCGCCCATGAATAAAATGGAGCATTAATTTACGAAAAAGAAAAAAAAAACCTCAAAAGATACGACTTCCATCTACGAAGATGGAAGGCGTCTTGCCCGCATAACGATGATTATGTTCTCTCAGTGCTAACTAATAGTTTAAAATAAATAGCTTAGTTCACATCATACATTGTATATAACAGAAATACTATTGTTGTGGATTTACATAGGAATAGACAGCGTGAACCATATGACCCAGACAGACCTGACCACTTCAGTGAGGCCTTAAAGAAAGAAAGAAATAAACTATTTTAGGTGACATCATTTTAAGTCTGTTTAGTTTTTCCCCCTGTGTAAAGGCAACCTCACAAACACACATTTCTTAAGGGAGCATTCCCGCCGAAAGACAAAATATCTATATGTCTAGTCGCTTGAATCTCATACTTTTTGGTCGCTGGGCGTTGCGATGGGACAAAAGTGTTCAACTAATCGCCTCTAAATCACTGTACACATATTATGGTAACACTAAGCGCCTTAAAATTTGAAATAGTTTTAATCTAGCAGTTGTAAATGTCAACGTCTTGTCTCAGTTAGGATTTTGTAGCGGAGATACTGAAGCGACGAATAGGCTTCGTTCGCACTGCTCGCTCGATGCAAATGTCACGCCAACTAGTGTCCTTGTGTCGACTTGTTTGACGTTGTACTGTATGCCGAACAATTATTTAATCTTTTGGTGGGAACGCACCCGTTTGAAGCAGCAACGGAAGTGAAAAAATAATAATAACACTTGATGATTTAAATATGGATACAAACTAGTTTGAGATGGCGCTGGAGGAGAGAGAGAGAGAGAGGGAGAGAGAGAGAGGCAGAGGGAGAGAGAGATTGATTGATTGTTAGGACTAAAGTGCAGGGAGTGTGTTAGTTTAGATGTGTGTTAGAAGGATGAGGGCCCGTGGCCCAGGTGGATTGTGGGTAGTGTAGTTTATCCATTCATCCGCCACGAGACCACATGATGCAACATTCATCTGAAAAGGCAGAGGGAGGTTATAAACGAGAGAGAGAGAGAGAGAGAGAGGCAGGCATCGTAGTTATTAAACAACGTCGGCAGGCAATGCTTGATTTAAATGATTGGTTGTTACTGTAAATCGCTCTGGATTAACCATGCTAAAAAGTGGATATTTTTGTCTTGTTTCAATTCTATACACTTTGGTGTATGGAGCCCTGTGGCTGCGGGATACTGGCAACTTAAGTGGTAACGCAGGCTAGGTTCTGTGTGTGTGTGTGTGTGTTGTGTGTTGTTGTGTGTGTGTGTGTGTGTGTGTGTGTGAGATTGTGTGTGCGTGTGCAAGAGGAGGTGCACTGGTTCTCAAGGTTGGGTACAGGGACCACCAGACCCCTGGGGTGATGCACATCAAACTTTTAAAGATCAATCTATCGATTGTGATGAGTCTCGGATCAACGGAACTAACTTGGTATACGTTTAAATGATTTTTCCCAGTGAAAAATCACTTTTCATGGTTTTAAGGAAAACAAATGTTTCTTAACGAGATGTATTAACAATAAAAATCTCAACGTTTTGCCAATTATTCGGGGGGGGGGGGGGGGGGGCAAAGGGCCCCGGGCCCACGGGTTGAGAAGCAGTGATTTTCTCTCTAGAGTTCCTCGCTCTCGTACAAAGGCGCGGTGGCGTGCTCCTGGGGGGCGGGGCTCTCGTACAAAGGCGTGGTGGTGTGCTCTTGGGGGGCGGGGCTCTCGTACAGGGGGTCGGTGGTGTCCTGCTCGGGGGTGGGGCTCTCGTACAGGGGTGCGTTGGCGTGCTCCTGGGGGGCGGGGCTCTCGTACAGGGGCGTGTTGGCGTGCTCCTGGTGGGCGGGGCTCTCGTACAGGGGGTCGGTGGTGTCCTGCTCGGGGGTGGGGCTCTCGTACAGGGGGTCGGTGGTGTTCTGGTGGGGGGCGGGGCTCTCGTACGGTGGGGCGGCGGCCGTGCGATGGGGGGTGGGGCTCTCGTACAGCGGGGCTGCGGCGGTGCGCTGGGGGGCGGGGCTCTCGTACAGCGGGGGGGCGGCCGTGCGCTGGAGGGCGGGGCTCTGGTACAGAGGGGCGGCGGCAATGCGCTGGGGGGCGGGGCTCTCCACAGTCAGCGTCGGCAGGTGGCTCAGAGACAGCAGTTTCAACGTCTTGGAGGCAGGGGGCGCCGTCTTCATGGGAGCCGTGCTACGGGCTGCAGCGACGACGAACACACACCCAGAATGAGGAGAGAATAGAATGGAATAGGAATACTGTGTTACTTACTGACAAACATTCAAAAGCATTTCCTTTAAAAAAACGTGCCTCGAGAAAGCCTGTTTCCATCGTGGTCCATAAGAAGACATTAATTACGGGGCGGCATGTGGCTCAGGGGTAGAGTAGCCTCGGAAACCCAGACGTTTTTATTTCCAGGGAGGAAAAGAAAGTCTGCGGCCGAGTCCACTTCAATTGACCTATAGCTAATCCCCTCCCCAAACTGCTATGGTCCAATCACAGCTAAGCATAACATGGGTTAGAGTAGACAAACCTCTCCACCAATAGTTTTCCTATAATGTTTTAAAAAAGATCTCACACACATATTTTTCCAGTGCATATACGGATTTGGAAGAGATTTTGAAGGTCCGTTTCCAAAAATGAACCAGTATTTAATGTGTAAAATCCATGATATTAACATTGGAATGAATGAGCCCGGCTGGAAAGTGTCCAAGTGGGAGTGTCTAAGTGGGAGAGGGCAGGGCTTAGCTAAAGGTGAATTCGGCATACAGTATTGCAAACGTCGCTCACTCTCTGCTGATTTCTGATCGTCTGCACCTTTGTTAAATTGACGCTGCACACACGCGTACACACACTCTAATTAATTCGTCTCATGTCCTAGTTTCTCCCGGCGGGTCCTGCCGTGAGTTTCCTATGCCATAGAAAGCATAGGTGAGTTCCAGTCTAGGGGTAGAGTGGCCGGTACAGCAGCCGGATGGGAACCGTGAGGTTCCCGGTTCGACCCGGGGCTCATCCAGTGTTAGTGTCGGGGTGTCCTTGAGCAAGACTCTGAACCCCTTTTGCCCAGGAGAGACTTTTTGTATGTTTTGTATGTGTTTCTGTATTTGGTTTTGGAAGTTCCAAATATACCCTGAGCTTACTGTACCTGTCTATAGTTTGATATCTATGTTTTAGACCTGAACTAAATAATTGATCTCTGTAGAAATCTGAATTTTCCCCCAATGAGTGCATTTCTGGAACATTTAACAAGACTAGAAGTAAATGTATAGCCTCTACAGTTAGGCATACTAAACTGTGGTGCATCCTAGCAACATTTTATAAGCATTGCGTTATACTTTAAAAATAGCAGATCTACCTGCTATGTGGCGCAAATCTTTGAATATATATTCTTTCACAGCGAACGTTTTTAACTCAAATCTTTGCTTCTGGGGCGTCCCTGGAACAACATATTTTCACATGGGGGTCGCTGGTCAATTGCATATTTTTTGGGGGTTCCTTCCTTGACATGAAAATGTTTGAGAACGACTGACGTAGAAACATGGGTTGTTCAGAAAACTGTCAGAATTTAGAAGGCAATTTGTAGAATCGCCCTCGGGTGTAAATGGGTTAAAAGAGCAGTTCAGCACTAATCTTGCAGCTCTATTTTGTGCTAGCTGGAGAGTTATTTTTAATATATCTCTTTTAGCAGCAGACAATCAGAGATATGACAATGAGTATAGGCCTATTGCAGTATTATGTATTGCAGCTATACGCAGCAGATGGCAAGCTGTGCGAACGAAAGTAGAGAAACCTAATAGCCAGCCCATAATAGCCATGCTGTCGGCGGTGTCTGCAGCCCCCTACTTTAGCATAGCAGGGTTTCTCAACGTGACACAAGCACCGTGACACAAGAAAAAGTGTTTGCCGATTAATCTCCCATCACTAGACTATACTATAGAGTATCGACGTCCTGACATCTTTATTCTATTGGAAATACATTGGGTCATCCAATATTGGCATATCAATATCGTACAAGAACTGTGTTCCAAAGTTCTGTCAGTATTTGACTCTGTGTCGTGTATGATATTGAGTTACATTTGATAACGTCTGTGTTTGGAGTAAATTGATTTATGTTCTTACTCTTTGGATATATTCATAATCTTTTTTGGTACATTTTAAAATTGCCAGGCTCCTTTGTTTATTCAAGGGACACAGTGAAAATAGCAGATCTGCATGCATGCTCACAAGTAACGCATGCAGATCGACAATTTTAACTTAAATTTGAAAAAAAAAAATGAAATAAGTTGAATAAGTGCTTAATTCATAATATATTTGTGTAAGTTGGAGTCCCAAGAGTCCCTTCCTAGAAATGTAGTCGGGTGTAATGGAAGCCATAGCTTCAGAGTCTATTGGGTTTCTTCATTTGTTTGATGAGGCAAACTCGGCTATACGGCTAAGGGCTCACATAGCAGGGGTGCTCCCCATCTGTTGTTTGACTTTGGACTGCTATGGCAACTACCGTGCTAGCAGGCTCCTATGCACGCACAAACCGCACACACACGCACACGCACGCAAACATGTTTGGATTACCAGGGGGCTGAGGACATCAACATTTAAGGGCGGCATGGATGTAAATACAGTATAGCCAAACAATTGCCCCAAAAATATCCAATATACCCTGACCCTGTTTGACCAGAATGGAACCTTAGTATGATTGGTAACACCTGTGAACGAAGTAAGGAAGAGACCTAATTGGTGGGTTGCTGTGCATGTAGAGCCTATTGCAAGCCTAACTCCCCAAATATTTTTTAACCACAAAAGCAACAATTTATCTTGTGAGGTCCAGGATATAATGCTCTTCACATTAAACAATGTCTATTCCTCTTCTACTTCTACTGTCACACCACTGGGGAATTGTGGGGATGTTTGGGCCTCATAAGGACATAGAATAGTAATACAATACTTACTTCCTACGTCCAGTCTGGCGTTGCACGTGGACATGCCTGCTTCGTTGATGGCAGACAGGGTGTACCAACCGGCGTCTGCCTTCGTCACCCTCTCTATCAGCAAACACTGTCTGCCTGAGCCGTCCTGATACAGACTAGACAGACAGACAGACAGACAGACAGACATTGATTTAAGTATTTATTAACAGTTTGCAGAATTACAGTACATTTCAAGCACAACTCTTACTCAATACAAAAACATTTAACTGTGAGTGGACGACACCATAAAGCTTTACACTTGTTTACAAGAGGGTCCACCGTTTTCAATTCATCATAACATTTAGAGGCGTACAAATATACACTTCTAAAGAACAGGAAATCCTCATAAAGCAGGTAAAAAGGGAAAAGAAAACATACAGGGTGGGTGGGGGATTCAGATTTTACGGGGCCAGTTTCGAATTGCAGCCGTCCGTAGGTGCCCTTTGAGAGCAGTTTTGAAGAAGTCAAGGGATTCACATGTTTTAATGACAGTTGCTATTGCGTTCCACATTTTCGTGGCATAGGAGCGCAATTAATTTAGTCCCTTTTTTGTGCGGAAGAGAGCAGAGAGCAGAGAGATAAACAGATACAGACTTTGGAAAGGTTTGTCCCCAATAAGGTTGTGCAACATGCTGGAGGAGGAAAAAAAAGCCTTTTTGTTTCAAAAAAATGTTTAAGGTTTAAGGTATTAATAACACTGTGGGGGTTTTGTACAATCTCTAGATTGTCCAAGTTGCAATGTGACCGAGATTGCTGTGTTTATAATGAATTCCCCTTAATTGTAGGCTATACATTTCTGGGTTTTTGATTGTTTTCACAACACTTGCTTTGGCTATTATGTAAACTTTATCCCCCCCCCCCCCCCCCTTTTTTGCCAAAAAAGTAAATTTTCATCTACAGTAATAGGCTCTATGCACAGTGCACATCATACACACGCCATGTTGGAAATAACGTCGTACTTCCGGGCCTCTTCCAACTTCCTACACAGGTGTTACTGATGAAAAGGCTCTGTTCCATTTAGACTAGTGTACAGTACGTGGTTCTCAAAGTTTTTTAATTTCAAGGACCCCCATAACTCGGAGAGTGTACAAATGGAACCAAATGAACCCTGCAAGGGTCCATTTGGTTCCATTTGTACACTCTGCGTTACACACCCATACAGGGCCACTTGGAACCCACTCAAGGACACTTTGAGACCCACTGGTGTCACTGGTGTGTAGCAGAGTGTTTCCAGTGAGCCAACACGCACAATAGCAGCACCCTGACTCTGTTTGACCAGAATGGAACAGAGCCTTCATTAGTATCATCGGTAACACCTGTGAAGGAAGTCGGAAGTGACTAAGGGCTCCATTTTCGTCACCGCTAAACCCCTTATCCCTAAACTTCTTTGCCTTTAGTTTATTTACTATTTTGAAAAACATTTTTGAATAGTTCAACTAGCCAATCTACATTGACACGTTGTGAGCTTGTAGACTGGCCATTTTAACTATTCAAAAATGTTTTGCAAAGTAAAAAAAAGGCAAAGAAGTTTAGGGATAAGGGGTTTAGCGGTGAAGAAAATGGAGCCCTAAATGCTCAGTACCAGAACGGTAGCCATGATGGTCTCCGGTCGGCCCACCCACCTCATTCTTTTGGGGTCGATGCGCAACATGTCCTTGTCCTTCTTCCAGAAGAGCTGAGGGGGGGGTGAGGCGTCCACTTTACACTCTAGCCTGACCATGTCGCCCTCTAGAGCGCGGGAGTTCAGCATCTTCTGCGTAAAGGTGGGCGGGCGGAGGACCTCCTGGGCTACAGCACGGACAGACAGACAGGCAGGCAGACAGACAGGCCGACAGGCAGACAGACAAGGAGGCAGGTTTATTTTGTAAAGCAGTGGTTCTCAAACTGACCCCTACATTAAACAAATTTACATTTATTTGGCCATTTGGCGAACTTTTTCATGTCAAGGAGCCCCAGATTGACACTAATTAGCCTGAGGACCCCCATTAGAAAACATAATTATACCAGGGACCCCCCATAAGAGAGGATTTTACAAATTGAACCATTTGTACACTCTCAGAGTTACAGACCCATAATGGTCCATTTGGTTCCATTTGTACACTCTCAGAGTTACGGACCCATAAGGGTCCATTTGGTTCCAAACTATCATTTAGCTGGGGACCCGGGGTGTATACTTAGTTTAGACTAGTCATTGGTTAGACATGGGTTAAGGTTAGGTTTAGGTGTGCTGCCCCGTGGGAGGTTAGGTTTAGGTTTCTGGTTTAAGGACTTCAGTACCGAACAAAGAATGTTTGCTTTCGCCATCTTTGTTGAAGAAGAGTCTGGGCAATTAAGTTTTAGTCTTACTAGAAGTACTAAAAGTTTCTCAATCTTATTTTTGAGATAGGTTGTAGTTGTAGGACTAATGACTGGTCTAACCAATGACTAGTCTAAACCAAAAACTGTCTAAACTATGTACTGCACCCGGGGACCCCCTGGAACTCCCTCAAGGACCCCTCTATATCTATAAGTCTCACCCAACACGTCCAGCCTCATGGTGAAGCGGCTCTCTCCGGCGCGGTTGCGCGCCACACACTCGTAGACGCCGGCGTGGTGCACCGTGACGATCTCGATGATGAAGGACAGCATGCCCTTCTCGCACACCAGCATCTTGTGGTAGTCGTCGGGGCGGATGGCCTTGCCGTCCAGGTACCAGCACACGTCCGGGGCGGGCAGGCCTCCCACCTGCATGCATGCGGGGGAGGGAAAAAATGGACTCAAATGTGCTCCTGAGCTCGATTCTACAAATGTCTTCTAAATCCTGACAGTTTTCTGAAAAAAATCCATGTTTTCTATGTCAGTCGTTCTCATACATTTTCATGTCAAGGAAACCCCGAAATTATATGTAATTGGCCGCTGACCCCCATCTCAAAATATGTTGTTCCAGGGATCCCCCCAGAAGCAAAGATTTGAGTTAAAAACGTTTGCTCTGAAAGAATATACATTCAAAGATTTGCACCACGTTTTCGCGATTAAAAAAGAATAGCAGACCTACAAGCTCGGAGCGCGGCATTCGGTGCCGCGCTCCGAGCTGGTAGGCCTGTTATTTTTCAACAGCTAAAGTGTGTCGTAATGCTTCTCTTGAGCCCCATTTTCTCCTTTTTTTTAAATATATTTTTTACGATAATACAATATAACTTGTACAACTGCCGGTGGTTGTCTTTTGTCTCCCTGTTCTTCTATTGAGACATTTAGATCTAAACACAGGATCATTCTGACATGAATTTTGACCTGAAAGGTCAAGATTAAATTTGTACCCCAGAGCAAGCAGACAGAGGGGTGCGTGCGTGCGTGCGTGCGTGCGTGCGTGCGCGCTGACCTTGAAGTCGATCCTGCAGAAGCGCCCCTCCTCCACGGTGAGGTCGGGGGGGATCTGCATGAAGCGAGGGGCGTAGCATTTCTCCTGGATAGCCGGGCCCTCATTGCCCCGGTCGTCTGACCCCGAGTGATGCTTCCCCCTGACAGACAGACAGACAGACAGACAGACAGACAGGCAGACAGAGAGAGACAGGCAGACAGAGAGAGACAGTTATAGGCAGGCAGACAGACTATGTGTGCGTGTGCGTGCATGCGTGTGTCCAGGGTTTTACACTAAGGTCTCTGTACTTGTCGGGCAAGTACAGGTCATGTTCTACTGTACTTGCCCGGAAAGTAAATTGATTGTCTATTATAAAATATAGGTATATAGGTTTACTTTCTGGGGCTGTGCGATAAGAAAATGTCATACCTGATGTTCACACTTCACACTTGTTTTTGAGTGGCGCAACCACTCCAAGGAACAGCAATGTCCGTGTTCAAGTTTGTGTGTGACTATGTGACCAGTACCAATGAGTACCAAAAGTGGCGCTGTTGTGCCAGAAACAGAGACAGAGAGATAGACGATATATACAGGCCTGCACACAACTGTATGTAGAGAATTGCACCACTCGGTTCACACGGGTGTGATTTTTTTTATATATTTTTGAGTGGTGTAACCACTCCTATAGACAGCTATGTGTGTGGCTGTGTCCATGGCTGTGTCCCTGGGTCTGTCACTGTGTCCCTGGCTGTGTCCCTGGGTCTGTCCCTCTGTCTCTGGCTGTGTCCGAGCACGAAAATAGCGTTATAGCGTTTGTTCACCACCAAGTGTCATTGCACAACCTAACACACACACAGACACACACAGGCCCGGGAGGAGGGCTTGTACAGTACAGTACAGTACAGTACAGTACGCTGTAGTGTGATTATACTGTAGGTCATTAAACACGGAGCCCGCCAGAAGCGTAGAAAGTGTAGATTAACTTTAGTCTGGCAGCCCGCCAACAGTGTAGCCTACGTTTTCTAGGCTTTATATTCTTTTAATCCAATGGATGTCTTTTCTGGTGAAAACAAGGTTTTTCAACAGCCGTCAGCAGGCGCTGTGATACTCACGGTCGGGGTTTTTTTTGCACCGAGCGAGAGAACAACAACCGGTCAAGACACCACACACAGCATTACGTCATCGTAACATCCGGTCACGGATATTTGGCTCTTCAAAACAAGGGTTGAAAGCGGAAAAACCTTGGCAATGCGTGATAAATACATTAATTAATCCTGGCGGGCAGTGGGATTTATAGATTTAAAAAAAAAACATGATTTCTGCCCGACAACGATGTGTCCAGTATATTTACCATAGACCTCCTGTGTGCCGTCCCTCCGGTGCCTCTGGCTGTAACACAGACAAAACAAACAGCAAATTATGAATTAGCCTAGCATTGGCTTCTCAAACCTCTGCATGCCATGTGTTGGGCCGTGGACGGAACGATTCTGCCCATTGACCTTTCGTAGACCGCGGCCATCTTGCCGCCAGAGTTTGGAAACGCTCGCTTTCAGCTAAGCAACGTCCTGCTGCCTCCTGCGTTATGTGCAAATTGCAAAAATATGCAAACAGGTGGTTACGCAGGAGGGTTGAGTGATATCCAACGAGCACTTCCAAACTCCAACTCCACACAGACACAAATAATCACCTGCAAGGACAGAAAGTATAGCTCATAAGATTTTTGCCAGCAAATTTTGATTTAAGTTTTAGTCATAGGGCTCAATTTTCGTCACCGCTAAACCCCTTATCCCTAAACTTCTTTGCCTTTTTTTTTTAAACTATTTTGAAAAACATTTTTGAATAGTTCAACTAGCCAATCTACATTGACACGTTGTGAGCTTGTAACTGGCCATTTTAACTATTCAAAAAATGTTGCAAAATAGTAAAACAAGGCAAAGAAGTTTAGGGATCAGGGCTTTAGCGGTGACGAAAATGGAGCCCATAGTCTCTTCAATAGTTTTCATTTAGTTTCAGTCACATTTTAGTCACCTGGAATGTTTTAGTGTTAGTCTAGTTTTAGTCGACTAAATATAAGACTTTAGTCGACTACAGGTGATTTAGTCGACTAAAATGTATTTTGGCGGGCCTTGATGCCGTCGTAATGACTGATTTTATCCTTCCCCCCCTCTGCCACTCAGGTGGAAGAGCGCATCACTGCATGCCTGGCTGACATCTCACAGTGGATGTCCTCCAACCACCTCAAGCTGAACCCAGACAAGACTGAGCTTCTCTTCTTCCCAGCTAAATCCTGCCCTATGCGGGAGCTAACTATTTCCGTAGACAACGCCCTGGTAACGTCTGTCCCAACAGCCAGGAACCTTGGTGTTGTCCTGGACAGTCAGCTCTCGTTTAAAACTCACATCACAGCTGTCACTCGATCCTGTAGGTTCACACTCTATAACATACGACGAATTAGACCGTTCCTCACCCAGGAATCAGCCCAGCTCCTAATCCAGACAACAGTCTTGTCAAAACTTGACTATTGTAATTCGCTCCTTACTGGCCTACCGGCATGTGCACTTAAGCCTCTCCAACTGATCCAAAACGCCGCAGCTCGTCTGGTCTTCAACCAGCCAAAATTCTCACATGTCTCCCCCCTGCTCCGCTCCCTGCACTGGCTCCCAGTCGCTGCCCGCACAGAATACAAAACTCTGATGCTGGCATTCAAAGCAACCAAAGGTATGGCTCCCCCATATCTTGCAAGCATGATTGAACCCTACAAACCCTCCCGCGCACTCAGATCAGCCAACGCAGGAAAGCTGGAAGTACCCTCACTAAAAACGCCGGGACAACGCTCCACACGTCCCAAACTCTTCTCCCTTCTGGCCCCAAAACTGTGGAATGCACTCCCCGTTGCAATCAGAACTGCAGCATCACTCCCAATCTTCCGCCGTAGTCTGAAGACCCACCTTTTCAGACTCCATCATGGCCCATAGCACTTATCCTACCCCCTTAGATAGCACTTTTTAGACTTAGATAGCATTTGAAACAGACTTATAGCATGTCATGTAGACAGCACAATAATTGCATTGTATGTAGTCATAGCACATCATAGTACATATGTATAGCATAGTATAGTATATATGTATATTTAATATGTATAGTGTCATTATATAGATATGTTCTAGTTACGTTCTTAGCTTACGCATGTTTCTTGATAAATGCATTTTATATATGTGATGTATTCCCATACTTTTGTTCTTGCCTAATGTAAGTCGCTCTGGATTAAGAGCGTCTGCTAAATGCCTAAATTGTAAATTGTAAATTGATTTTACACTTGCTGATCTGCTATTTTCAGCATGCAACCAAGTGTGAAATGACATACTGGATCTCGACGAAATTGTCAGTATATTTAGTCTTAGTTTTAGTCATCATACAGTAGCTTAGTTTTTATTTAGTTTCCATTTAGTTTTCGTCAGTGAAAAAAGATAGTCGACGAACATTTTTTTCTCATAGTTTTAGTCGACAAAATCAACACTGCTAGTTATAAGTTGGCAAGTCTTGCTAAGTTCATTAATTTTTGCAGTGTGGACAGTGGATGTTTATGAAACAAACACAGATAATGAAGAGGATAATTCAAGCTTTTCATACAGCTGCAATGTTGGTGAGTTTGATGTTGTTTTAATACAATCAGACTTTTCTGTCTGTCAATGGGAAATTGCAGCTATAGTTACCACCCTGCCATTAACGTAATGGCAAGATGGCTGCAGTGTGCATACGGTGTCTCCCTGTTCTACTATTGACACATTTTGATTGTAAACACAGGATCATTCTGACATGAATTTTGTGTGTGTGTGCTTGTGGAACATGGTTTTAGTTGACGAAATGAACACACAAACGCACGTGTGTGTGTGTTAATTTTGTCAACAAAAACCATGTTCGTCAACGACCTCTTTTCACTGATAAAAACTAAGCTATGATGACAAACTGTGACTAAATATATTGACAATTTTGTCAATGAATACAAACTAGACTACAATGTTAGGGAGGGACTAGTGGAGAAGATAAGTCTGTCATGCTACGGAAATAGATCTAGTAGCTCACAGCTCGTTGCAGACGCGTTGTGAGTCGACTAAATCATGTGTAAATTGTGTGTGTGTGTGCGTACATAAACACAATAGCCCTGTTGTCACCAACAAGAGGGGGCTTATTCTCCGAAACCAGGTTCGAAATAGCAGCTGAAAATCCTTGCTAGAGGGGGGGGTGTGTGTGTGTGTGTGGCGTGCGGCGTGCGAAAGGGAACATTTTGGCACAAAACACTGGGAGCTAAAGTATGTGCAGGCTTTCTGCACATACACTCAGCATGTAGGACAGAACAACCGTACGCACACACACTCACACACACTCACACACACACACACACACACACACACACACACACACACACACAGAACAAGAGATTACGGAGGCTTGACTGTTCTATAACAGAACAGTGTAAAGCTGGATCCATATACTGTACTTGCAGTAGGATCATAGACTGTACTTACAGTAGGATCATAGACTGTACTTACATTAGGATCATAGACTGTACTTACAGTAGGATCATAGACTGTACTTACAGTAGGATCATATACTGTGAAAAAAAACCTCACTCAACTCACAATACGATTCGCATCATAATACTATTTTTCACGATTTTTTAAACACATTGTATTATTATTATTATTATTATTATTATTTCTCTTACTTTGAATAGTCTCCACCAGACCGAAGGCATGCATGGGGACTGAGAGTAGCCTATGTTTTGCACTCCGTCCGTCCGTGTGTGTGGTGTGTGTGCGTCCGTCTGTGTATACAGCTAATCTCCGGCACTGTTAACCTGGTCGATGCCAAACTTTGCACACACACTCCCTGGATGCCAACGATGAAACTCTGCCCCACATTTTCCAGAATGGCCTGTTATAGCGCCACCAGGAGGCCGACTTTTGAAAATCACTTTTTTTATATTACTCCTCCACATTCTGTCCAAAAATCCTGCAAATCTTTACACACTAACTCTATATTCATGTGTTCAAGACGGATCTGTCCGATATTTCATATTCCATCCTAATTGGCTAACATTTGCTTTCAAAGTTTGCAGGATTGGCCCGTTTTGAACAAAAAGCATCAAATCATGAACGCAGCGTGCAATTTAGGTGAAATCTTTCACTGACTTTCCTAGGCTGAGGAATATATCCCACCCTTTTCACATTGGCCTGTTATAGCGCCACCAACAGGTGGATTTTTGCAAAACACATTTTTGGAACAAAATGCCTCAAATCATCCAATTGCCATCAATGGCCCTTTCACATTGGCCTACTATAGCGCCACCAGGAGGCCACAACCTGACCTGCCCTGGTAGAGAGTGAGACCTGTGCCCCGAGGTGCACTTTATCTAGTTTTCTTCTCTTATCCTCTTTTGAATTCAGTAGCAAACGCCGCCACGGCAGCCCCTCTGAGAAAGCCCAGCCTTCAGTCTTACCTGGTCTAGTTGTGAGTCTAAAAGGCTGTCTTGGTCGAACATATAGGATGCATTGTCCGGACCCAGCAGCCTGCGGGCCATACGCTCCTCATGGGAGAGTTTCTGTTGGAAGGGAGGGAGCCATACGCACGCACTTTAAATAAACAGGCAGAGTGTGCACGGCACGCACGCAGTCGCACACACACACACACACACACACACGCACGCACAGCCTTATGCTGCTCGTTGGACTCAATGTTGGCTTACTAATTTATTAAGCGACTTGAGGGGGGGGGGGGGGGGGGGGCTCACGTGTTTCTAAACTGTAGTTGCTTGTTGTCTAAATGTTGTTTAAACTATGGGTCGTTCTTAAACATCGTCACGTCAAGGACCCGCCCCAAATTAATAATGCATTTGTCCACAGAACCCCCATCTGAAAATAGTTTGTGTCAACAAGGACCCCCATACGAGAGGTTTCCAACATATTCTCATGATGACGTCGTGACATTTTGGTACAAACGTCCACTTGGGCTCAGTTAGTTTGTCAAAGGTCAAGGGTCACAGCGGATACATGTGAGTCAGTATAGCAGTGTTGTTTTTGGCAGCAAATTTCTATTTTAGTTTAGTCATTGTCTTTGAAGTGAAACTTAATTTAGTTTTAGTCACATTTTAGTCACCTGGAATGTGTTATTCTAGTTTCCACCGTGTGGCCACCAGCGATATCGCTTACCTGCCAGACAAATTCAGTGAGATTTTACTCTGAAGCACTTTTTTTTCAGTTTTTTATTGCTAACGCTAGCGTTAGCTCATGATAGCCATCTTTCTCCAGAAACGTTAATATTGTAATCGCGATGCAGCGTAAAATCTGAAATGAGCCCTGAACCTGGCAGATCTGATCATCGCCACGGACAGCGCACTATAGTTTCAGAGAAAATAGCGCTTAAAGTCGGCTGTTAAAATGGAAGTAAATTCTGCGCGTGCACGAAACAGGCCGGGAGGGGTGGAGCAAGGCGTTGCCTAGCAACCGGCTCAGGGCTAAAAGTAGATTTTTAGGGCGACCATTTCATATCGATTTAAAGCGATTAAGTACTAGATATCTCCTAGTTGGCAGCTCACGGGTGTGAATTAAACTACGAGATCTCTACTAGTAGTGCCAATACCAAAAGTGTATTGGCACGACGACCAAAAACAAAACAAAGAGGGACGTGTACACACACACACACACACACACACACACACACACACACACACACACACACACACACACACACACACACACACACACACACACACACAGGGGTGGGTGGGGGTGGAGGGGTGGGGAGGGGAGGGGACGTCGAACCTGACTGGTCCTCCTCCGAGCCTCCTTGGAGCGCAGCCTCTTCTCCAGGTCTTGGATCAGGGCGTCCTTGGAGCCCTGGATGTCGTCGTCCGAGCGGGCCGACGACGGCCGGGGGGCCTGCATGGCCTTCTTCAGGATGGGCTTGGGAGGGCTGGCGAGAGATTCAAGATTCAATACTTTATTGCCATGTCGGCGGCGGTGGCGTGGCTGGATGGTAACCCGCAAGGTTGCCAGTTCGAACCCGGGCTCCCCCGGAGTTAGTGTCGAAGTGTCCTTGAGCAAGACACTGAACCCCTAATTGCTCCTGATGTGCTGGTTGGTGCCTTGCATGGTTTCCGCGGCCATCGGTGTATGAATGTGTGTGTGAATGGGCAACATATTCACATCACATATTCAGACAGTAGAAAAAAGTTACAAATATACAAACGTCATATGAGAGGGACCAATAAATAAGAAGAATGCAAAACGTTACAATTCATGTTGAATTAATAGCAATTCCTCGCAGTTCATCGTTCTCACAAAGCAGCTTCGCGCTGTAAAGTGCGACTGAAAAGAGGGTCAGCATTCAGGAGGTGCACACTGCACAGCTAGGGTTAGGTTCAGTGGTTCTCAACCTTTTTCCATGGCACTATATGCCATATAGCCACTTTAAAAAATACAAAAAGTTGGATATGGCTGTTTTTTTTGTTTCGTGCAAAACAAATGCTTGAAATGGATTCAGAATCATGAAACACCCTATAGTTTGACCCCTCACATGCTACTCTCTATCTCCCCCGCCCCTTTATTCCATAATACTGTACACGTTTTTCCCATTTTTTTTAACTGTAGGCCTATATAAAAAAAAATTAAGTATTTAAATGTTCTGATAAATTGAAAATGGAGGACCCTGATGTAAACAAGTATTTTCCTGGTTATAACCTCATAGCAGTTTCTTTCAGATTGACCTGTACTTTTGTTGAAATTAACTTAACCCCCTTATTGCCCTTGACGTTATTGACGTAATTAATCGCAAAATCCCCCACTACCGTTGACGTAATTGATGTAATGCAAAAAATAAATAAATAAATAAATAAAATAAATCGTTTGGCATTGAATGCCACAAAGAAATGTGTGTACAATATTTGTTCATGTCGTCTAGAGTTGGCAGAAGGCACAGAAAAGCTGCTATTAGGGCTGGCAATAAATGTACCCATTCTACATAGTGTGAATACAATTTCAATTAATCATCTCGATCAATTGATTGACAATCAATCAATCATACTTTCTTTCACTAGGTGCACGGCGGTCTGTGTGACTCACATGTTGGGCGTGGCTTTGTAGGCGGAGGGTAGGGAGACCACGGCTGGGGCCACTCTGTTCTGCTGGTGGGTGGGGAGGGGCTGGGGGTAGGAGGAGGAGCCTGGAGGAGGCGGAGCCCTGGGAGCAGGCCTGGAACAGTTATTACCTGATCGCCTAATCAGAATGATTTCACATAATCACAGTTATCTTTTGCTTATTACATGGCTTGGGTTGAATGCTTGATTCTGATTGGTCAATCGCTGAATTCAGCAGTGTGTTATTTCTTGATAACAGACCGCTCCGCTCTATAACAGACCGCTGCCTAATCAATCGAACAATCTGCGTGGCTGCGCCCCGCTTGATTCACTGCTGTTTCCAACATGACAGCCATGTAAAGACACACACAATGTCATTTACAGCTAAACATTGCTCTCAAAAATGTTTTTGAAAACATTTGAGCTAGAAATAGACGAAGCAGTACCCGGAATTGGATTCCATTTGATCAACTCACTTCCTTGTTTTCCTGAGTGCTCCAGCCCTGCAGCTGGGCAGACGCAGCCAGCGGGAATACTTTTTTTGTTGTGTTTTGGATCGATTTATTAATTTATGTTAGGTAGCCATGTAATACGCGGGATAATATCTGGCTAGGTGGTGGTCATTGTCGGGATATAATTCCCTGTCGGTGAATTATCTCCCGACAATGACCATAGATATTATCCCTTACATAATCGTCAATCTTTCCATGTTGAGAAACAAACATTTTTCATAAATAGCAGATCCACAAGCTTACAACAAGTCGTAAACTACCAGAAATACAAATTGTAACATTACAAATAGAGCACCAAAGTATGACGTCAATATCGCTAGAGGGTGCTATACCACTGGTTAGTGTATTTTTTTAATTTGTATTAGAATCCTCATAGGGGGATCTTAGATCGCCTATTATAAGAACTGTGTTTTATTTGTATTATAATCCGCATAGGGGGATCTTAGATCGCCTATTATAAGAACAGTTTGAAAAATAAACAAATCATCTCGGCGGTTTCACTCATATCGATATGAAGAATCAACTGACTGAGAGAAAACGCTATTGTTACTGCTGCCGAATTAGCTACATTTTCGCTAGAAACAGACTGTATCAAATATGATTGACTGACCTGTTTAATTTTTGGACCACAATTCTTATATGAGACGATGTTAACAGTTCTACTCCATGTGTCGGTGCTGCGTAATTCGCTAAACCCGCTATTTGTTTAATGTGTTTAATTCGCCGTTTTTTAATAATTAAAAAGAGAGCGGATTTGTCGCGGACCTAGTGACGAGGCTGTCGCGTTATGATGACGAAACCGGAAATCAAGCCATGCTCTGGGCTGCTAGGGCTTCTGGGAAAATGAGTTCAATGCAAGTGAATGGGGGGTTTGTTTGGACTACAACATGCTGTGCTGGCTGTTTTCGTTTCACATCGTAATGGCGGCATGTTTTTCTCTTCAACAACAAACCATGGGACTATTTTCCGCCGGATTTTCGTGAATCAAAGCTGCAAATACTTCGGCGTATGCTCCAAAGGTAATAGATCAATCCTGGCAGCCTAGATAGGACGGATAGATTAATCTAAGGCCCCGAAAGTGTTAAGAGGATCCAGAGTGGCGTGTGTCCATGGTGACAGCCCTATACCTGGGAGAGGAGGGGGACAGCTGGGAGGAGGCCGGCGAGGAGGAAGGGGTGGAGCCCCCGGGCAGGACGGAGCACAGGTAGGCGGCGGGCGCCGACCAGCGCGCGTCCGTGGCCATGGCGGGGTTGGAGGGCAGTGTGGCACTGCCCAGCCCAGTGGCGCTCGGCATGCTGAGGGGAGGGAGAGAGAAAGGAGAGAGAGAGAAAGGGGGAGCGAGAGAGGGGGAGAGAGAGATAGAGAGGGGGAGAGGGAGAGGGGGAGAGGGGGAGGGAGCGTTTATTATAGTCGGTTGGAAAACAAATCTAACTAGAAAAAGTGCCCTTCTGGGCACAGGTCTCCACCAGGAGGATAGGACTGTGTGAGATGTTTGGCAACATGTTTAGGAGTAATATAAACATGTTTGCCTTTGATGGCAATTGGATGATTTGAGGCATTTTGTTCCAAAAATGTGTTTTGCAAAAATCAACCTGTTGGTGGCGCTATAACAGGCCAATGTGAAAAGGGTGGGACATATTCCTCAGCCTGGTAAGAAAATGTGTGAAAGATTTCACGTAAATTGCATGCTGCGTTCATGATTTGAGGCTTTTGTTCAAAACGGGGCAATCTTGCAAACTGTGAAAGCCAATTATAGCCAATTAGGATGGAATATGAAATATCGGACAGATCCGACTTGAGCACATGACCATAGAGATACTGTGTAACGATTTGAGGAGTAATATCAAAAAATGTGTTTTACAAAAGTCGGCCTCCTGGTGGCGCTATAAAAGGCAGATGGGGAAAATGCAGGTCAAAGGTTTGTCCTTGGCCTCTAGGGAGTGTGCATGCAACGTTTCACGCAGATCGGTGCAGTTTTAGGTAAAAAAAAATGTGAAAAGCTGCCTCATGGTGGCGCTATAACAGGCCGTTCTGGAAAATGCGGGGCAGAGGTTCATCGTTGGCATCCAGGGAGTGTGTGTGCAAAGTTTGGCATCGACCGGGTTAACGGTGCCGGAGATTAGCTGTACACAGACGGACGGAAGGAAGGACGGACACACGGACGGACGGACACACACACACGGACGGAGTGCAAAACATACTCTCTCCCCATGCCTTCGGCCTGGTGGAGACAATAATAATATATTTTAGTTAACTGAAATAAAAAGGCCTTACAAAAAATAAATAAAAAAAACGTAAACGTTAACTAACACGAAACTGTGTTGTTTCCAAAAGTAACTAAGTTAAATGATAGAAAAAGAAAGTCTTGTCAGTATCCTATGTTTTTCCTATAATTTTAAACATTTAAAACAATTTAAGAAAACGTGTTGCATCGCCATTGCGGCAGATTTTCACAATTTTTCTCTCGCTCCTGACTAACCCCCCCCATAACAATAAAACATCTAAAACTAACACCAAAATGTATTTAAAAAAGAAAACGAAATTAAAACAAAGCATTTTCACGAAATAAAATCAAAAATAGCAAACCCGCTTTAAAAGCTAATCAAAACTAATCAAAACATTAAATGAAATGAAATGAAATAATGAAAAATGTCAACTGGCTGGTCCTATACTAACTAGGGGGTGAGGGTGATGGTGCTATAACCCACCTGGGGGTGAGGGTGATGGTGGAGCGCATGGGCGCGCTGCGCGGCAGCGGCTTGACGGTGGGGAGGGGAGGGGAGGAAGGGAGTGAGGAGGAGGAGGAGGGATGAGGAGGGGAGAGGGCAGAGGAGGCGGGCAGAGAGGTGCAGGGGGGAGTCTGGTGGTGGTGGTGGTGGTAGGAGGCCGGGGTGGAGATAGGGGAGCTCAGGTTGGAGGAGGAGGACGGGGAGCATTTGCCCCCTGTGGTGCCGTTGGCCTGCATCTGAGTCTGGGCCTGCATCTGAGTCTGGGCCTGCATCTGAGTCTGGGCCTGCATCTGGGCCTGGGTCTGCATCTGGGTCTTGGTTTGGCTCTGGCTCTGGCTCTGGCTGAGGCTCAGTGCCTGAAACTGGTGCTGCGTCTGTGTGACAGAGAGAGAGACAGGGTTGCAGTTAGTTAACCCATTTTGACCTGAGGACAATTCTACAAATGTCTTCTAAATCCTATACAGTTTTCTGAAAACCCCATGTTTCTATGTCAGTGGTGCTCAACCTTTTTCATGTCAAGGACCCCCAAAAATATCTGGATTTGGCCAACGACCCCCATCTGAATATATGTTGTTCCAGGGACCTCCCAGAAGCAAAGATTTTAGTTAAAAACATTCGCTCTGAAAGAATATATATTCAAAGATTTGCGCCACATTTCTAGACCAGAATGCGTCTCAGAATGCGTTCCTCCAGGCTTTCATTTTTTGCGCCGACGAAAATGAAAGCCTGGGTATCGAGGCTAGTTAACCCCTAGACTAGAAGACAATTATACAAATTACTTCTAAAATCAGTATTTCTCAAACTTTTTCGTGCCAAGGCAAGAAGGACGCCCAAATTCATATATTATAATGTGGCCTCCCCGAGTCACACACTGACAATAAAAATGAAAATACAAATACAGTTTACCTTGGACAGCGAGTGACTCTGGGTGGCAGATTGAGACACAGAGTGACTTTGAGAGAGGGACTGGCTTTGTGCGGATGCCGTCTTCACCTGATGACCCAACGTGCAGTCCACCAGATTCTGGGCGTTGTAGGCCAGGCTCTGGCTGCTCTGGGCCGCCCGGCTCTGGCTGCTCTGGGCCGTCAGGCTGTGGCTGCTCTGGGCCGCCAGGCTGTGGCTGCTCTGGGCCGCCAGGCTGTGGCTGCTCTGGGCCGCCAGGCTGTGGCTGTTCTGTAGGACCGCCCGGCTCTGGCTGCTCTGGGCCGCCAGGCTGTGGCTGTTCTGGGCCGCTAGGCTCTGGCTGTTCTGGGACGCCCGGCTCTGGACGCAATCCATGTTC
The DNA here is from genome assembly GCF_951216825.1 of Electrona antarctica. Lineage (NCBI taxonomy): Eukaryota > Metazoa > Chordata > Actinopteri > Myctophiformes > Myctophidae > Electrona > Electrona antarctica. Next base: position 53,309,302 of record NC_136806.1, read on the forward strand.
TGTTTGGTCAAAATCAAGTCGAGTCCATTTCATATTCATAAAAGCATGTTTGAAAACCACTTCAACCCCACTATGCTATTCTGAGGGGAACATAGCCGATAGCTTAGCTAAGCTAAGCTATAAGTAGATCGTCTGTTTTTGGCAAAAAGATGTGTAGACGGAAAAAAGAGAGCAGTTACAGTATATAACTCCCAAGTCTGTGCAGGTATATAAAACTATTTATATAGCACTTTTTTAAACAAAGTTACAAAGTGCTTGGACAATCTAAACAATATAAAACAACAAAATACAACAATAATGAAATAACAATAGTACAAAAAGTTGTCTCCCCATGCCTGGTGGAGACAACAAATGTTGATCAAAGTAACATTTATTCTACATTCTCTAATTGTGTAGATTTCTTGTCAATTAAGTAATGCAGATGTTTAACAATAATGTAACTCTTGAGAGTGTAAAATGAAACCAAATGGACCCATAAGGGTCCATTTGGTTTCATTTTACACTCTCACGAGTTAAAGATCTAATAAGTTACCAACTCTCTCTTCGAGCCCCTGACTAACTGTCTCAGTGACATTAAAACTTGGATGGATGCAAACTTCCTACATCTAAACGGCAATAAAACTGAGATCATCATCTTTGGTCATAACCCCACCCTTCCTGACCCCTCTCATCTAATATCCACACCAGCGCAAAGAACCTTGGCGTCATATTTGACTGCAATTTCAAGTTTGACAAACAGATTAGCTCCGTTGTTCAAACCAGCTTCTACCATCTCCGCCTACTCGCCAAAGTCAAACCCTATCTCCCCCATAAACAATTCGAAACCGTTATCCACTCCTTCATTTCATCACGACTGGACTACTGTAACGCCCTATATTATGGAATCGACCAATCCGCACTCAGACGCCTGCAATTAGTTCAAAACGCTGCTGCCCGCCTTCTCACCACATCACACCAGTCCTCACATCCCTCCATTGGCTCCCGATTAAACAAAGGATCGATTTCAAGATCCTTTTATTTACCTTTAAATAATGACCTGGCTCCCCCTTATGGCTGAACTTATACATCGCCACAACCCACCTAGAGCTCTGAGGTCTGCTGACCAGTCACTACTGACCATGCCAACAGACCTAACCCGGAAAACAAGAGGTGACCGTGCTTTTGCGGTTGCGGCCCCAGAGTTATGGAACAACCTTCCCCCCCACATTAGAACTGCCCAATCCATAGAGACTTTTAAATCCCTTCTCAAAACCCACCTTTTCTCTGACCTAGATACTGTAGTTACTTATTTGTTCTTGATTCTAATGGTTATGTATTCTTCTGCTATTCTAGTACTTTCTCGATGTAATTCTTTTATCATGTTCTTATACTATGTTTTTATACTCTGTCTTTATACTTTGTCTACTGTGAAGCCCTTTGGTCAATTTCGGTTGTGTAAATGTGCTATATAAATAAAGGTTGATTGATTGATTGATCCATCATTTAGCTGAGGACCACCCTCAACCCCCTCAAGGACCACTGGTGGTCACCGGACCACTATACTAGTTGAAAACCACTGTTGTAGACAGCCTAGCCTGGGCAGCATTCCTTTTCGGGTTTATGATCCGGTCGGGAGCGGATGATATCACTGCGTTGCTATGTTGTAGTATTGTTTTGTAGTCATCCGGAACTTCCTTTTCCCTCAAACTGATTTTTCTCAATAAAGGCCGCAGGCTACGAGAGCTTTTATTGTTATTCTTCCGGTTTGAGGGAAAAGGAAGTTCCGGATTATTCTTCCTGCCTGATGACTACAAAACAATACTACAACATGATGTAACGATATCGTCCGCTCCAGTCCGGTTCACACGGTAATTTTGTAACAGACCTTTCCTCCTCCGAGGAAAGCCATGGTGACGCGAGGTTATAGATGGCCAGTTTATTTCTGGAGCATGACACGCTGTGCTTCCGCAGAAGACATGCTGACTTCTGTGGAATCCAAAATGACTGCAGTCAGTCGTGGCGAGGGACGGAGAACTCTATCCACGTTGGTCTCATTTTCAAAACGCCTGGCTGGATCCCACCACCGTGTTGATTTTGTTGACTAAAACTAAAAACAACTAAATAAAAACTAAGCTGTGTCTGTCTGTCTGTCTGTCTGTCTGTCTGTCTGTCTGTCTGTCTGTCTGTCTGTCTGTCTGTCTGTCTGTCTGTCTGTCTTGGGGTTGACACTAAGGTCTCTGTACTTGTCGGGCAAGTACAGGTCATGTTCCACTTGCCCGGAAAGTAAATTGTCCGTGCGTGCACGCGCACGTCTGTAATCCACACTCGAGAACCGTTTGCCCCACAGAGTTCAGATTTCACACGCGCATTCCACACCACCACATGGAGTGCAGTGCCCGGTCCTTGAGTCGGTAGGATACACAGTTGTCCAGAACCGCCACAAAAGGCTCTGCCAGTGGACCTAATGAGCCTAATTCCCCACACCTGTAGAATTCCCAATTCCCTCTGCCTCAGCCAATTGATTGCCGTGGCAACCTCACACCTGCCAATTGATTACTTAACAAGTTCACTTTTCACAGTCAGTTTGCACTCTTCAGACACAGGCAGACAGACAGATACAGAGATCTCCATATGGGTGCAAAAGGGACATGCAGAGACAGACGGTTAACACTGCGCAAAAAGCATGGAATACGGATGTGTATATTACAGGATACTCCTGTTAAACTGTCCAACAAACTCCGGTAAACTCCCGAATTGTACCCATCACACCTGTATATTACCGTATATTACTGTATATGCCTGCTAAACTTGAGGTTTACGGGCAAATCTAGTGCCCATAATTGCCCGTTAAATCCTCTTTTCACGCAGTGAAAATGGGTGCTATCCATGACAACGGGTATTGCATACTAGGTTCCTAACTTCGTGCCCACGTAGGCTGGTGGCCAGGGGCGTCACTACCGTGATGCAGACAAGGCATCTTGCGTTGGGGCCTGCAGAGGCCTTTGGGGCACACGGCAGCCCTGTGCCGACGACGGTGAATTAAATTCTAAATACATACGGAGATGCAATGACAGTTGAGTTTGGCAGAGGCTGGTGGTGACCATAGATATATGGCACAAACCATAGGCACACACGTATGTGCCCCGCCTCCCAACATCAACAGCTAAGGTGGAGTGTAGGCTAATGACATGAAGGAAGTCAGAAGTGGCGAGTGTGCAGTGGGCTCTCCCTCTGATAACCCCCGGGGGTCCTGTCGCCTGGGGGGGCTAACGAGCCTGCGTGGGGGCCTGCTGACGTCTAGTTACGCGGCTGCTGGTGGCTGACGGTCACAGCAGGTCTAGTGAATAAATACAAAAAGTGCTGTCAAAATCCAACACGGTCCCGACTCCCGACGCCACTTACTTGTGCGGCCGCGTCGTGGCGCTCCTGCTGCGCCGCCTCTCTCTGCACGCTGTCATAGCTGGGGGCCTGGAAGGACGCCTGGGACTGGATGAAGTGGCGTGGACGCTCGTAGTTGAAGGCACTGCAGGAGAGAGAGAGAGAGAGAGAGAGAGAGAGAGAGAGACATTGGTGGGGGGAAAAGTACTCTGTTTTGTTACCTATTAGAGTCGGCTTTAAGTGTAAAGTACCTCAAAATTGTACTTAAGTACAGTACTTGAGTAAATGTACTTAGCAACTTCCCACCACTGGAGAGGGAAGTATTTTTCGTATATACAGTAATTAGCGCCCGTCTTTATCATACTACAGCGTCACACGAAAGCATCAAAAGTAGCTTTTGATGCTTTTGATCCTGAAAGATAACAGTCGTGGACAGAGATGATGGTTAAAGCGACCACTATGTAAACTTTCCTGTTCTCCCCTGGATCTGAACACTGAGATAAGAGCCTGCCTGCTTCATGCTCGAGGGAGGAAATTGAATTTTGACCGTCAGGTCAAACTTTGTGTCAAACCAGAAATGGTATTGTGTCCAAAAGGGTCATGTCCAACACACCAACACACTGCCCGCCAGGATTAATTAATCTATTTTCCGCACAGTGCCAAGGTTGTTCCGCTTTCAACCCTTATTTTGAAGAGCCAAATATCCATAACCGGATGTTACGATGACATATTGCCGACATAAACCCGACCGCGAGTATCACAGCGCCTGCTGTCGGCCGTTGAAAAACCTTGTTTTCACCAGGAACGACATTCATTCATTGCGCCGACTTGGAGATACAGGCCATTTAAAGCAGCATATAGAGTGCAAGTGGATGCGCGAGCATCTTCAAAATGGCCGCGGCCACTGTCCCACTTACACTGATACTAATGAGAGAGAGCTATCGATGCGATCCGATCAAAACATGGATTAAAGAATATAAAGCCTAGAAAACGTATGCTACGGTTCTGGTGGGGTACTAGACTAAAGTTAATCTACGGTTACTACGTTTCTGGCGGGCTTCGTGTTAATGTCTTGATAGAAGAGCAGGGAGGACCAACCACTTCAGTTGTATTGTATTAACACTACTCTACCGTATAGATTGTACAAAATAACATTTTATTCATACAAGAAACCTTACATAATACAGCTATAACTAAAACCGTTAACAGAAGAAAAACAAAGAATGATGCTGTACAATACAAAAAAAAAACAGTTGTCTTTTAAAAAACGAACTAAAACAAAATAAGAAAATATTCTCAGTTTTAGTAGGCCGATTTGTCAATATTTCATACATATGCCTAGTATTTTGGCTGGTTATGAAATCTTCCAATATTTTTTCTTGAAAAATAGCTTCTTTAATCTTGCCCCCTACCCCATATAAAAAAGAGATAGAAAAAAATAAAATAAAATAAAAGCAACACTAACACTAAATCTGACGAAACTGCATTAAAACTAAACTGAAATTGAAAGCAAAAAGTTCAAAGTCCAAACTCTACTAGCCTGGGAGGGAAGGCACTGGGGGTGAAGGTGGGGAGGTCTGACAGGTTCATAGTGGCGGATCCGGATTGGGATGAGGACGACTGCAAAGACAAACAGAGAGACATACTTTGAAAAACCCATTTAGACCTGAGGACGATTCTACAAATGTCTTCTAAATCATGACAGTTTTCTGAAAAACCTATGTTTCTATGTCAGTGGTTCTCAAACATTTTCATGTCAAGGACCCCCAAATATATATGTGATTGGCCGCCAATCCCCATCTGAAAATATGTTGTTCCAGTGACCTCTCAGTCAGAATCAAAGATTTGAGTTAAAAAAGGTTGCTCTGAAATAATATCTGTTCAAAGATTTGCGCCACATTTTCACGTATTTGTTCACGATTTTTCACGACTCAAAACTCTCCACAGTGTTGTTTGTGTATGTGCGCTCTTAACACCAAACAATTTTCGGCATGCACCCAAGTGTAAAATGACTTATACTGGATCTCTTGTCCACTAGACCCTTGAGTCCCTTCCTAACATTTTAGTCTACTTTTTATTTGTTGACGAAATTGTCAGTATATATTTAGTTTTCATTTAGTTTCCATTTAGTTTTCGTCAGTGAAAAAATTTAGTCGACGAACATTTTTCGTCTTAGTTTTAGTCGACGAAATCAACACTGCTACAGTAATAATCCTTACAGTGAAGGTGTGCTTGCTAGGAGTGAAGAGTTTGGGCGTGGGAGGGGCTTTGTCCTCGATGTGCTCCGGCGGAGGTGGCGAGGGGGGAGGGGGGGGGCTGGGCGTGAGGGTGCGGGCGGGGGTCTCCGGTGACCTTTGACCCTCGTAGCTCGGGGGGCTCTCCTCCTGCTTGCTGCGACCCGGGGCTTCCTCTTCAGGGGACTGGCAGGCCGGCAGGGGCTCTGGGAAACTGGACGACACACGGAACATATTTGTCATTTCAATCCAAGACCGCCATTGACGTATATATGACGTTCGTCATTTGGTGTTTTCAGTGTTGAAAACAATCTATGTTCAACTAATGAACAGAACATTGCGGTGACACACGCCATGTCAGTGGTGCTCAAACTATTTCATGTCAAGGACCCCAAAATGTATATGTATTTGGCTTCCCACTCCAATCTGAAAATATGTTGTTGAACTTGTAGGTCTGCTATTTTTGAAAAATCGGGAAAATGTGGTGCAAATCTTTGAAAATATATTCTTTCAGAGCGAAAGTTTTTACCTCAAATCTTTGCTTCTGGGGCGGTCACCCTGGAACAACATATTTTCAGATGTGGGTCAGCAGCCAATTACATGTAGTTTTGGGGGTCCTTGACATGAAAATGTTTGAGAACGACTGACATATAGTTGAAAGTAGAGACTCTCGTCTTTCTTTTGAGATATTTGGTGTTTACATCGTCATAGAACTACATACTCTATGGGTCTTGAAAGATTAGTAAAAACGCTCAAAATCCCTGCAGTGTGGGCACACTGTTGTAGAGAGACTCTGGCAGTGAATGAGTGATTAGAGAAGTTGTGGAAATGGATTTTGTGTGGAAAATATACCAGTGAAAGATGATTGAACGAGTTAAAATCTTTTCTACAGTATGCAGTATTGCAGATTTAGGGCACAAGGTCAAACATCAATTATACAACAACAGGTCGTTTCGAGGAAGCAATCTGATTGGTTGAAACAGCCGTGGTTCAAACGAGCACCACTCCACACCTAATCCCAGAGCACAGCAAACTCGGTGGCTAGGCTAGCTAGTTTCTTGGGGCATTTGTGGTCGTAGTGACTACATCTGTCTACATCAAAAAATATGTTTTTTCAGCGATTTTCTTAGTTTTAAGGGTAACTGTTGTATAATTGCAATATTACAGGGGAGGGGGTGGTTTAACGTCATTAATGCACGCCTGCGATGCTGCAGGAATGACCTGCAGGGCGAGCTCCGAAAGCAACGCAAAGTAGGCGTTGGCCTGTCACAATTATTACGTAATTGCCTAATCGCAATTTTAATATCTTGCATAATCGAAAAAAATAAACAAATATAGCAGATACAAATAGCAATGAAAAGAGCAGATCTACAAGCTCACATCGTGTCTCTTTGTGCCACGTTGCAAGCTTGTGCTATTTTGAATATAAAAAAAAAAGAAATTTTTTTTTCTTCTTTTGAATCACAAAAAAACGTTTGAGTACCATGGAAGTAAAATGTCAACTATTATCATCAAGTGGAGTTTACCTGAATACATGCAGACCTTCAGCCAACAAGCCACGGCACGGACCACAGACCCACAGACTCCCTAACCCCTCCCCACACACGGCACGGACCACAGACTCCCTAACCCCTCCCCACACACGGCACAGACCCACAGACCCACAGACTCCCTAACCCCTCCCCACACATGGCACGGACCCACAGACTCCCTAACCCCTCCCCACACACGGCACAGACCCACAGACCCACAGACTCCCTAACCCCTCCCCACACACGGCACGGACCCACAGACTCCCTAACCCCTCCCCACACACGGCACGGACCCACAGACTCCCTAACCCCTCCCCACACACGGCACGGACCTACAGCCTCCCTAACCCCTCCCCACACATGCGCTCTTCTCAGACCTTCATAACACGTGTATAACGACAACCAGCCTCCTTAGCCCTACGTTGCTCCCTCTTAGTCTGCTGTTTGCTTCCTAAAGTCTCTCCACCCCATAATAATAATGACAATGTGCACCAAGCTTGGTCGCTCCTCTAACTTTTCTACTACTAGAGGAAGGAATGTTGTTACCATAGCTACCGGTTGTTGGCCAGCTAACTTGGCCCATGATGACTATTACAAGGGGCCACATGACAATAGTCTCTCTTTCCACCGTGACCCTCTCCATCTCTCTCTCTCTCTTTCAGTGTCGTGCACACACACACACACACACACACACACACACACACACACACACACACACACACACACACACACACACACACACACACACACACACACACACACACACAATACTTGTAAGGACTTCAACGTTTGAGCGAGCCATATTTTTTGAATGATATTTTTGCAATGTTTTGCCATTGTTTGTCGTACAATAACTCCAAAGTACTGAAGATAGCATGATCTACAAGCTCACAACGTGCCATGCTGCTACAGTGTATATATATATATATATACGCTTTGTAAACTTGTAGATCAGCTATCTTCAGTGCCACTACACCGGCGCGCGGCTAAGTATAAGTCAGGCATCATGTTCTATAGCTCCTAAATCTAACCCTTCAGTTTAGAGCCCATTAAGACCTGAGACCCATTCTATAAATGCCTTTATGCCCCAAATAGGGAATGGAAATGGGGCTTGAAGTAGTTAAAATAATCTTCCATTGTGCTCGTTGATCCTCGAGATTGTGGAGCCGCTATTTTTGACCATTGTCGCCTGTAAATGACATCATTCCCCCAAAAAACATCAATCAGGTGGCTGAGCAATGCCCAAGATATTAATCCATTCAGGGCGGGAAACCCTTTTGGTGTTTTAAGCATTATGTTATACTTTAGCTATTGAAAAATAGCAGATCTACAAGCTCGTAGGTCTGCTATTTTTGAAAAATCCCGAACGTTTTTACTCAAATCGTTGCTTCTGGGGGAGGTCCCTGGAACTACATATTTTCAGATGGGGGTCGGCGGCCAATTACATATAGTTTTTGGGGTCCTTGACATGAAAAACTTTCAGAACCACTGACATAGAAACATGGGCTTTTCATAAAACTGTTTAGAAGACATTTGTAGAATCGTCTGCAGGTCTAAATGAGCTGTTTCAACGTTATAATGGAGGGTTCTTGGAATGCCTTTCAGCTTGGAGGTTCTGAATGATCTTTGGGAACAACAGGGGACAGTCGGTCTCTCTCGGGACAAGGTGACGTGAATAGGGAGGATGTGGTTTGACAAGAACGGTCTCTTTTGCAGCCAATATGTCTTGAATGGGGAGACGCACGCACGCACGCACACACACACACCTTGCTTACTGTAAATCGCTCTAAGCGCGTCTGGCTGCTAAATGCCTAAATTGTAAGTTAACATAGACCAGGGGACGGCCTTAGAGATCTGGAGGCCCGTTTTAAGACCAAATATGAGGTCCCCATCTTATATACCCCTGTTTCCATTCTAATGTTGGTCAAATCTCAAATGTAACCTGACTCCACCAGCTGGTGGCAGCAGTGAGTTTCTCCTCCTGCTTCCCATCTGGTCCCTCTCGGGCAGAGACGATGCGCTCCGATCAAATTCTGACCGGAGCGATATGCGGCCGTATGCGGCCGCTAGAGGCGGGATCAACGCGATACTGATGATGTATTGAAGCTGTGCCACAGCGCAAATGTAAACACAACCTAACAAGACTACAACTCGAAATTATTATGGAGATATCATCATTTTTGTCCTGCTGCTTCCGGGTTCATCGTTTCCACTTGAGAGAGCCCAGAACCAGGCAGGAGGAGGGAACGTGTGAACTCAATAATGCCGCAATCTGGCGGAGTCAGGTTAGGTCAGATGACCTGTTCAGGCAATAAAGACACTACTCACAGGTTGTTTGAGAAAGTCCATTAAAGCATTTGTGATGAATGGCGATCATTGTAGAGTTTCCGCAGAGATTTTCAGTTCAAGTGGCAACGTTAATCCTGTCGTCCCTTTGCCTCCCAATGCCGCACATTTTACCCAGGTTATTTTACAGGAAATAATTGTAACTCAACAGCATGGGAGAGTGCAAGGCAGCGAGTGAGCGAGAGAGACAGGGCGAGAGAGAGAGAGAGAGAGAGGGTGGGTTGACTGACGGAGGCCTCCCTGAGGGTGGAGACCCGTTTCAATTGAAACAGGTGAAACATAGCAAAGGACTATGGACTAGACAAGTGGTTCCCAAACGTTTTCATGTCAAGGACCCCCAAATTGACATTTCTTTGCCCGCGGACCCCCATTTGAAGAGATATGCCAGGGACCCCCATAAGAGAAGATTCTTACAGCTCTAGCAGTGATTCTCAATCCTTTTAATTTCAAGGACCCCCCAGTTTGACATGCATTAGGCAACATACCCCCATTTAATGCCATTTCTATCTCTGGGACCCCCAATTTATATTGTAAAAACACAAAAAATTTGTGTACAAATGGAACCAAATGGACCCATTATTGTCCATTTGGTTCCAAACTATTATTTAGCTGGGGACCCTCTGGAACTCCCTCAAGGACCCCTGGGGGTCCCCGTACCCCACTTTGGGAACCACTGGACTAGACCCTAATCTTCCACTTACAATCAGTACGACAACTCAATCTGAATACAAATCCCTCGCGTAACCACCTCAAAAATGGTTCCTTAGTTTCCTTAGGTTAGGCTTAGCCTCTGGGGGGCGCCACCTCCTTTTTTTGTGCAGAAACAGGAACTTGGTTTGGTTCCTTCCCTTTCTTCAGATTCTTAAATGCACGGTTTAAAAAGGTATACGCTCAGAAGCACCAATAAAAATATGATCATAACTAGAAAAAGTGCCCTTCTGGGCACAGGTCTCCACCAGGAGGATAGGATTGTGTGTGATGTTTGGCAAAATGTTTAGGAGTAATATAAACATGTTTGTGTGTGTGTGTGTGTGTGTGTGTGTGTGTGTGTGTGTGTGTGTGTGTGTGTGTGTGTGTGTGTGTGTGTGTGTGTGTGTGTGTGTGTGTGTGTGTGTGTGTGTGTGCTACTCCTGAAAACTTTAGAAGCCCATCGTAGGCAATCAGGATGGATAATTATGAGAAATCAAACAAATCACATGATCACATGACTATGGAGAGCATGTGTACCGATTTGCGTGAAATTTGGATAAAATCTGAAGGAGTAATATTAGAAAATGTGTTTTACATATGTCGGCCTCCTGGTGGCGCTATAAAGAGCAGATGTGAAAAATTCCAGGCAAAGGTTTTTCCTTGGCCTCTAGGGAGTGTGCATACATGGTTTTACACAGATCGGTGCAGTTATAGGTAAAACACAAATGGGCCAGTTATAGCGCCACCATGAGGCCGAGTTGAAAATATTCAAGTGGCATTTCTTCCTCGACCTAGTGGGAATGTGCGTGCAAAATTTCACGGAAATCACACCATGTGTTCATGATTTGCAGCATTTTGTTTGAAACGGAGCACTCCTGCGAACTTTGGAAGCCAATCTTAGCCAATCAGGATGGAGTCTGAAAAATCTGAAAGACCCGTTTCGTTGAATGGCTCTAGAGAGACTGTGTACCAATTTGCGTAATGTTTGGACAAAATCTGTAGGTGTACTGTCAAAACATTTGTTTTGCACAAAGCGGCCTCCTGGTGGCGCTATAACAGGCCAATGTGAAAACTTTGGGGCAGAGGTTCAGCTCTGGCATTCAGGGAGTGTGTGTGCAGAGTATGGCTGCGATCAAGCCAACGGTGCCAGAGATTAGCTGTTCACAGACGGACACACGGACGGACACACGGACGGACGGACGGACACACGGACGGACGGACGGAGTGCAAAACATACTCTCTCCCCATGCCTTCGGCCTGGTGGAGACAAAAACACGATAAACCTTAAAAACACTACATACACAGGGCAATTGTGTTAGTCAACTGTGCGTGCGTGCGTGCATTTGAGTGTTTCCGTAGGTGCGAGATGTGCGTGCGATAATAAGCGTGTGCGTATAGGGCGGCTATGTGGCATGTGTTAATGTGTGTTAATAAGAATGTGAAGTCAATGTATTGCAGACCTGTTAGTGGGTGTTATCGTGAGGGTGTGTGTGTGTGTGTGTACATGTGTGTGTGTGTGTGCGTGTGTTAAAGTGGGAGCAGCTATATCGGTCCTGGAACATTAGGCGGCAGGTGCAGTATTTACTGGTGTAACCCCCCCCCAAGCCCAATGCGGTGCTCACAGCATTGTGGGTAGGTGTTGGGGGAGAAACTGTCCTTTTCACTTTGATACGTATATACAGCAACAGAACAGCAGTGGTGGAAATTGTTTTACTTAAGTAAAAGTAACAATACTGCAATTTAGAACTACTTCAGTACAAGTACGGAATTGAAAATGTACTTGAGTAAAAGTACATTTATCAGCATGTACAAGTATCGGCATCAAAATGTACTTCAAGTACTAAAAGTAAAAGTATTCATATTGCAGAATGTCCCATTTCACAAGTTCAAAATGTGTAGAAAATATATTGAACATATCCGATTTACAAGCTCTCAATGTGTCGCGTTGTGACGCATTGTGAGCTTGTAGATCGGCTATTTTCAAATGGACGAAATGTATAGGGTTGAAGTGGTTAATGTATGTTTTATTGTTTTCCAATCAAAATTTAAATCGCCAAAGTAACTATTAGTAACTAAAGTTTTCAAATAATTGTAGTGGAGTAAAAGTACAAATGTTGGCTCTGAGATGTAGTGGAGTAGAAGTAAAAGTACTGGAAATTGGAAATACTCAGGTAAAGTACAAATACCTCAAAATTGTACTCATTAGGCCCATTGGCAGAGCCTGACCAGAGCCTTTTGTGGTGGTTCTAGAGAACTGTGGGTCCGATTGACTGGATACCGGGCACTGCACTCCCTGCGCGGGTGTGGAACACGTGTGTCGAATTTGAAGTCGGTGGGGCAAACGGTTCTCGAGCCAGGTGCATTACAACAGTACACACACGCACACACTCACGCACACAGACGTGGCGCGTTTATAGTAGGATTAACGCCCTACTACTTGAGAACATTACTACAGCGCCACACAAAATCATCAAAAGTAGCAGATATACAAGCTAGAAATAACTAACTAACTAAAGCTATTAACCACTCAAGCTCTATTTTATACTTTGCTATTGGTGTCGTGCGAAAATGTCCGGTCTTCAAGCTCACAGCTCGTATAGACTGCAATGCGTGAAAATAAAACAAAAAATCATTTCGATTTCACCCTCCTGTTTTCCCTCTAGTTTACACAGAGGGCCTAATTTTCGCCAGTGCTAAACCCCTTATTATCCTTATTATCCCCTATAAACCTCTTTGCCTTTTTTTTTTTTACTATTTTGCAAAACATTTTTGAATAGTTAAAATAGCCGATCTAACAAGTGTTAGTTGAACCATTGAATGTTTTTTCAAAATAGTAAAATAAAAAGGCGAAAATAGGGCCCCAGAAATCCCTTAGATTTACCGTTTTTGCTACGTTTGCCTCTGACATGCGCAGAGTAGGGTCTCTAGCGTTCATGTGGATAGTTGTTCAAGAATGGTGTCAAGCATGGCATGAATATACATACAAATGTCAATGAAATTCTGGCAGCCCAAATAGGCCTATAGAAACTGCTCACACGTGGACAACTGGACGCACGCGCGCGCACACACACACACACACACACACACACACACTGTACTGTCACTCTGTCTCTGCATGATGTATAATGAATAATAATAATGATGAATAATATTGTACATAATTATTGATAATTACATTTTTAAAAGGCTTGTTTCACACTTCCTTCTGCACTGTACAGAAAGAATAAAGTCACACCCATGTGAAGTGAGTGGTGGCTTTGCAGTCAAGCACAGCCTAGAATGAAGAAATACTCAGACATACAGACAACATACATTGCCGTACTCATATGGACATATCGGACATACATAATATGTATGTCTGTATGAGTGCAGTGTCCATATTATTGACACTCATAGCTGTGCATAGGAGACGGTTCTCGCTCAAAAACCTCCATGTTGTTAACCCATTTAGTCCTGAGGCCGATTCTAAAAGCGCCCAATTCTAAATCTAAAAACATCAGTTGCTACATACTGTATATATAACAACTACACACAGAGGTGTTCCCGGCTTGAAAGGACCTGGATGTTCCAGGTCGAAATGCATGGGGTTCCCATCAGTGTTGTTTTCGTCGACTAAAACTAAGACGTAAAATGTTCGTCGACTACCTTTTTCCACAGACGAAAACTAAATGGAAACTACATGAAAACTAAGCCATGGTGACAAAAACTAAGACTAAATATACTGACGATTTCGTCAACAAATAAAAACTAGACTAAAATGTTAGGAAGGGACTAGTGGACAAGAGATCCAGTATAAGTCATTTTACACTTGGTTGCATGCTGAAAATAGCTGATCTACAAGCTCACTTGTAGATCAGCTATTTTCAGCATAGGTAAAATCAGTCATTACGACGGCATCAAGGCTTACCAAAATACATTTTAGTAGACTAAATCAACTGTAGATTTAGACGACTAAAACTGGACTAACACTAAAACATTCCAGGTGACTAAAATGTGACTACAACTAAATAAACTATGCAAGAGACTATGACTAAAACTAACAAATGCTGTCAAAAACAAGGCTTGTGACAGTCGTCGTTCGTTCATTGTCTTGTTTATGCTTTGCATTTCTGTGTGTATTATGTTATTATGTTCCCTGTTTGTTTTTTTTTATTTTTATTTACCCAGGGTAGTAGCTGAGCACAAGTGCTCATTTTCAGCAACGCCCTGCACATAGAGACACACAGACAGACACACACATTAAAACCTGGGAGCTGACCAGTACAACCACAGTCTTATACTGTTGTACTGACCAGTACAACCACAGTCTTATACTGTTGTACTGACCAGTACAACCACAGTCTTATACTGTTGGCCACTAAGCAGCTCCACTGGAGCAGTTGGACCCAGATTCTTCCTGCCCGTCCGGGGGAATCGAACCGGCAAACTTTCGGCAACAAGGGCGCTCCTCTAACCCTTAGGCCACCGCTGCCCATAAAACTGTCTGCAACTGCTGTGCCTGTGGTTTGTAATCGCCACTCTTGTGTATGTTATTGAGTCAGTCTTGTTCCCCACTCAGTCCTTGTCTTTTTGTTCTTTTCGAGTTACAAGAAACACAGTAAGCGAACCGGCTCGGTTTCAGATATGGTTCTCAGAACGTAATTCGGGCCCTGCTCGGGAGGTCGTACTGGTAAGTAGCTATCTGAACTGATCTCTTAATCTGAAGGCTTGAACGTGCTTGGAAACTGGACACTAGGACTGTGTAATAGGATGTGTAATTAAAATTAATGACGTTAGACTTCATCTGTCTTCTGTGCTCTATTGCTGTTGATATTGCACTCACACACGCACATCAATGTAGGAGGTTATATAAATTGCCCATAGGCTATTTGGGGCATAAATGTTTTAGCGACGGTTGTACATCATTCCATGAAACTGGAGC
The DNA here is from genome assembly GCF_951216825.1 of Electrona antarctica. Taxonomy (NCBI): domain Eukaryota; kingdom Metazoa; phylum Chordata; class Actinopteri; order Myctophiformes; family Myctophidae; genus Electrona; species Electrona antarctica. The sequence continues at coordinate 53,324,382 of NC_136806.1, forward strand.
ATCAAAACAGAAAGCAGATCTCCCCCTGCCCACTTTGACAGGCTGGAATGGCTTAGGGTTGACGACAGAGTCCAGCATCTTGCAATGGGTCTGGTCCACAAGATTCGATACACCACCAAGATACCCATGTACCTGTCTAAATACTTCCTTAATGTTAACGAAGTCCACACCCACAACACCAGAGGGAGTTCAACAAACCATGTGCAACCCAGATTCGGCACAAACGAGGGACTAAATTAATTTCGCTCCTATGCCACCAAAATGTGGAACGCAACTGTCATTAAGACATGCGAATCCCTTGACTCCTTCAAAACCGCTCTCAAAGGGCACCTATACGGACGGCTGCAATTCGAAACTGGCCCCCGTTGAATTTGAATCGCCCACCCACCCCTTTTTCCCCTCACTGTATATGTTTTCCCCCCCTTTTTACCTCCTTTATGCTGATTTCCTGTTTTTGGCTATATAGAAGTGTATATTTGTACGTCTCTAAATGTTATGATGAATTGAAAACGGTGGACCCTCTTGTAAACAACGCTTCACTCACAGTTAACAGTGTTTGTATTGAGTTGTGCTTGAAATGTACTGTAATTCTGCAAACTGTTAATACATACTTCAATCAATCAATCAATCAATCAATCAAAAAAAAAAAACACACTTCAGAAGTCTGAACATGTGGATCCTTAAAATGTAATGCCAGTCGTTTGAACTCCTTCAACCCCTGCATCCGTATTCCGGAGAGACAGAAAAGGCGATCAACAAGCTCACAGCTAGACGGGTTTCTGAACTGTCCACAGCCCTCGATCCTCTGAGGGGACGATATAGGTTACCTTTTTCGCAGTGCCTGGGAATCGATGGGCGCTGATGGGGCGCTTAATTTACAGGTTTGGGTTAAGGTTATAGGTTTACGCATAGTCTTTGTGAGGTTATGGTTAGGTTTAGGCATTAGTCTTTGTGAGGTTTTAAAGTGTTCTTTTAAATTGAAACCCTTTATTTGGCTATTGCAAAATAGCCGACCTAAACAATGGTTTATTTTCCAAAATAATAATGTTCTCAAAATCCTTTCAGATGGGGGTCCGACGCGACCAAATGCGCATCGAATTCGGGGGTATACTCCTGACGTGAAAATGTGTGAGAACCGCTGGCCGCACGCACGCACGCACGCACGCACGCACTCACGCACGCGCGCGCACACACACACACACACACACACACAACATGACCTTAAAACACAGACACTGCTGTCCAGGGGTCTCTGAGAGAGAGAGAGGGGGTCTTCTGAAGGACACAGAACCACTGCACTATCAACACCTCACATTACAGACATGATGTCATATCGCAACACACACACACACACACACACACACACACACACACACACACACACACACACACACACACACACACACACACACCACTCAGATTACTGATTACTTTACTGTACAGTCAGTAACCCAGCCTCATAGTGTATAATGTGTGTACTGTACACTACACATTACGATCACTTTGACAACTTTTAGTTACAAGTGACTTTATGGATATATAGATTATTATTATTATTACAAAATCATACATTAACCAGAATCCCCATTCTGTTTACTTAGCTATTATGAAATAGCTGATCTAAAAGCTCACCATGCGTCACATCGTGAACAATGTTTAAGCTTTTTGAAACAATTGTTAAATGTTATTCTTGAGGAATGCCATGAGGACTTTTAGAACTTAAAAGGACGACATAATAATAATAATAATGGTATTAATAATATGGTCCTTTATGTAGTACAGGTTTGACTACATCTATCATTAAATCCCAATTACTTTCTGAATATTTCTACATTGTGGTACTCCAGTTAAAGTACTCACAGCATTACATACCAGGCCAGGCTGGCTCCTTATCAACATTATTACTTGTACTCCAGTTAAAGTACTCACAGCATTACATACCAGGCCAGGCAGGCTCCTTATCAACATCATTCCTGCCCACAGCCCACAGGCAGCATGTGTGAATGAAGCACCAGAACAGATGACACAACAAGCCCACAAATAGCCTAAAGTCACTTTGGGCGCCGGACGCACAATATCCAAGCTTTTTCCATGTAACAAATAAAACATAGGCTACTCAAAACATTATGAAACCACAATAATAATAATAATAACAGACAGACAGACACAGACAGACACAGAGACAGACAGACACAGACAGACAGACACAGACAGACAGACACAGAGACAGACAGACACAGACAGACAGACAGATTATTTTAGGCTTATTATTTAGGCTGAAATCACATTAGCTCAACATTGGGTGTCATTTTAAAAAAAAATCAAAATCTTACCTTAAGAAATGCTCCTATATAATCCATAGACTTCACCAACATGAGTTTTACCATTCACTGCAGTGTTTCTTTTCTCCCAGCCTGTCTGTCTTCTATCTATGGATCTAATGTGACTCTAGGAGAAGTGTCACACAGTCACAAGTGTCACTGCAACAGGTGACCAGTAGCGCGCAGAGAGAGAGAGAGAGAGAGAGAGAGAGAGACGCCCACGCTTGCTTGTAGCCCACCAGCTGATCACTCCTCTGAGTCCTCTCTGACCCCCCCCCCCCACACACACACACACACACACACACACAGTCACACACACACACACACACACACACACACACACACACACACACACACACACACACACACACACACACACACACACACACACACACACCTCTTATAGTTGCCTATAGTTACCAGTAGATCCCATAGCCCGCGTGCCAGATGAACTTAGCCTATGTTGTTAAAAGCCCGCTTGTGCGAGTGCAGAGTCGGATTTAAACAATAGACAAACAAAACAATACAAAACGATTATATATAATCCAACATTTGGCCTCAGTTATACCCCGCAGTATGATGGTGTCGCTGACGCTTGCCATTCGCTAAAGAGTTTTACTACCGCAAAGGAATGTAATAAGAATAGGCTGACTGAACTGGTGTGCATGCGGTTTCAGAGTGATGCAACAGTGCCCTCTTGTGGATTCTTTCAGCCAAAACTAGTGAATACACAGTAGTAGGCCTATCTGATAAATAAGATGACAGAGTAAACGTAATGTAAACTCAAGCTCTGTCTGTCTGTCTGTCTGTCTGTCTGTCTGTCTGTCTGTCTGTCTGTCTGTCTGTCTGTCTGTCTGTGCGTGCATGCGTGTGTGGATTTTTTTTTTAATAGGTTTACAACCAGTAAGGCTGGCAAGAAGCGTGTGAAACAACAGGTCTGGGAATGCCCATATTGACATTTGTATTGTCTCGGGCCGGGTAGGGTGTAAAATGTGTGCTAAATAGTAAGGCCAGACGGGGCCTCGGGCCAGCCCAGCCCAGTTAGGGCCCAGGAAGGCAGTTAGGGCCCAGTTATGGCCCAGGTAGGGCCCAGTTATGGTCCAGGTAGGGCCTAGTTATGGCCCAGGTAGGGCCAGTTGGGCCCAGGTAGGGCCCAGTTATGGCCCAGGTAGGGCCCAGTTATGGCTCAGTTATGGCCCAGGTAGGGCACAGTTATGGCCCAGTTAGGGCCCAGGTAGGGCCCAGTTATGGCCCAGGTATACAGGGCCCAGTTAGGGCCCAGGTAGGGCACAGTTATGGCCCAGGTAGGGCCCAGTTATTGCCCAGGTATACAGGGCCCAGGTAGGGCCCAGTTATGGCCCAGGTATACAGGGCCCATTTAGGGCACAGTTAGGGCACAGGTAGGGCCCAGGTAGGGCCCAATTAGGGCACAGTTAGGGCACAGTTAGGGTCCAGGTAGGGCCCAGGTAGGGCCCAGGTAGGGCCCTAACAGGTAGTGCCGGGCCTTCATTTTCGGGCTTGTTGAGAACTCTAGTTTTCGCCGTAACATATCAACGTAAATGTCTCTCACACAGTATTATGCACTCACTCGTCTATGTTGTGCATGGGACTGTTGTCCATGCAGGGGCTGTCTGGCCACTCGGGAGGGGGAAGGTTTATGGTGTCGTGCAGCAGAGACGAGGAGAACTCCTCTGCCTTCCTGGAGGAGGAGGACGACGACACGCTCTCCTGGTGGAACACAGCTTCCTGTTCCTGTCCAAACGATATGGCGTCCTGTCGGAGGGAAGCTCCTTCCTCCTGAATCTGGTGATGGCTGGCTTCACTCTCCAGCTGCTCCTCCAGATCTGTGTGTGTGTGTGTGTGTGTGTGTGTGTGTGTGTGTGTGTGTGTGTGTGTGTGTGTGTGTGTGTGTGTGTGTGTGTGTGTGTGTGTGTGTGTGTGTGTGTGTGTGTGTGTGTGTGTGTGTGTGTGTGTGTGTGTGTGTGTGGAGAGAGAGAGAGTTAACAGCGTGCATGGTTGAATGGAACACACACATGCATGCACACATGCATGCACGCACAGTCACAACGAAAACAGAAGCTGCCATCTGTTCGTCAATCGCGTTCACCGTTCAAATATATTTTAAAAATATCTTTACATTTTCTTTTATAATTTACATTTCTAAAAGAATATAATTTAAAGACCCATCTGACCACTTATAACATGGCAGCCTGCTTGCTTATCTGAGATGGATATTCTGAAATAAAGATATTTTAAAATATATACCTGTAGGCCTATATGAATTTTTCCGTGAATGGAAATGACGACAGTTTTTTTTTCTTAGCTTTCGGGAGGTGTGTTAGGGTTGTACTTTGTTTTTGTTTTTGTTTTCCCTGATTTACTTTCTCAGCTGAAAAAAAATTAATTTGAGACACCAAAGGCTGTGACTGACTGAATGACTGACAGACGGACGGACGGACGGACACTCAGACAGACAGACGGACGGACAGACACACAGACACACAGACAGACAGAGCATACCGTTGTAGACCTCTAGCATGGCGGAGCAGGACACCGTGCCAAAGGAGTTGCCGACCATACATTTGAACAGGCCTGAGTCCTCTGGGAAGGCCTCTGTGATCACCAGAGTGCACAGCTCCTCTGTGGGGTCGAAGGTCAACACAGAGAGACACAGTGCATCAGTACTCCCATTCAGTTACCTGATTCAGTAATTAGATATTTGATATTCATTTTAGCTGCGCCGCCCCCTTCCTATACAGACCCATTATAACTTCAAACTCCATTTTAACCATGATAGATTCATCGAAAACACCTGACCTTTTTTCTGGTGACTGATAGTGTCCTTCTAATACGTGAGAGGCCGTGCTTTTTCATTTACTGTTTTCATTTATTATTTTTAATAATTCTTTTGGAAAATATCCTCCCCCAGGAGGAGGCCGGAAGAGACTAAAACATCAAAAATAATTATTAAAAATAAATAAAAACAGTAAATGAAAAAGCACGGCCCCTCACGTATTGGAATCAGTCACCAGAAAAAAGGTCAGGTGTTTTACTGAATCAAGCAACTTAAAAACTGTCTGGGGTGTTCACATAAGACTGAGTAGACAATAAAATGACAAAGTTTTTTTTAAAGTGAAATATCCCTTTAAGTAAAAGTATAATCATTACGATATAAGAAATACTCCGGATTTCCGAATTTTACTTGAGTAAAAGTATAAAGGTATTGGCATCAATATGTACTTAAAGTACCAAAAGTAAAAGTACTCATTATGCAGATTGCAGAATGTCCCATTTCAGGTTTTCAAAATCTTGAAGATGGCAGATCTACAAGCTCACAATGTGTCGCATCGCGACGCATTGTGAGCTTGTAGATCGGCTAGTTTCAAATGGCTGAAATGTCTATACAGTAGGGCTGAAGTGGTTAATGTACTGTATGTTTTGTAATAATAATCAAAATCTACATCACAATCTACAGTAAGTAACTAGTAACTAAAAGTTTTTAAACAAATGTAGTGGAGTACAGTGGTTCCCAAACCTTTTCATGTCAAGGACCCCCAAATTGACAGTAATTAGCCATTTGAAAAGATATGCCAGGGACCCCCATAAGAGAAGATTGTGACGGCTTTAGCAGTGATTCTCAACCCGTTTAATTTCAAGGACCCCCAGGTTTTACATGCATATTAGTCTACAGACCCCCCATTTAATGTAATTTCTATCTCTGGGACCCCCAATTTATATTGTAAAATCAATGTTAATGTAACTCTGAGAGTGTACAAATGGAACCAAATGGACCCGTTAGGGTCATTTAGCTGGGTACCCCCTGGATCTCCCTCAAGGACCCCTGGGGGTCCCCGGACCCCACTTTGTGAACCACTGGTGTAGTAAAAGCACAATATTAGGATCCGGGATGTAGTGGAGTAGAAGTAAAAGTATTGGAAATGGGAAATACTCAAGTAAAGTAAAATACCTCAACAATGTACTTAAGTACAGTAGCCTACTTAAGTACTGTAGATGTTAGTTACTTTCCACAACTGCTCCCATATTGCATGAACTTTGATTGAACTTTGTGATGTTAACTTCATGCTTGGGTTCAGTTGGTTCAAGTGTTATTATGTCGGTAGTTAGTAATAGTCTATTAGTTTCTGTTACCATGCAGAGACCTTATAAGGCGGTGGTTCCCAAAGTGGGGTCTGGGCACCCCCAGGGGTCTTTGAGGGAGTTCAGGGGGGTCCCCCAGCTAAATGATAGTTTGGAACCAAATTTGCCATTAACTGGCGGGTCCGTAGACTAATGCATGTCAAACTGGGGGTCCTTGAAATTAAACGTGTTGAGAATCACTGCTAGAGGCTGAGCCATAAGAAATCTGCTCTTATGGGGGTCCCTGACATATCTTTTCAAATGGGGGGTCCGCAGGCTAATTAGTGTCAATTTGGGGGTCCTTGACATGGTAAAGTTTGGGAACCACTGTTATAACTGACCAGAGACAAGGGCGTGGCTACTCTTTACTGAGTTGGACATTTGAGGAAGATCCATGAAAGAAGAAGACCTTACAAGAATCAATGAACAAGGGTAGGCAGGCCTATTTTTGACAAGAACCCGAAATATTGTAGTGTAATATC